>NC_066550.1:1068266-1428097 GCF_024679095.1 Eriocheir sinensis | reverse complement strand
TTTTTCCGTCATTATTTTATTTTTTATTTTTATTTTCTTAATCGTCCTCCTCTTCCATGCTTTCTTTCTTTCTCTCTCTCCCCAGTCACCTGATGTACAGTGAAGCCGTGCAGTGCTATGGTTATTGTTCATTATACAATTCAATGAGGCCTCAAAACAAACACTCATATGAACTTAAGAAGAAAACACCACAAATGGGAAGTGGCAGAAAAGAAATACTTCAATGGAACTCTTTTACCCAATTGGTTCCTAAATGTTGTTCTTAAAATTAACTGTTTGTAAAGTGAAGTCAACCTTCCCATGACACACAATGTGATACGCGCGCTGACCCCAAAATGAAGGCTTCTCTACCAGTGTCTGGGATTTTCTTGGCTGAAATCCTCATGCCAATGCCTGGCTTTTCATAGCCTCTAAAACATTGCCAGCCACACTGGCAAACCGCTATCATCTTTGTAGGCCAGCAAGGAGGCAGCTCAAGGGCAATGAACAAAACAACAACAAACAAGCTTTTCCGCTAGACGCTGCTCCAAACAAAAGAGAGGCCAAAAAGAAGTACATCAATCTCGGGAGGAGAGGGGTGTCCTGGTACTCTCCCTTGTGAAAGAGGCCAAGTCATGGCACAGCAGGGGAATACAGACCAAGGAAAGCTGTTCAGGAGTTCACCCAGCAAAGGGGGGTGAAAGAATGAAGATGCTGGTTACACTCCTTTGCATAAGGGGTTGGATGCACATGAGGATGAAAGAAATGAAGCATGCTGCTTAATCCTCTTGCATAAGGGGGCTTGGACAGCACAAGGATGAAAGAGAATGAAGATGCTGCTTAACTCTTGCATAAGGGGTTTGGACAGCACAAGGATGAAAGAATGAAGATGCTGCTTAACCTTGCATAAGGGGTTTGAGACAGCACAAGGATGAAAGAATGAAGATGCTGGGCTTAACTCTTTGCATAAGGGGTTTGACAGTACAAGTTGATGAAAGAATGAAGAGTTGCTTAACTCTTTGCATAAGGGGTTTGGACAGCACAAGGATGAAAGAATCGAAGATGCTGTTAACTCTTGCATAAGGGGTTTGGACAAGCAAGACTGAAAGAATGAAGATGCTGCTTAACTCTCTCTTGCATAAGGGGTTTGGACAGCACAAGGATGAAAGAATGAGTGATGGCTTAACTCTTGCATAAGGGGTCGGAGACAGCACAAGGATGTAAAGAATGAAGATGCTGCTTAATCCTCTTGCATAAGGGGTTTGGACATACACTGGGATGAAAAGAATGAAGATGCTGGTTAACTCTCTGCATAAGGGCTTTGGACAGCACAAGGTGTCGGGTGTCTTGCTCCCTGAGGAAGTTCAAGTCACAGGGCACATAGGCGGTGGAGGGGCTGTTCCAGAGCTTGCCAGTGAAGGGGTGAAAGAAAGCAACTTAGTTAAGCCACAACAATGTCAATGTACCCAGAAGTTAGTCCTGTTCTGGTAATCTCTGTGGTAGACAGGTTAGCAATAGGTCAGGAAGATAATGTAAGAGGTAAACTGGCCTGTAAGTAGCTTGTTCAGCAGTTATCACTTTCTGGTAAAGGCAGAGCAAGTCATGAGGCAGTATAAGAAGGAAATGGCCCATAAGATATGATGGTTATGGCCCCTCATTGGTACATCACATGCCATGCCATGCAGTGACAGCGTGCCGGGCTGAGTCCACTACAGGCCAGGGTTCACACCCCAGCCCAGGCAGAAAGAAAACACAACAAGGAAAAAGGAATAGTAATGTCAACAAAACAATAATAAAATATTATTAATAATAACAATAACAAAAAATAATAAATCATAATAATAAGCTACAAAAACACCACCACTACACACACACACACACACACAGTCACTTTAAGGCATTATATAAGTGGCCCCAAAGTCACCTCAAGACTTCCAGTGTCGTGTCAAATCCCATCCCATACTGATCTGCGGGCTTTGCTATATTTGTCCCTTTCCTTGAGTGTGCAGTGTCTTCCGGGAAAGTGGTTTATACACAGCTACTTTGATCCTATGTTGAAAATTTAGGGGCCAACATTCCAGGCTGGCCTGGAATCCGTGGCTCAGCCACTGTTGGCTGGAGAGTGTCCCAGAAAACTGAATTTCAGACAGAAGAACACTGTGTGGAGACAGTTTGACAGCCAAAATATCTGGGGTGGGCTGTGTGTGTGTGTGTGTGTGTGTGTGTGTGTGTGTGTGTGTGTGTGTGTGTGTGTGTGTGTGTGTGTGTGTGTGTGAGAGAAATTAGGACACAGTGCAGGGAGGGACATGGACAAACAACAAAGCCCATGCAGGTGCAGATCAGGATTGGATGGAATACAACGGAGGATGAGATTGACACCACACCAGCACTGCCCTTGTGGATCACAGTCAGGCACTGCAGACACACACACATGACCTTGGGACCCATGGTGACCTTCACAAGCACCTGACATGACCTGTGTATGACCTAATTTGAGCTTCTCTGTTATTCATTTCAGTGATTTGAGAAATTGAAAGAAGTGAAAAAAAATCAAGAAAGAAAACAAAATACACACACACACACACACACACACACACACACACACACACACTGACAAGGCTCTCTCTCTCTCTCTCTCTCTCTCTCTCTCTCTCTCTCTCTCTCTCTCTCTCTCTCTCTCTCTCTCTCTCTCTCTCTCTCTCTCTCTCTCTCTCTCTCTCTCTCTCTCTCTCTCTCTCTCTCTCTCTCCCTGGTTTAGCACTGAAGGTTCTGCTACCTACAAACTTTCAAATGGTTGGTTAAACTTTTATCCTTATGTTGGAACTATTTCTAGTTCATTTATAATAAAACAGTGTGGACCTAGTTGAAAACTTAAATTCTTCATGTCAGCTACCCTTACAAACTTGTAAGCTTTGATGTGAAATCTCTCTTCACCAACGTACCTGTTAAAGATGTAGTGAATTTTCTACCAAGTATTTTAGGCAGTGATATTGATGGCATGCCCAGCAAAAATATTATAGAACTAATAAGCTTATGTATTGAAAATTCATGCTTTGAGGGAAATTTTATACACAAAATTTGGTATGGCTGTGGAAATCTCTCCCTGTATTAGCCAACATATACATGGAATATTTTGAGAAGCACCTTCTAAGCATAATCAAGGACCCAGACATGGTGTGGCTCAGATACGTTGATGACATCTATGCTTTGGCCAACTTCCAGACAATTGATACCTTTTGGACAAATTAACTCACTGGCCCCATCAATCAAGTTCACTTTTGAAACAGAAGAAAATGACAAAATTCATTTCCTTGATGTAAAATCATTAGAAAAATGATTCATTGAAAACTAGTATACAGAAAGCCAACTAATATCTTGTCCAATGTTCACTTATTTTCCAGTCATCACATTAATGTAAAAAAATCTGTTTTCATCTCTATGTATTTAAGAGCCAACAGGCTTTCAGAACATGAATACTTGGAAGAAGAATTGGTATGACAAAAAAATCAGCAAAAAGCTTAAATATCCTTCCAGTGTTGTTAGTCAGTGTCACACAACAACAAGACAACGTTTTCATCATAGAAAGGAAAGGGAGAGAAAACAGGATATGGAAAAAAAAAAAAAAAAAACTTCTGCTACCCTATCACAGGAACCTTCTCGACGTAGTTCCCATTCTAAGAAAATTTGATATACATGTATCTTCAGTGTTTTTTTTTACAACAAAGGAGGCAGCTAAAGGCACACAAAAGAAAACAATAATAAAAAAAGCCCGCTACTCGCAGCTCCTAACAAAGAAACACAAGAGGTGTCCAAAATCACGGTCAAAGACGGGAGGAAAGATGGCCTGATACCCTCCTCTTGAAAGAGTACTAGAGGGAGGCAGGAGGAAAGACCGATGAAGGAAGATTGTTCCAGAGTTTACCAGCGGAGGGATGAAAGAGTGAAGATGCTATTAACTCTTGCATAAGGGGTTTGGACAGTATAGGGATGAGCATAGTAGAAAGTCGAGTGCAGTGGGGCCGCAGGGGAGGGGGCATGCAGTTACCAAGTTCAGAAAAGCATTCAGCATGGAAATATCGATAGAAGATAGACTCTCAGTATGAGGAGGAGAGCTGATGAGATGAAGAGCCTTAGACTCCACTCTGTCCAGAAGAAATGAAAATACAATAAAACAATCACTGATAAAGAACAGCCCCGTCATCAACAGGCGTAGTATACAAAATACCTTGTAAAAGACTGTAATAAGTTCTATGTTGGCCAAACTGCAAAAGGATTTACAAACAAGAATATCACAACACAAATACAGTGTAAGAACCGAACAAGAAGGAAGTGGTCTTTTCCAATATAAATCATCATATGATCACCATATTGGACTGGTCTGTTCAAAGGTTTTAGCAAAATGTAAAGCATTGAAGAAAGAAATGTAATTGAGTCATGTTATTGCAGGGACCTACTCCACAAACATGAATATTAGCGACAGCCACTTCAAATGTGACAAATTTCTAACTGATCTGATTGTTAAAATACCCCCTGATTAAAATTACACACACACACACACACACACACACACACACACACACACACGTCGGTTGGCTGCCAATCTGTGTGGATGAATAAGGAGCGGAATAAGTGGGAGGAGAAGCAAAGGGAAGAAAGTGGAAGTGGAGCAAAGAGTCAAGAATTTGGAACAGAAAGCTGATAAAGATGTGAGATGGTGCAGAGCTTTAAGGAGACTGTGGAGGAGCAGTTGGAGGAGAAGATGGCGGAGAAGGTGGTGAAGGTAATCAAAGAAAATGAGGCACTGGTAAGAGGCACGGTGGAGAAAAGAAGAGTGTCATTGTGTTTTGTAAAGGAGGAGAAGACCCCAAACAAATCGTGAGGGAAAACATCTGAAAGATGTAGTGAAGAAGATCGCACGGAGGGTACAAGAAGAGGGAAGTGACCTGGTGAAAGAAATAGATGACTGTCATAGGATTGGCAAATACAATGGAGAAAGAGATAGACCAATTAGGATAAGATTCAGAGCGAAGCAGAAGAGGCCCTGGCTGGAGCTTGGAAGCTAGCGGGAGAAGAAGACACCAGAATGATGTGGCTGAGGAAAGATCTGAATGAACAAGAGAGAGACAAGTTGAATGAACTCAGAGGTGAGGTTCATGATTTAAATGAGAAGAGATCGGAAGAAGAGAAGAAGGAGTTTTTTTGGAGAGTAATGGATATGAAAGTGAGGAAGTGGTTCATGGTGACGAGAGGAAGGAGAGAAAAAGTCTAACAGGAAAGGAGAAGGGATGGAAAGTGTCTTATACGAATATCAATGGAATAGTGTCATCGTGGATAGAGTTTAACGACTATTTGAGAGACAGAGAACCTGATATTGTGGGGCTGACGGAAACTAAGTTGTGACTCAGTTGAGGTGGTGGGGACTGGAGAAGGTGCATACAATATATGGAGGAGAGACAGAAAAAGAAAACAGGGAGGAGGTGTGATGTTGATGGTAAGGAAAGGCATTAGGGTGGAAGAGGTGATTGAGGGTGAAGGCTTAGCAGAGGTGCTGAAAGTGAAAATTATGGGTGCTGAAGGAAGAAGGAGGCAGTATGTAGTAGGGTATGTGCCACCAAGAACCCATGCATGGAAGGCCCGAGAATATGAACAAGTGATAGAAGACACAGTGAGTTGCCTGGATGGAATGTTGAGAGAGGGTGAGAGAATAATTTTAATGGGTGATTTTAATTGCAAAGAGGTAGAATGGGAGGATTGGCAAACGCAGGGAACAGAAGAGTCGTGGGGAGGAAGACTCCTATAACTGGCAATGGAACATGTGCTGATGCAATGGATTAAGGAACATACTAGATTCGGGAAAGAAGGCGAGGCATCAAGACTAGACCTGGGGCGGTATACACAAAAGTTCTTAGCATCGCTAAGTGCACTTAACGGCAAAGAATCGTTAAGTTTTCTACTTAAAATGGCGCTGGGCTGCTTAGCGCTGAAGCTGGAGCACTTAGCGGGCGGAAAATTTAAGGCGGGGAAGGGGCTCCCTTAGCACCGTTAAAAATGCATAAGTATTGCAACATGGTGGATCACAGCGGGATGAAAGGCATCACCTCCTAATATATCTGCCTCGTCTAGACGAATTGGAGGCGTGTAATGATTTGAAACTCATCCTGAAATATCTGTGGACTGTGCTGACCGTGCTGAGATGAGTGGTTCGGCGAGGCGGACCTTGGAAACACCTACATGGCCATCACGACTGAAGTGGTGTTGGCTGACAGGTAGAATGCAGGTGCAACCTTCACAGACTGACAGAGATTGAGTGATAACAGACACTGGAGACCCTCCAAGCGATGGCTGGTGACCGCCTGCCACCATCCACAGGCTGTCACACAAGGAGCCCTGGGAGTAACCTTGCTGGAAGCCCCGCGGGCCGCAGTGTGTGGCTGGCGTTATACAGCCCCCAGCCATCGCCTGGAGGGCATCCAGTGTCTGTTATCACTCACCTTAGGTAGTCTGTGAAGGTCCAGTCATCACTGGTGCACGTGTATCTTACCTGTGATCAACACCGGCAGCCACAGACTCCTGCCCAAGGAACGAACACAGGTGAGCCAATATTTTACCTCGCCAGACTTATCCTTTACAATATTCAACTCTTTAAACCTAACACACCTGTTAATCTTGTGACTGACTTCAACAAACGTTTCCCACCAATCTTACCAAACCCTAAACAATACCTATTTGGGTCACTAGTGTCTGTTATTTAATTTTTACTTGACTAACCTCCCAGCAACGATAAACCAAACCTAACCTGGGTAAATTTATCATTGACATATAGTTATTTCAACTTAATCTGTTATTTAAGATAGCCAGTTTTATCCAAATCAGCAATTATTTAGAAAAGTTGATATTTTTAACCTAACTTAAATGTCAGAAGTGTCCTAACAAAATTACCTTCCTTTGCTTATTTTTAGTAACCAAACCAAATCAATTTGACGTACCGGTAGCTCTTAAACCGAACTTGCTCTAGTACTCAAGCTTGCATCACTTATGACTTTTTTCCTTTAATCCTAAATCAACTTGTTTAGAAACCTTGCTCTGACATACCTAACTTAATATAAGTTCACCTCTCCTAACTCAGATAAATTTCCGATTTGTGTTACTGACTATTTTTTAAACAAACATTTTGATTTTGGACGTAAATTTTTTACCAAACTAACTATCATTCAGAATGTTGCCTTATTTTAACTTAACAAAAAATTATAAACGTCACTTAACCTCATTGATCCTACTTAACGAACGGTAGCTATCCTTTCTGTAAAATACCTCCCAGGAATTCCTGGGTGTTGCAAAATGATACTAATACCCATGCTAGCTAGCATTGTAGTATTGTTTAATTTGTTTTGGTCATGTCTTTTTTTTCACATTTAAAATTAATTAGTTCACAGTATATTATGGCTTTTGTTATTTGCAGCTTCCTTTCTTATGAAGATCTAAAAGTGAATTTTATGATTATTCTTAGTCTTACTCCCAAATAGCTATTAAAGTCAATCAACAATGCTAAAATCTTTTTGAACAAAAAAAATTGCAAATTGGTCCATGAGTCAAGAGTTTTGACTTCTGGACAAGTATAGATATAGATATAGGGCAGGTACCAAAGCATTTCTAATTGTAATGTATCTATTTGCAGTGATCGTGATGACATTGACAACAACGAGCAAGTCCTCCTAGACCTAGAGT
This sequence comes from Eriocheir sinensis, assembly GCF_024679095.1. Lineage (NCBI taxonomy): Eukaryota > Metazoa > Arthropoda > Malacostraca > Decapoda > Varunidae > Eriocheir > Eriocheir sinensis. The sequence goes on along the minus strand of NC_066550.1, from coordinate 1,420,393 downwards.
GACCTCAAGCTGGTATTCGCCACATAACATTATTGTTTAATCATTTAGTTTTTATCATCCAGCATCAAGCAGTCATTCCCATGCAAGAATATAATGCACAATATAAGCAACTTCAATTGCTAGAAAATAAGACAATGTTGCCAGCCCATATAGTGTGCACTGTGCAGTAAATAACTCATGTAGATAATGCCTGTTATTCTATCATATACTTATGTCGATGCAATGTCTTTTAGTTCTTGCTTCGGGTATATTAATTACTAATCCATTCTTATTTCTCCGACGGCCATTTCCCGTGTCGATACGTCAATCAGTTCAGTACTTTTATTTTCTTAGCTTGTGTTTTGCAATTCTTTGCCAATTAAATCACTGGACACATCTTAATAAATATCACAGATTTAATTATCATATATCAGTCCCATAAGTTTATTTCAGATGCTCTTAAAACAACATCTGTCCATTCATAGTCCAACTTAACCTGGTAGCAGCAACAGGCCAAATTTGTGGCTTTACCGTGTACCAGCGATGGGCCACATTTTTGTCATGATATAAACCCCCAAAAATAGATGATGCATAAACTGATCACAAATGTGTTGATATATATTATGAAATGGTTTGCGTGAGTGATGATTTTTTCTCATTTTTCTCGCTCGGAGGGGCCTTTAAGAAACATGATCCCTGCAGCTACCAGGTTAACCTCTTTTAGTATAGTACACTAATCAAGAAAAACATCCCAATATATATGTATATATATATATATATATATATATATATATATATATATATATATATATATATATATATATATATATATATATAGATATATATATATATATATATATATATATATTATGTTGTTTATTTGAACTTGTACTCATATTTCAGGGCCAAACATGATGTGGAAGAAGAAATCAGTTGTCTCCATCAGTCGGGTTTGTGCCATGGCAGCTTTCTCCAGCTGTCCGGCAGAGGTCCAGTCCATGCCATGGAGAAATTCAGCCCCCAACAATGAGATGGCATGCCAGAGATGGATCCGCAGCTTCTCCTCCAATCAGTCAATCCTTGCAATGCCCTTTCTCTTGTCTCTCCCTCCATACCACCATGCTTACACATAACTGATCCAAGGTACTTAAACTCGTTAACCTCCTCCATTTCTTCACCATTCAAAATTATTTGGCATTCTTTTTCACATTCAATGCCCACTCTATATGGGCATACAAACTCTACAACCTCCCTTCTACTCCGCTCACAAACCATCACTTTACTTTTGTTGACATTTACTTTCAACTTTCTCCTTTTACATACACTATCAAAGACACTGACCAAATTTTGTAAGTCACTTTCATTTTCTGCATTGAGCACCGTGTCATCAGCAAATAAGATTGAATTCATCACCCACTTCCTCCCTCCTCAGCATACATTTTACTTCAATTTCCCCAACTTTGCCCTTCATTTCATAACACCATCCATATAAATATTGAACAACCATGATGACATGACACACCCCTGCCTTAGCCCACTTTCATCTCAAAATGTTCACTTGTTTCTCCAGTAATTTTGACACATGCAGATGCATCCTCATAGAAAGACTTTATTGCATAAAGCAGTTTTCCTCCCACACCATATATCTTTAAGACGTCCCACAATGCCAGCCAATCGACTCTGTCATAAACTTTCTTTAGAATAACTAGATCCATGAAGGCAGCATAGTATTTTTTCCTTTTGCTAATATTTTTTCTAATAAAACACCATCCTGAAGGAAAATATCTGATCCACACATCCTCTTCCTTCCTGAAGTCTCCTTGTTCTTCACTGATTTTCTCTTCTGTAAGTCTTTGCAGTCTCAATTAGGACTTTTCCATATACCTTTCCAGGTAGCCTACACTAAGCAGACTTATACCCCACAACTCCCACCTCCCTCTCCTGCCCTTCCCGTGTAAACTGGGACCATGATGGCTTTTGTCAAGTCTGCTGGGACCTCCCCCCCCCTTCCCAGGCCACTTCACATATCTTGACCATTCATATAGTAACTTCATCTCCACACTTCAACATTTCTGCTGTGATTCCTCTCAATTCATTTATCATCATCATCTCATCGACGCCTGCCCTTATGAGCTCCCACCAGGGGATGGCCACGGCAGGAGTTTCCATCTTTCTCTATCCGGACACTCCCTCCTTGCCTGCTCAAAGTTTCTCAAGGATCTCTCATCCTTCTCCCTAACGTACTCCTGCACCCTATCTCTCCATTTCACTGGAGGTCGTCCTCTAACATTCCCTCCCTCAATCTCACATACACCCTTCTGGTCATCTTACTCTCCTCCATTCGCTCCATGTGGCCAAACCACTTTAAAATCACTCATTCCCTTCACCCCCGTGACACATTCCAAAACGCTCATACACACTTTCATTACTTATTCCATCCATTCTACTCACACCACAAGCACTCCTCAAATAACTCATTTCCACTGCCTGCACTCTAGACCTCTGACTTTCATTCAAGGCCCATGTTTCACTTGCATATGTGAGGGTTGGTACTATTATTGTATTTTCAACTGATAACTGATCCAGGGTACTTAAACTCATTGACCTCCTCCATTTCTTCACCATTCAGAATTATTTTGCATTCTTTTTCACATTCAGTTCCCACTCTATATGGGCATACAAAATCTACAACTTCACTTCTACTCCCCTCACAAACCATCACTTTACTTTTGTTGACATTTACTTTCAGCTTTCTCCTTTTACAGACGCTATGAAAATCACTGACCAAGTTTTGTAAGTCACTTTCATTTTCTGCAATGAGCACTGTGTCATCAGTAAACAGGATTGAATTCAGCACCCACTGCCTTCCCTCAGCGTACATTTTTACTCCAACTTTGCCCTTTATTTCTCTCATGACACCATCCATATAAATATTGAACAACCATGGTGACATGACACGCCCCTGCCTTAATCCCACCTTTATCTCAAAATGTTCACTTGTTTCTCCACCAATTTTGACACATGCAGATGCACCCTCATAGAAAGACTATTGCACTAAGCAGTTTTCCTCCCACACCATAAATCTTTAAAACATCCCACAATGCAATCCAATCGAATCTGTCGTAAGCTTTTTCAAAGTCCATGAAGGCAGCGTATAGTTTCTTTCCTTTTGCTATTATTTTTTCTCCTACCATCCTGAAGGAAAATATTTGATTGATTCCATCAGTTCCTGCTGCTTTTCCATTTTTTAATCTTTTTAATGCCTGATTTACTTCTTCATATGTTATACTTCTTTCTTTATATACTCCTCCTCTACCTCCGCTCAAAACTGTTGCTGTAACAGCTGCTGGATGTCCATCCTCAAAATTCATTAAGTTTTTGAAATATTCTCTCCATGTCTCTTTCACAGCTTCCCCGTCTTTGAACATCTTTCCATTCTCACCCATAACTTCATTAATTTTCCTTGGGGTGATGCTTTTCTTTCATTTTTTACTTCTTTCCAATATGATTTCCTGTTCCCTTTATATTTTTCACTTAGTCTTTTCCAAAGTCTTCACCAACTCTCTTCTTACTTTCTTTTATTGCTTGTTTTAATTTCATTTTGCATTCTCTATATTTCTTTTTCCTTTCCCTTTTTACTTGCTCAACCACATTTCTTTCTTAAGTTTTCTTAAAAAAGTTCCCTTTTCTCTTTTACTATCCTCCTTATCTCTTCTGTCCACCATGAATTTCCTTTTCTTTTTCCATCTCTCACCACTTTCATCCCTGACACTTTTTTGTTGTAGTTAACACTACTTCTTTAAATGTTCCAAAAACTTTTTCAGTATCTGTACTATCTTTCACACTTTCCCATTTTTCACTTAAGGCATCTGCCATTTCACGTTATACTCATCTTTTATTTCTTTTTTCCTGTAACTTTTCTATCTTCAGTATTTCCTTTTTTACTTCACCTTTCTTTTCAAACACCCACTTTTGCAAGATGGTCAGAGCCATCGAACATCCCGCTTACTACCTTCGCGTCACAGATATCCTTTCTCAGTCTTCCATCTACTGCCACATAATCAATCAATCCTTTCTGCTCATAATCATTCCCCCTCCTCCATGTGTATATGTGGATATAGGCAAAAGTAATAAAGCCCCACACATCAGAAGTTGTATTGCTTTGCCTGGGTTATGCAGATGATGTAGTATTAGTGGAAGGATTTTGCCTGATCCTAAATGACTTTGGTATGGAATGGAAACTTATCTTTAAACATAATAATGGAAATTCACACCAGCAGTAGGACAGCGGGTGCTGGGAAACAATATCTTAGAGGTAATAGAAACACAAGGTTATTTAGCATTTGAGATAAGCAAGGAGGCCATAGGAGAAAGCACAAAGAAAACTGAATGAAGCCAAGGTAAGGAAAATGACGGGTGTTAACATCAGTGGTAGAGAAGGGAAATTAGCCAGTATGAATATGGAAGTTGCTTTTGGATGGGGAAAGTAGTAACCCCACAGCTATCTTGTATGGGTCAGCAAAACTAAGACTTAAGATGTCGGGAGATTAGAAGTCATTCAAGACCAGTTGGCATGATAGTGTTCACATGCTCTCAGGGGAAATGGGGTGGAGCTTCTGAGAAAGGTTAACAAAGGGGAAGCTGAGTTTCAAAGAGAGGAAATGAGTGAACACTGGTGGGCCAAATTAATATAACACTGGAAATTGAAGACAATCCCCTTTGGAGAAAGGAAATATACAGAGAGGGAAAGCATATGATGACACTGGAGCAGAGTGAAACAATGTGAATGGGAGACCTGTCAAAGATAGTTGAGAAAAGTGGCCTCCATGAATGGAGAAGTACCTATACCTATCTATAGTACAGCAGATAGGTGTAGAAGCTCGGGAAACATTAGAACATTTTATAATAGTACTAATGATTGTGTGCCTTGACCCACTGAGGCAAAGATATACCAGAGTAACCTGACTGAAAGTTGATATATATAAAAATAAATAAACAAGAAAGTCACTGAACACACGAGTCTGAAATTATGGTAGCCATCTCACGTGAGGCTAATGCATTATGTGCTGTATGTTGGTCTCTGAATACAGTACAGTGACAAACAGCTTGAATATTGAAGAAACTTCAAACTATTGAGGAGTGTGAATTAACGCATCTTAGCACATTGCATTTTGGCGGTAGAGGGGTCAGGTTAGGTTGGTCATAGGCTAGGTATAGTTAGGTTTGGGCAGGTCTGGTTAGATTTAGTTTGTTTTGACTTGTCTACTTTTATTATTTGGTAATTCCGTGTGATACGCTTCGCGCTACGCCTTTGTTGTCACCGGCGGCTGAGGAGACGACGTCAGGGCAGTAATATACATATTTTACCAAAACACATAAAAGAATAGTGGAGGTACACCGGAAACATGAAAAGATGCACCTTTATAACGATCATAGGCAATAAAGACCACAAGAGGAAGAAGAAGAAGGCTCGTTTATGTCGATCATTTACTCCATTGATGTGTCTATTGTTTCCAAACAAGCTTTTGTGTACGGATAGATAACGTGTTGAATTCATTATAGCTATTTCATCTTTGCATAATATGTCCTGTGGTAACTATATACAATGCTTTTGCAAGTTGTCGTTTTGCTATGCGATGCACTTCATACCGGTATTTTGCTCAAAAAATACTTAGCTTAGAGTCCGCTAAGGGGAATTCTAAGTAATACTTAAGGGCCTATGCTTAGCTAAAAGTTGTTAAGTGCAAGGCTTAGTATTATTCTTAGAATAATTGTGTATACGGCCCCTGGTATTTAGCAAGGAACCGGAAGTAATAGAAAATAAAAAATAGATTGCCCAATAGCAAAGAGTGACCATGCGATTGTGGAATTTGAAGATAAAGAAAAGAGAACGATTGACCGAAAAGAGGATCACAAAATAGGGAAAAGTAACTACTCTAAGGCAGACTTTGTTAATATGAGAGCTTTTTTTGAAAATGCAAATTGGAGTGGGCTGTACAAAGCCAAAAGTACCCAAGGGAGGAGTTTTTAAAGCTGTACAAAGAAGCCGAGAATAGATATGTCCCTGAGGTAACCAAAAAGGATGTTGGTAAAAAGGAGTGGTTTAACAAAAGATGCAAGGCAGCTAGAAAAAGAAAGGAGGAAGCCTGGAAGGGATGGAGGAGACGTGGAGGAAGAATCAACGCATGGAACAATTTCAAACAAGCAAGGAATGAATATACAAAGATTAGAAGAGAAGAAAAACGGAAATATGAAAAAGATATAATCGACAAATGCAAAGACCAACCTAAATTATTTTATAGACATGTGAACGGCAAATTAAAGAATAGAGAAACAATCAATAAACTGAAAATGGATGGAACTACATATGAAGACCCAGCAGAGATGGCACAAGTGATGAACAACAGCTTTCATAGTTTTCACAAAGGAAGACGAATTCGTACAACCACCGGGCCAGGAAAGAGGAAGGGTTATGCAGGAGATACAGTTAACAGTGCAGGAGGTCAAGGAAAGCTTGAACAAGCTGGATGTAAGAAAGGCGACAGGGCCGGTAGAAGTATCAGGGTGGATCCTGAAAGAATGTAGTGAGCAACTTGCAGAGAAACTGCACTCCATAATGAGCACCTCCCTGAGTGAAGGAAGGGTACCACAAGATTGGAAGAGAGCAAACATAGTACCAATTTATAAAGGAGGAAAGAGAGAGGACCCATTAAATTACAGACCGGTATCACTCACTGGTGTGGTTGCGAAGATATGTGAGAGGCTAGTTAAAAACAGGTGGTCGGATTTTTTGGTAAGTGAGAGAATTATCTTGGATTGCCAGTTTGGATTCAGGAGAGGGAGATCATATGTCACCAACTTGTTATGTTACTACTCAAGGGTGACAGATTTAATACAAGAGAGAGAAGGCTGGGGGATGGAGTGTACCTGGATTTGAAAAAGGCATTCGACAAAGTATCGCACAGAAGACTAATTTGGAAAATTAAAAATAGGGGTGGAGTGGGTGATGGACTGATTAAGTGGCTGGAGGACCTCCTAACTAACAGGGAAATGAGGACAATAATCAAGGACAAGGCTTCCAACTGGTGCCCTGTTAGGGGGTGGGGTCCCACAAGGTTCGGTGCTGGCGCCAATAATGTTTGCTGTTTATATAAATGATATGGTGGAAGGAGTGACCAGCTATGTGAGTGTTTGCAGATGATGCAAAGCTATTGAGACGAGTCAATGATGTGAAAGACTGTGAGGCATTGCAGAGGGACCTGGACAAAATATGGGAGTGGAGTGGTACATGGCAGATGGAATTCAACCTTGGGAAATGTAAAAAAGAGTTTGGTAGGAGTGGTAGAAGATGTGAATATGATTATAAGATGGGAAGTGAGATAATATGCAGAGGAATGGAAGAAAAAGATTTGGGAGTGACTATCTCAGAGAACATGTCACTGGACAAACACATCAACAGGATAACGGGACAAACTATGAATTTGCTTTAGAACATATGGACGACATTTGTGTATTTGGACGAAGAGATGATGAAGAAAGTAAAAGTTACAATGATAAGGCCAAGGTTGGAGTATGCAGCAGTGGTCTGGTCTACTCACAAAAAGAAGAACATAAGAAAGCAGGAAAGAGTACAGAGAATGGCAACTAAGATGGTACCGGAACTTAGGGATCGGACTTACGAGGAGACTCAATAGCATGGGGCTCACAACCCTGGAGAGAAGAAGAGAAAAAGGAGACCTGATAGCGGTGTACAGGGTGGCGAGTGGGGTGGAGAATCTGGACAGAGAGGACCTGTGTGTGTGGAGTGAGAGAGAAACAAGAGGACATGGAAAGAAGTTGAGGGCGACCACGTGTAGGCGAGATGTGAAAAAGTTTAGCTTCCCAAACATAAGCATTGAGCTGTAGAATAGACTAGAGGAGGAGGTGGTTTGTGCAAGAAACATTCATGATTTTAAGGAAAAGTTGGATAAGAGAGGATATGAGAGGATATGGAGACGGGACAGCGCGAGCGTAGCTCTTTTCCCGTATGTCACAACTAGGTAAATACACACACACACACACACACACACACACACACACACACACACACACCAGACATGTGGAAACACTAACATCTGAGTGAGGTTAATCCTTTTAGGTAGTGTCAAAGAACAACTGGCAGGTATTTACTTGACTCAAACTAAGCCCCCCACTAACAATTGGGTAAGTCAGGCTAATCCCACTAATTATGCCTCGCCTCCCTCTCCGCTGAGGGTTTGTCCGACCTCGCCCTTGCCCATGTCCATGTATACAAACTGTCTCAATCTGTCAAATGTACCATTTAGTCTGAAGATGTAATATACGAAAGTACTTACTATATTTATTTTTTTATTTTTCCCAGTGTGGTATGTCTATATATATATATATATATATATATATATATATATATATATATATATATATATATATATATATATATATATATATATATATATATATATATATATATATATATATATATATATATATATATATATATATATATATATATATATATATATATATATATATATATGTGTGTGTGTGTGTGTGTGTGTGTTTCTTTTTATAGTAAAATATTTTAACTATAAATTAATTTGATCATATTTTTTGTGTTTATTTTTTGCTTAACATAACTCATAAACATCTGCCATTTCTTACACAACTCACTAGACTTCTACCTCTCTCACTAAAAGCAAGGAACAAGCTCCCAGGCCTTGTAAACCCAACAGCAACACCTATTAATTATTTCCAAGCCTTGTATTCACTTAACTAATTCAGTACTACGTCAATAAACTGAAAAAAAATATAATGACAAGCCTTTCTTTCACACCACAAGCAAGGAACAAGCTCCCTCTCACCCCTTGAAAACCATATAGCACTACAATCACTACTACTTGTATAAGCTTGTGAGAAATGCATTGACAATTCTTCCTCTCACACACAGGCAACAAACAAGCTTCAAGGCGTTGAAAACCATAAGGCAGGACTATTTTAACTACCACTAAGATATCTGGTTGCTGGGTGGGAAGGAGTCATTTCGGGGCTACTTAACTACTGTGAATGTGCAAGTAGTTTTTTGCAGCAGTAATGAGACCACTGGCGCCATCTGGTTGCTGGGTGGGAAGGAGAGAGGCTTGAGGGGTTACTTAGTGTTAGGGATGTTCAAGTGTAGAGAGTGACAGTCTTTTCCAAGTGTAGCCAAAGTTGTCCCTGGAAAAAGAAGAAAAGGAGGAAGGAAAAAGAAACAAAAAACAAAAAAAAAAAAAACAAAAAAAAAAAAAAAATCACGAATAATAGCAAGAAGAAAAAGTAGAAAGGAAAAGTAGAATAAGAAGAAAAATGAAGAAGAAAACATGAAGAAAAAGGAAGAAAAAAGCAGAAAAACAAAAAAAAGGAAGGAGAAAACATGAATAAAAAAGCAGAAAAAATATAAAATACATAAATGAAAAAAAAAATAGAAAAAAACCCTTCCGTGCTTGTCCCCGGAAACGAGACCCTGGCCAAAGGTGTTCCTGGAGAGTGACAACAGACAGAAGAAGGAAGAAGGAAGAGGAAGGAAGAAGAAGAAGAAGAAAAGGAAGAAAACTGATGCCTTCTCAAGCACCCGGACTCTTCATGGCAGGAGGTAAGCACTATGGGAAAACATGACGTTATACAGAAGGTGACTGTGATGAAGACTGGGAGGAGGGAATGTACCACAGGGGAGACTGGAAGACTTTTGGCACTACCATTCTGAAGAAGTTTAAGTCATGGTAAGGAAGAAAGGACTGTGATGAAGACTGGAGGAGGGAATGTACCACAGGAGACTGAAGACTTTTGGCACTCCCATTCTGAAGAAGTTTAAGTCATGGGAAGGAAGAAAGGACTGTGATGAAGACTGGGAGGAGAGAATGTACCACAGGGGAGACTGGAAGACTTTTGGCTCTCCCATTCTGAAGAAGTTTAGGTCATGGGAAGGAGGAAAGGACTGTGAGTTTTCAGACTAGGAGATGCCAAGAGGCTATCAAATTTAATAGTTCAAGAGGTCTTTAGTGGCAGTACTTAAGTGCTAGAATACCAGAAATTAAGTTGTTCAAGAAATGGAAGAATTAGATGCACTACAACTCTTGAATTAGAGAGTTGAGGCCACAGGATGAGCTTGGAAATATAGAAGTTAGATAATTATTCACCAGTCAAGGAATGAAAGAATGAGCTACGATGCAACTCTTGAATTAGAGAGTTGGAGACCACGGGATGAGCTTGGAAATATAGAAGAAGTTAGATCATTATTCACCAGTCAAGGAATGGAAGAATGAGCTGCGATGCAGCTCTTGAATTAGAGAGTTGGAGGCCACAGGGATGAGCTGTAGTTGAAGACCTTGAGCAGTATGGAAACACTCATAACAAAGGAAGGAGGCAGCAACACCAGCACCAGAGCTTGAAGGCACTCATTCAGAAGCTACAGGACATGTTGTGGGGCCGTATACTCTGGCAAGGCTTCCACAATGTTTCATCATGTAAGGCTCTTACCTCTAACACTCTGACCGTCATGTTGCTGTCAGTCTTGATAAACCCTCGGCCGTCTTGGCTCTCTGTGCCTCGGTCCCACAGCCTGGCCACTCTTTGCTTCCTTGGCCTTGTCTTGCAGAGCCTCCCGGAGTGCCCCAAGCCTCTGGTCCAGTGCCGTCATCTCCTTGTTGCTGATCTTCAGCTGCCGGAAACACAGAGCCATTAGAGTTTAAGCCTGTATATTTAAAGTTGTGGAGACCACTGGTGAAAGCATGATATAAGAGTGGAGGAATGAGACGTAGGCTGTCAGTGTTGGCTGTGAAGAAAGTGACGTGCCATCTTGGAGTACTCCCCCAGCACACAGGTACTCCAGTGGTGACTTTATAACCCACAGGCCACACCTTTCCCTGCAGGTGGAGTGGCCGGCTGCTGCTGTCCAGGACACTGCTGTGCTTACCCAGAGTGCTCCAGATAGTCCCTGGCCCCTTACTGAGAGTGTTTTGGTGCTCTGGGTTTGTACAGAACTTGCCCTTACTTAAAAAAAAATCACCTTCATAAACAGATTGCCACACTCATACTTCTTATTTAATCTGAAAACCTAAAACACACACACACACACACACACACACACACACACACACACACACACACACACACGACGAACAGATGTAATAGCTTTGTATAATTAACTGGTGGACTGGACAGTGTATACATAGAATGGAGCTGGTTGTGACAGAGTGGAGGAGGAGACTGAGAGGACACAGTGAGAAGCTGAAAAGGGAACATGTCTCAAGGATACAAAGAGGTACAGTTTAGTTTTTTTACAGCAATGAAGGCGCACAAGGGCAGCAAAACAGGAGCCAGGCCCAGCACTGCTCCAGCAAAGGCATGAGAGGCCACAGGGGAGATCAACTTCAGGAGGAGAGAAGGCCAAAGGAGATCAGTTGGGTATTTAGGAGTGGTATTTTAAGTTCATGGTAGAGGAGAAGGGTTAAACTGCCACCAGGAATAACCCCACTTTGTTGTATAGAAAGTCTCATTAGTAAGGAAGCATAGATGAGTTTTCTGAGTGAAGACATATAGTGACTGGGTTTTGTTAAATTATGTTAGGCTAAATTCAGGATATCTTCAAACACATGATGGCCAGCACCCTATGGTATATATCAACAAGGAATGACCTCACTTTTTTTTATAGACAGTTTGTCTCTCTCTCTCTCTCTCTCTCTCTCTCTCTCTCTCTCTCTCTCTCTCTCTCTCTCTCTCTCTCATCATTATTTCTTTTCTTTTTTTCTTCTCTTAATCGTCTTCTCTCTCTCTCTCTCTCTCAATCAATCATCAGTGACTGAAAATAAAGTAAAGGTGCCCAATTCCAAAAGAGCTAACTTTGTAGAAATCCGACAAAAACTAACAGAAATACAACTATCAGATGACGGCAACGTAGAGGAAGCCTGGCTAAGCTTTAAAAATCACTTACTCACTCAGCAAAACACATTGGTCCCCTTGTGCGAGAAGCGAATTAACACTAATAAAAGCCCAACGTGGTTTAATAGCGAAATTAAACAATCAGTCAATGAGAGAAAATTGTTTTACAGGTTAAAGAAAGAACAAAGCACTCCCGAAAATATTAGACTTTATAATGATGCCAGGCGACGAGTAAAAAGACTAGGATGTCAGGCAAAGCGTAGATATGAAGAAAATACTGCAGCCAACTGTAAAATAATCCGAAATCTTTCTTCAGTTACCTAAACAACAGAAAGGCGATCAAAAGTGGTACTGACCTTAACAAACAGCGACAGTGCACTAGTGTCTGACAGCCCACACATTGAAAACCTGTTACACAATTACTTTTCCTGTGTGTTTAATCATATCAGTCTTCCTCCGCATACCTCCTACACCAGTACTATTGTTCATCTCGAGAATGCATTGCCTAATTTTGATATAACAACCGATGAAGTCCTTAAAGCTCTCCATTCACTTAAAACAAATAAAAGTCACGGACCCGACAAAGTATATCCTATACTGCTTAAAGAAACAAAGAGCGAAATACTCTCCTCCCTCACTACCATATTCAATATGTCCTTGCGACAAGGCATCGTCCCTTCGGATTGGAAAAAGGATAACGTGACGCCGATTTTTAAGAAAGGAGACAAAAAAGTACCAGGTAACTACCGACCCATTAGTCTAACTTCAATTGTAGGTAAGCTACTTGAGAGAATTATTAGAAACAAAATTGTGAGCTACCTCGAAAGCCACTCATTAATTGGGGATTCACAACATGGCTTCCCTAACAAAAGATCCTGCCTGTCAAACCTACTGACCTTTTATAACGATCTCTTCTCAGTTTATGACGTAACCAAATCAGTGGACGTAGTCTATCTTGATTTCCAGAAAGCGTTTGATAAAGTCCCACATCATAAATTACTTTATAAATTAAAGCAAATAGGTATTGACGGTCAAGTAAACCAATGGATCACGAATTGGTTGAGCAACAGACAACAAAGGGTGGTGATTGATGGATTTAACTCAGAGTGGGCACCGGTCACTAGTGGCTTCCCTCAGGGCTCGGATCTTGGCCCAGTGCTTCATTATTTACATCAACGACGTGGATGTTGAACTCAATAATCGCATTAGTAAATTTGCAGACGACACAAAGATTGGTAGCTCGGTTCTCACTGACGAAGACAGGCAAAGCCGCCAAGAGGATTTGCACAAAATTTCAGCTTGGTCGGATAAATGGGAGATGCCCTTTAACGTAGACAAGTGCCAGGTCCTTCAAGTTGGAACAAAAAATAAGAAGTTCGATTACGAAATGCGCGGCGTAAAACTCACAAGCATTCAATGCGTTAAGGACCTGGGGGTCAAAATCGCATCAAACCTCAAATTCTTACATCAATGCATCGATGCAGCAAATAAAGCGAACAGAATGTTGGGCTTCATTAAAAGAAACTTTTTATTCAAGAATGAAGATGTAATACTTCCTCTCTACAATAGTTTAGTCAGACCCCACTTGGAATATGCGGTACAGTTTTGGTCTCCCCACCATGCAAAGGACATTGCTAAAGCAGGTGTTCAGCGTCGGGCAACAAAAATTATCCCTTCCTTGTGCAACAAATCCTACGAAGAAAGTCTTTCCACCCTTAACATGTTCTCTCTTGAGAAATGTCGCCTCCGCGGAAAACTGATCGAATGTTTTAAAATACTTAATGGTTTCACGAATTTAGACAGAACAAAATTGTTTATGATCGATGACACTTTGCGAACGAGGAACAATGGCATAAAACTCAAATGTAGACAAGTAAATTCAGACTGCACCAAATATTTCTTCACCAACGTTGTAGGAGAATGGAATAAGCTCCCACCATCAGTGGTCCAGTGTAACACGATTGACTCCTTTAAATACAAGCTCGACCGTCACTTCCTTCAACTTAATATTAACTAGAGTAGAAAAGCAACGTTTTGGAGCTATCTGATTAATGTAGAATCACTTAGGTTTAAGGACAGACCTCCTAGTCTGGACCATGGGGTACGTGTGGTTTGATTTTCTATGTAATTCTATGTAATTCTCTCTCTCTCTCTCTCTCTTATCCATCATAATCTCATCATCCCTCTCCCCAGCCTATAATCTCTCTCTCTCTCTGCACACATCAGATTTTTTTTTTTTTTTTTAACAGCCAAGGAGAACTCAAGGGCGCAAAGAAAAAAAAAAAAAAAGGACCGCTACTCACAGATCCCGAACAGAGGTTAAAGAAGTGTCCAAAATCAAAGGTCAATTTCGGGAGGAGAGGTGTCCTGATACCCTCTTCTTGAAAGAGTTCAAGTCGTAGGCAGGTGGAAATACAGATGAAGGAAGATTGTTCCAGAGTTTACCAGCGTGAGAGATGAAAGAGTGAAGATGCTGGTTAACTCTTGCATAAGGGGTTTGGACAGTATAGGGATGAGCATGAGTAGAAAGTCGAGTGCAGCGGGGCCGCGGGAGGGGGGGAGGCATGCAGTTAGCTAGTTCAGAAGAGCAGTCAGCGTGGAAATATCGATAGAAGATAGAAAGAGAGGCAACATTGCGGCGGAATTTAAGAGGTAGAAGACTATCAGTATGAGAGTGGAGCCCCCCCACACATGAGATGCATACTCAATACGAGGGCGGACAAGGCCCCTGTATATGGACAGCAACTGTGCAGGGGAGAAGAACTGGCGGAGACGGTACAGAACGCCCAGCCTCGAGGAAGCTGATTTAGTAAGAGATGATATATGAAGTTTCCAGTTAAGATTTTGAGTTAAGGATAGACCGAGGATGTTTAGTGTTGAGGAAGGTGATAGCTAGGTGTTGTCAAAGAATAGGGGATAGTTGTTTGGAAGATTGTGTCGAGTGGATAGGTGGAGAAACTGTGTTTTTGAGGCGTTGAAGGACACCAGGTTCTTCTTGCCCCAATCGGAAATAATAGTAAGGTCTGAGGCTAAGCGTTCTGCAGCCTCCAGCCTTGAGTCGTTAAGTTCCTGAAGGGTGGGTATTCTATTAAAAGAAGTTGAAAAATGCAGAGTGGAATCATCGGCGTAGGAATGGATAGGACAGTTCGTTTTGGAAAGAAGATCATCAATGAACAACAGAAAAAGAGTGGGAGATAGGACAGAACCCTGTGGGACACCACTGTTAATAGATTTATTGGAAGAACAGTGACCGTCTACCACGGCAGAAATAGAACGGTCAGAAAGGAAACTGGAGATAAAGGTACAGAGAGAAGGATAGAAACCGTAGGAGGGTAGTTTAGAAAGCAAAGATTTGTGCCAGACCCTATCAAAAGCTTTTGATATGTCCAGCGCAATAGCAAAAGTTTCACCGAAGCGGCTAAGAGAGGATGACCAAGAGTCAGTTAAGAAGGCTAGGAGATCACCAGTAGAACGCCCCTTGCGGAACCCATACTGGCGATCAGATAGAAGGTCAGAAGTGGAAAGGTGCTTTTGAATCTTCCGGTTAAGGATTGATTCAAAAGCTTTAGATAGACAAGAAAGTAAAGCAATAGGACGGTAGTTTGAGGGATTTGAGCGGTCACCCTTCTTAGGTACAGGCTGTATGAAGGCATACTTCCAGCAAGAAGGAAAGGTAGATGTTGACAGGCAGAGGCGAAAGAGTTTGACCAGGCAGGGTGACAGCACGGAGGCACAGTTTTAAGGACAATAGGAGGCACTCCATCAGGTCCATAAGCCTTCTGAGGATTGAGGCCAGAGAGGGCATAGAAAACATCATTTTGAAGAATCTTTATAACAGGCATAAAGGAGTCAGAGGGGGGATTAGTAAGAGGAATATGCCCAGAATCGTCCAGAGTGGAGTTTTTAGAAAAAGTTTGAGAGAAGAGTTCAGCCTTAGAGATAGATGAGACGGCAGTGTTGCCGTCAGGACTGAGGAGTGGAGGGAAAGATGAAGAAGTGAAGTTGGAGGAGATGTTTTTGGCTAGATGCCAGAAGTCACGGGAAGAGTTAGAGAAAGAAAGGTTTTGACATTTTCTATTAATGAAAGAATTTTTGGTTAGTCGGAGAATAGATTTGGCACGATTTCGGGCAGAAATGTAAAGTTCATAATTAGCATTAGTTTGAAGGCTCTGGTACCTTTTGTGAGCTACCTCTCTATCATTGACAGCACGAGAACAAGCATGATTAAACCAAGGCTTTTTAGCATGAGTAGTAGAGAAAGAACGAGGAATGTATGCCTCCATTCCAGAGACAATCACCTCTGTGATGCGCTGAGCACACAGAGGGTCTCTATCCTGAAGCAATAATCATTCCACGGGAATGGAAAAGTACATCCTCAGGTCGTCCCACCGAGCTGAAGCAAAATGCCAGAAGCATCGCCTCTTCGGTGGGTCCAGAGGGTGTACAGGAGCGATAGGACAGGATGCAGAAATAAGATTGTGATCGGAGGAGCCCAACGGAGAGAACAGTTTGACAGAATAAGCAGAAGGGTTTGAGGTAAGGAAGAGGTCTAGAATGTTGGGCCGATCTCCAAGACGGTCGGGAATACGTGTAGGGTGCTGGACCAACTGCTCTAGGTCGTTGAGGTTAGCAAAGTTGTAGGCTTGTTCACCAGGATGGTCAGTGAAAGAGGATGAAAGCCAAAGCTGGTGGTGAACACTGAAATCTCCTAGGATGGAGATTTCAGCGAGTGTGTCAAGATGTGCTCCACTTTAGAGTTCAAATAGTCAAAGAATTTTACATAGTTGGTAGAGTTAGGTGAGAGATAAACAGCACAGATGTATTTAGTAATAGAATGACAGTGAAGTCTTAACCAGAAGGTGGAAAATTCAGAAGAGTCAAGGTCGTGGGCACGAGAGCAAGTGATGTCGTTGCGCACGTAGGCGCAACATCCAGCTTTGGATTGAAATTTAGAATAGAGATAGTAGGAGGGAACAGAGTAGAGATTGCTGTCAGTAGCCTCAGAAACCTGTGTTTCGGTAAGGAAGAGAAGGTGAGGTTTAGAGGAGGAGAGATGATGTTCCACAGAATGAAAATTAGAGCGAAGACCGCGAATGTTGCAGAAATTGAGAAGAAGGAGGCTCGAGGAGTTATCAAGACACCTCTCGGGTCGGCAGCCAGAAGGGGAGTCCTCCCTGGGGGAATTTGTGGTCCCCCCCCCAGTCGGGGACTCCGAGGCTTGGTGTATGTGCGCCATTTTGAAATTTTAATTTTGGGAAAAGGTGTATATGTTGTGTGAATGCAGTGTGATGTGGATAGAGAGAGGATCTGTCTTTAGAGAGCATGCTGAACTACTCTCCGGTGTTGGTGAGACAATAGGGAAACGGTTAGTGAGGACATGGGAAGGGTCTATGGAGGGCTTCAGCTCCCTTCTCACCTCCCATATATACCTCACCGGGAGTGGCTTGCGCCCGCTCGGTAGGTGTCTTCCTACCTACTCCAGCCAAAATGATTATCCCTTGCCTGTGTGTGTGTATATTTACCTAGTTGTGAAATACAGGAAAAGAGCCATACTTGGCCCGTGCTGTCCCGTCTCCATAACGCTTATTATTCAGTTTGGCTTTATATTCATGAATCGTTTTTGCACACACAGTCTCCTTGTCAGTCCGTTCCATGTTGTTATGCTTCTGTATGGAAAACTGTATTTCTTGATGTCTCTCCTACAGTTGCTCTTCTTCAATTTCTTACCATTGCCTCTTGTCACACTTCTGTCAAGTACCACTAGGTCTTCCCTGTCCAATTTTTCCAATCCCTCTTGTATCCTGTACAATACTATTAGGTCCCCTCTCTCTCTTCTTCTCTCCAGTGTTGTTAGTCCCAATTTCTCCAGTCTTTCTTCATAAGTATGTTCTATCAGAGTTTCCGGTAGTTTGGTCGCTGCTGTTTGTATTCTTTCCAACTTTCTAATTTCTTTCTTCAATCTAGGTGACCACATTAATGCTGCATATTCCAGTCTTGGACGTATCATCGATGTTATTAGTGTGTGTGTGTGTGTGTGTGTTGGGGTCCTAATCGCTCAATCAGATTGTATCTTACTGACAAAATGTGTCAAATGTAGCAATTTCAATATGGTATGCCACATAAACTGTACTGCATTGTAGGGATCTTGCTTTTCCTGTCCCTCAAGCCTGGACATCTAACGCCGCCTAGTAATGAAGGGGAAAAAATTCACACTAAGCTGCACACAACTTTCTACTCTGTCTCATTCCTATGCTATACAAATCCCTTATGCAGGAGTAAACCACCGTCTGCATTCCTTTATCCCTTTTGCTGGTACACTCTTGAACAAACAAGCTTCCTTTGTCTGTGTTTCCTCCTGCCCATGACTTCAACTCTTTCATGAGGGGAATATCAAGACACCTCTCCACCTGTAACTGACTCTCTGCAGACCACTCACTTCTATCAACTTTTACAGGAGCAATGCATAGTGGGCTTTTTTCCCCTTGAGCTGCTTCATTTACTGGACAAAGGAAAAAAAGAAAAAGAGCTTCTCACTCCCTTGGCCTCTGCCTTTTCCTGACCTACTAACAAAGACCAGAGCTGCCCAGCCTCAGCCTCTGCCTCACCTGCTTCTCCAGACTTGCCTCGGTTGCTGCCGCTGCTGTGCCCCCGGCAGGAGGCCGACTGCGCGGGGATTCCTGGTTGACGTCTTCCTCTGGGGCTTGTCTTCCATCATCCTGCAACACAAAAGTTCACCTTCATCAACTGGTTAAGATTTATTTCAGTGGCAATATTTGCCCAAGGTTTTTGATATAGGGTGATTTTCAATAATTTTAAATGCAGAAATTCAACTGTCACAAAACAGAGCCTTGAGGACACATTATTGTGGGGATAAATGCCTAACAGATAGGTAATAACCAATATCTATAACCATTGCAAAGTGGATCACAGGGATTTATCAAAAATTACCCCGTGTGCTGCCACTCCATGTTTTCTAAGGTGAATACAAACCCATCAAAGCCTGACATGATAACCAATATCTATACCCTTGTAAAGCATATAAAAAATTTATCAAAAATAATATACAATAACAAGTGGTAGGCATTGCAACCAAGAAAGGACCTTGCACAAGTACTAGGTAGCTTATGACACATTTGTGAGACCAACACTGGAATACTGCTCCACGGTGTGGGATCCTTACACACAGAAACATGGATAGGATAGAACAAATCAACACCAAGGCGGCAAGGTTCATTACAAACAATTACACGCCAACGCCTGGCATCACAACACGGATCAAACAACAGATAAACATGGAACCTCTTCACATACGCAGACAAGCACACAGACTTACACTGATATACAAGATCACAAACACTCACATTGACATTGACCCACACACATACTTACACAACGCACAGTCAGCGTACTCGTAACACACACACCCATAAATACCAAACACATCACACTAACATGGACGCATACAAGCACTCATACTTTCCACGCACCATACGTGACTGGAACAGCCTCCCTCATCAGATTTTAGACTGCGCTACAATAGACTCATTCAGAAAA
This sequence comes from Eriocheir sinensis, assembly GCF_024679095.1. Classification (NCBI taxonomy): domain Eukaryota; kingdom Metazoa; phylum Arthropoda; class Malacostraca; order Decapoda; family Varunidae; genus Eriocheir; species Eriocheir sinensis. The sequence continues at coordinate 1,400,929 of NC_066550.1, read as the reverse complement.
CAAATACACACTCACTTGTCACCACAACACACCAACACTAACAATTACACTTGATTCACTTCCCTCCCCCACACACCCGGCTCCCCCGTCCCCCCAACAGCCAACACAAATATGCATGTTATGCACCTGAATGGGTGCCCTGCGTATTATAAATCAAGATCAAGATCAAGGTAATTTAGCTGTGCAGGTGTAACTACTAATTTTGCACTTGTGCACCGGCATGAGTGCAAGACTAAGCACTGCACTGCTGATATTTACTGAAGAACAACACTGCAAGTTATTGCACCGCGCCCCACCACTAAACTTAACAGATCTGTTCAAATTTAACATCACCTGCTGGGTGGGGCTTTGTCCCCGTCAACCCTACTGGCTGACCTTGGTAAAATTCTAGTGTTTACCCATACTCCCCCTCCCCCCCATACAAGCCTGGGGACCTGGTGGGAATGCGGGGTTTCAGGTGGGGGACACGAAATCCGTCGCATTCGCGTATTTTTTATTGGGGGGGAGGGGGGGGGGAGATTCCCTAAATTTAGGGAATTTTTCCTCCCACCACCACTAAAATAGGCGTTTGTGACGAATTTAGTGTTTCCCATACGGAAATAACGCACTCAGTGGATCCCCAAGCTTGCTTTGGGAGAGAAGCGTCGTGAACCCACCAAACGATGCTCACCTCACCATCTGGCGTGGCACCGGCAGCCATCTGTGCTCACATAAACCGCCTCCACCACACTCATGCCCTCTCACTAGTAGTTTGTCGCCTCATCGCAAGGTTTCTGTCCTCCAAGTAGAGTCCGTGGCACCAAACACAGTGTATCTTCATTGTTTATCACTGACACAAGTAAAACCACCGGCTAGAGGGGATCCATCCAACACCGCGCCTTTAACAGTACTGCGGCTTGTGCAGGAAGTGCAGGCTCTCAAACCTCTTGCCCGAGCTGTTCGAACACGTAAATCCTTACTGACCGGATTTTGAATCTGCTTCACGGGCTCGTATTCCCAGTATACAAGGTGATTGTGGATAATGACTCCGCGCCTCCAGAATACGATAATACGCCTCCATATATCATAGTAAAAAAAAAAAAAGTACTTAAAAGTAAGGAAGCCGAATTAATCTCCTTCCCCCAACGATGTTCGGGGACCTGCGTGAACTCGGGGTATTTGGGTGGGGGAGCATATTTAAACTACTCCAACCGAACTTTACGACCTGCTAACGAGGGGGCTTCGCCCACCTCGACCCCCCTGCTAACCCCCCCCCCCTCTTAAAGGTGCGTGTTCTAAAAAAAAAAAAATAACCACGCGTGGTGGACCTGGTCTCACATGCGTGGGCTAATGGCTAACTAAGCGTCCCATCGCTAACCAAGCGTATTATCGGAAATAGTATTAGGTAAAGGTGCGTGTTCCACAAAAAAAAAAAAAAAAAAAAAAAAAACACGCGTGGTATACCTGGTCTCACTTAGCGTATCAATGCTAACCGGATCGTTGGCAACGCTGCTCATATTGCAATGGCGTCGCCATGTAAACACATCGTCCGTATGTATAATATGCCCTTGAGTACAATATGGAGGCGTAATATCGTATTTTCGAGGTGCGGAGTGATTTTCAATAATTACCTTGCGTGGTTTCCGTACGTTGTAAAAAAACCCTGGAATGTATGACATTTCCCTACATCTAAGTAATTGTAAGGAATTTCCCTACATCTAGGATATTTTTCAACCCCTCATAACTCAAAAACTATGCAATTGCGACGTATTTCATGTTTACCACCGCATTCCCCGAAGTCTCAATGGCCCCCTAGCCAATTTTGGTTGCGAGGGGTGAGTATGGGCAAACACTAGAATAATACCCAGACCTTTCATAACAAATGTGCAATCTCCCCTTCAGACCTTTTTGCTCTAACTCCTGATCTACCCACTAGAGGCCACCAGCACTAAATAGCACATGTTAGGACCCAGCTTGAACTAAGGAAGAGGTCCTTCAGTGTCAAAGGCATTCCTTTGTGGAATCCCCTCCCTGAATCCCTGGTCACCCTCCAGTCTCTACCTCTATTTAAATCAGCACTAGCTCATCATCTTGGGGACAAACTTTTGGAATATCATTAAATGGACTGTAGCTCTACAACTAATCATATAAATCAAATTACAAATTGACTGCATATGATGCACTACCCAGCTCTTTCAATCCAAATCTGACACACCACCTCCTGAGGGGGGCATTACCTTTGTTCCCCCTTGACCCCTGGCATATGTCATGCTCCACCCACTCAACAGGAACAGCAGGCACCCATTTAACTGTTTCTGCAGGGAATGGTTATGTAAAAAGCTGAGCAGCAGTACAAGGCACCTCAGTAAGGTGCCCAGCATTTGGGCGGCGGGTGTGATACTGGAGGAACACCAAGGGCCGGGGGGTGTCTTGGCCATGCCGGTCACACACTCCATCATTACCTTCCCCTCATGGGATCAGCTTCATCTAGCCTTGTTCAGGCTGTCATGGTGGTGAGTGTCTGGCAGGAGGCTGTGGGTGTGTGGCGGTGTGTCTGCCGCCCGACCCTACACGGAGATGACACACACACACACACACACACACTGCCTGTCGTGTGTCCCCGCCAGGCCACACGCGGCACACAGTGGACAGTAGTGTTCCCCGGGTACTCGCGCGGCGGTGCTGGCGTCCCCAACACCTTCTTCTTCTTCTTGGGTGTTTTATGGGGCTAGTTAGGCTGTGGGACCACAGCCTCTAGAGTCCCGTCAGTGCAGAGTCGCTGCTGCTAATGTTTGTGTTTTTTCAACGGGACGTTTATCGTGCCACACCTGCTCATATTCCTTTTCTGAGTAGTGTGAGGATGAAACTGTTTTGCTCCTATTATTTATTTGTTGTTGATTTGTGTCGTCACTTTTTGTGGGTACTGGACTCTCACCAACCACCGGATCAGGGACCAACGGGACGGAGGTGAGCACCGAGGCAACGCGCAGAACAATTATATTGTAACGGGCTTGTCGGGGGGCGTTTAAAGGGTGTTGATTAAGACTTCAGCTTCCTTAAGGCGAATTATATTCGTAGCCTTTATGTACAAGAAGCGACGGAGCGAGAGCGACTGTCGTTGTGTGTCAGTCGGACTCTCGTGAAGGAGTGGCGAGTTACAGGTTGGAAAATAATTGTTACAATTGGTCACGTATGTCAAGGTGACCTCCACGCACCATCGGAGTGCTAAGTATACAAAACTGAGACGGTAAACACTGACGGACGACATTCCTATAAGGTGGCGTGATCTATCTGTCGTGGGGTTTTTCCATTATGCCTAATTCGTGGTGATATTAAATAATAATAATACATTGATATCCTACTATAACACTGCTCGGTCACCTACCAGTGATCGCGACCTCGCGATATATAAAAATCGAAATAGCAGTCTAGGTACCATGAACATACATAGAGGGAGTTTGTCAAGCAGACTGCCTATGATACAATTATATTAAAACACTGGCTATGGAAGAACAGATGTGGAATTATAATATAAATAGGGAGAGGGAAACCACAACGTGTGTGACATGAAACATAAGAAACCTCTCAAAAGATAAATATAAGGACACATGTATAAGAAACTATCAACTGGCATAGTTACAGACAATGAAACGTTGATCTAGCTCCTAAAAAAAATAAATGCAGTAGTGAAACACAGTACAATGTTAAGTATAGGAGCAGCCAGGTTTCTGTCCCCTGACTTGTCTGAGAAAAGGAAAACTACCTTGCCAGTGGCCTCCCGGCATCCAGTCGCCGCGTCTGCACAACCAAATAATCGTGCAGGACAGAGTTTCTCCTAATAAGGTAGCACATGACGACGAGACTGACGAACATCAGAAACATTGGTACAAAAAATCCAGGGTACAGGTAAGGGAGATGCAAATAATCAGGCAGCGTTTCCTCCAGGGCTCCCGCAAACTCTGTTTTGTTCGCGAAAGACAATGAATTAAGGGAATTAGTCACATACGAGATGCTGGAGAAATGAATGTCATCGAGAGACCGTAGAGGAAACACTCGATGGGAAATATTGGCCGTGAAAACCAGACGAATCCGGGACGGGTACGTTGTTATGTTAGTGGAGCGGATATAGCATGCTTCCGCTATGGCATAGTGACCAGTAACCCGTTGATAAGTGGTACCTCCGGCAGATGACCGATACATAGAAGGACTGAGGGAAATAAAATAATGCAGACCCTGAAAGTTCTTATGGAAAACAGGCGTTGGTGTTAGCTGCTTGTAAGGGCACAGGAAAGAGCGTCAGACGCGTTCACGCGGGTGAGGGCGATCTCGCATACCCTCCCCGAACTGGAAGGAAGGCAAAGAGACGCAGAACAATAGAATCGCCTGAAGACCGTCTCCTTGCAATACTGCAAGAGTGAGTAGCTACCTGTTGAATACAGAGCGAAATCCTTCGCGATTAGAACAAGAGACGGGACGTGTCCAGGGCCAACACACTGTCCTTTGCCGAAAAAGGAACGGGACAATTTCGTGTGCCTCAAACACGTCCGCCGTCTGAAACGGAACATGAATGATTATGGCATCAGGGTGAGGCTGGACTCAATCAAGGGTAAAAATATTGACTCATGTCCGGGGTGAATAAAGGCGTCAGGCTATAATTTTGATACCCGATCTGGACAGTCGTTCTCAAATCGTGTAGAGGGAACAAGGCAGGTGTGACTCTACCGTGCGCTGCGTCAACCACGTTGCTAATAACCTGCTGATTTGCCGTTGCGACGGAGTTAATGACGTTTTCCAATACATGCAAGGCCTGATCTAGGAGGAGAAACTGATTCACCTGGTCGATCTGTTTGACAACTATGTTGATAACCTCTACCATCTTATTTGTCTGCTCTAGCAGTACCGCAATGTTAGTATGCAATTGCGCAAGTTTCCTACAATTGGCGTTGATCACCCTGCGATTTCGAGCAGCAAAGGAAAGTACATGAGCGTAGTGGTCCCGCAAATCGCGAACGTCCTCGTCGGTAGCCGTACCGAAAAGGAACTTTGAGGCGGACCCAACGATGTTGAGCAACCCCTCTTACCTGAGAGAGTGAACTGAGGAAAACTATAATCCATGTTTACCTCATCAACTTTTCCCCGTAAGAACAGAATCCTATCCTCCAGTAGTTGAAAAAGAGTCAGAGAGTTGGTACTAGAAGGTGCCTTTGATTCCCTAGTCTTGGTAGCCCGGAAGGCGTCTGCCATGCCGAGGAGTTTTTCTGAGACTATCCTGATTATGTCCGTGCTGTTGGTCAAGGAAGTATATGGATATTTTACGAGGAGCACATCTTCTATGAGGAAGACCTCTCCTATGCGTGCCGTGAGGGCACCAGGCTTCAGGTGGATGGGTGTTGTTGCAAGCAGGGAGCCGAGGGACAACAAGATGGTCAGAAAACGCAACATCATGATCTGAAAGTGGTGGGAATGAAGTATTTAAACCCGTGGTCCCAAGTTATAGCTATGGGTGTTGGGATTATCTTGTTGAACATTTGACTCTGAGGGGGAAGTACCAATATCAAGGTCCAAAGGTGAGGGAATTACTTTCAGACGATCACTGTGAACTTCTAGACTGACTCCACTATTCGACTCGAGAACCTCGAACCGATTTCCCCTGACATTCCGAACAACTCGGTAAGGACCCACAAATTTAGCCCCCAGTTTCGAACTCCTTTCCGCTTGCTTAATCATGACTGTGTCACCCTCTTTGAAATTCACCGGGACGGCCTGTTTGTGTTGTTTTGACATCATTTCAACCTTCGTAGCTTTTAACGTACACCTAACTTCTGAGTGTATCTTGGAAAACATATGCATCTGCTGTTGTGCGTACCTATCAATGTTGTAGAGAGGTTGTTGTGGGGTTGTTAGGATGTCGTACGGAAGACGTTTCTCCACCCCATACAAGATGTAGTAGGGAGACTTCCCCGTAGAGTCGTTTACCGACGTATTTATGGAAGCGTCTATATGCGATAGCCAATCCTCCCAATTATCGTGGAGATCGTTCACGATAGGCCTGAGGACCTGTAAGATTTTCCTATTAGCCCTCTCCGCCAACCCATTAGCAGCTGGGTGGTAAGCTGTGATGAAGGATTGCGTGATGTTAAACTGAACGCATATTTCGCTCAATACTGAGTTCCTAAACTCGGTGCCATTGTCACTCAGAAGAATTCGAGGAGACGAATGTGGACACAACACGTGAGTCACGAGGGCATGGGCCACGCGTGTGGCTGTCTTGTCCTTGAGAGGCGCTAGAACTAGAAACCTAGAGAACTGGTCGACGCACACCAATAAGTAGCGCGAGCCATGTTGGCTCTGGGGGAGCAGTAGTAAGTCTATATTAACAACATCCCATGGCGCCTCTGGTACTGGGTATTGCAACATAGGTGCTGGCCCTTTGACGGACCCCTTGTGCTTAGCACAAACGACGCAATGTGCGACATGTTTTTCTACATCAACCCGTAATGTGGGCCAGTAGAATTTTCGTCTGGTGACAGATAGCGTCTTGTCTCTTCCTGGGTGACCCGCAATGGGTGTGTTATGGACCAGCTTAAGCGTCACGGGGACGTATATGTCTGGGATGACCAGTTGGTCTATAGGTACCGGTTTGGTTGGCAATGACCTACAAAGGAGGTTGTCCTCTGATAGGAAGAATTGTGAAAAGGAACTGGCAATTCAGGAAGGGTTGATTCGTCTCCCGACTCGAGGGCGTAAATTAACCTCTTCCACACAGGGTGGTCACGCTGAGCAGTGTGTAGCTCAGGTGAAGTGAAGTTGTGGATGACCTCTGGGGTGGTAATCGCGCCTATCGGAACATTCCGAGATAAGGCATCTGCGACCACATTTGTTTTCCCGGTGATGTATTTTATCTCCGGATTGTATGCTTGATCGTTAAGAACCATCTTGCCAGACGACCGTGTAGGTTTTTTCCTTGAAAAGATCAGTTATGGCCGCGTGGTCCGTAAACACCACAATTTTGTACCCCATCACAATGTCACGAAAATGCTTCAGAGCCCACACAATGGCAAGAGCCTCTAGGTGGGTAACAGAATAGTTCTTTCCGGAGCTGTAAGGGCTCGACTGGCGAACGCTATCACATGCTTTTTGCCGGACATATCTGTTTGCATCAGCGCGGCTCCTACTCCACTAGCCGAAGCGTCGGTACAAAGCTGAAAGGGGTCCTGAAATCCGGAAAGACAAGGACCGGAGCCCGTGTAAGCGCTTTCTTTAAATCCTCAAAACTCGTTTGTTGAGCTGGGAGCCACTGAAATGGTACGTCTTTCTTTAAAAGATGGGTTAGGGACCTGCGCGAGCTGCGAAGTCCTTAATGAAAGGCCTGTAATAACCTGCGACACCCAAGAAAGACCGTACCTTGTCCGCAGACGTTGGCTGAGGAACTCGGCAATAGCCTTTATTTTGTCGTCCACTGTATGGATGCCGAATTCGTCCACGACATGCCCCAAGAACTTGATCCGAGGCTTTAAAATTCACATTTGGTGATTTTGAGCTTTAATCCGACCTCTGGAAGTCTGTGTAGGACTGCTTTAGTGTTTGTGTGCATGCACGTCTTTACCTGCTATGATGATGTCGTCTAAATACACATAGACAGAGTTGCCCAGCAAGTCACCAAAATACTGTTCATTGTCCTTTGAAGGTCAAGGGAGCTCCTTTGAGCCCGAACGGCATCCTTGTCCACTCATAGTGGCCATGAGGCGTGCTGAAAGCCGTTATTTCACGTGACTCGGGGGCCATGGGCAGTTGCCAGTAGCCACTGACCAGATCAAGACTCGTAAATACTTTATTTCCTCTACCGAGACACATCAGAAGATCTCTAAGAACGGGAAGCGGAAAATGATCATCCACGGTCGCGGTGTTCACACGCCGGAAATCAATCACAGGACGATAAGAGCCGTCTTTCTTTGGAACCAGGAACAAGGGCGAATTCCACGGGGAATTCGATTCTTTGATGACACCTTGTTCTAACATTTCAGAGATAAGTTGTTGCACCACCTTCCTCTGACTGTGGGGGAGCTTGTACGCATTGATATATACAGGATTTGTATTGGGTTTTAACTTAATGTGGTGTTCAGCACACTGCGTAACTCCAAGCGGCTCGCCTGGTAGAGCAAGCGCCCCGATAATGCTCCAGAAGCTGGACTAAGGTTGGCTTAATTTCGAATAGTGTGCAACTTTAGGAACGCTCTAAAAGAGCTGTGTCTTGTTCGGGAGAAGCCTGACACGCCGAGGATATGCCTGAAACTTGGGCTGAAGGGTATTCAGCTGGTTCCGGGGCGACATTTCTCCCATACACTAGACACTGGCATAATCGAACACCGTGTTTTAAGGATACAGGATCCAGACGTGTTTATTACCAATGCCTCTGCAAAACCTCCTCCTTGACTGTTGCAAGAGTTACCTCCACCGTCACGCGGTGTACGTGAGGAACTCCGTCGATACACACATCACTGCCCGCCGGAGGGGCGTTAGGCAAACGGATTTTAACAAGTTTTGCAGCACGATCCGGAACTATATGAGGACCTTCTACGACTGCCGTTACTGTCCGCCACAAGTCTGCAATGGTTTCGTGTGGTTTGACCGTAAGAGGGGACACTTGGGCGGTGGCAGCCCCTGAGTCTGTGGTGGGTTGGTCATTTTCCACCTCTGAGGGTGAGATTACATTTGACAGAGGCGATGGATTGACCATCCCCTGTATGCGTCGGCCTTGATACACGATCGCGTTGCTTACAGGGTGTATGGCGATGTGCAGGTCTTTCATGGCGTTCAATCCTAAGATCCCATCCACAGGTAAAGCAAACCTGCTAGAGACATAAAAGAAATCTCGAAAGGGACATACTTTTTCATGTAAGCTGACTGTTAGCGGTAATCGCCCAATGATTCCCAAAGTGGTGCCCGTCACGCCTATCACATTCAGGTCGTTCTCTTGGAGCGGCCAATTTTCCCCACTCGCTTGTCGTGTCAGTGACCTGTAAGCGGAGTCGGATATGACATTGACTGTGGCACCTGTGTCAACCGCTAAGGTGAGTGAAGTGTTGCCCACCTTGCAAGGGAGGGCAATTATGCTTGTCCGTCCCAAGGCGGCAATGACGGAGTCAAGTTGCTCCCAATTAGTATTTTCCTTAAGGGACACTTGGATGTACGCCTCGGGGCTGTCACGAAGTCATGTCTTTTTATTCTGAGAAGAGGAGTGTGGTTTACTGTCCGCTGAGGACTTGTACTTCTGTTCCTCCTTGGCCTTTTGTATTGCAGAACAACTGTCTGAATCATGAAAACAATTCCCGTGGATATGGCAAAAGGCATCCTTCCGCTGATGGTTTGGCCTAGGGTTCCTGTGTGATGAATGATGCCCGCCCCTGTAACCTCCTGACCTCCTATCTGAGCCCCGTCTCGAATGTGTTGATTCCCTACGTTTCGCGAAACAAGAATGTTCAGAATGTCCTGATTGTTTGCAAAAACTACATGTGAGAGATGCCTTACTTTGTGCTTGCAATGCTGCTGCTGGGGCGAGGGGTTGATGGTGAGGGTGTTCCTGAACCTTGACCTCTAACTCTGAGACGAAGTCAACCAGCTTCCCGCTCGGTTTGAAGGCCAAAGGGAGGGCAGAACGGCGGTTCTTCTCTGAAATATGAAATAAATAAAAAAACAACTCGAAAGCTGTCTTCACCTGGTGCTTTTGCATACAGCCCCCTGGAAGCCAGAGCGCGTCTTCCAGGCTCTTGACACAGTCAACCGCCAGCTGATTGGCCTCAATCATGGCGTCCCAAATCGGCTTTGTTGAGGAATTTTTTTTGGAGGGACTCAACCGTGTGTGCCATCTGTCTAACGATGCTTGGTTTACTCCCGCCCCCGAAGATTTTGATGAAATTCCCTTTAAAAACCTCATAGTTTACACCAATGTCCCCCGAAGCGAACGCTGAGGACTGCATCAAATTCAGTGCCCGAGAGCCTGGAAGTAACCGTGACCGAATGAAAGCGATTTTATCATGATCTTCCGTAATGGAGGAATTTATGATGGCAGATTCACACAAATCTAAAAACTGTCGCGCCGAAAAATCGGTCTCGCCTCCCGAGAATTGTCGAATACTGGCGTGAGTTGGAATGACCCGAATCGGGGGCGGGGGGAAGTGGTGTGGGGCCCCAGGAGGAGGAGGGGGAGGTGGATCGACAGGCATTGTGTTCGGCCGAGTGGGGGTTAAGTATTCAGACGATTCTGAAGGTGAAGGGGCGCTATCCCTTGGGAGGGAAGAGTACGTAGCCCCCGATCGCAAATTCACCACATTTAAATCACCGGTGGTTGCACCTTGCTCCAATTCCTCCTCACTTGAAGGACGAGCCAACTGTTTAAAGGTGTCGCCGAGTTTAGCGAGAGTGTCTTTGTTCATACTATGGTGTAAACCATTCACAAAAGAGGAGCAAATGTTGATAGCTGTAAATATGAACCAATAAACGGAACGTGTAGGAATGAATAGTTTGCATTGAAAACCCTAAAAAGGCAAGAAAGAATGGCTAGCAAGGTGCCTGTATAGACGTAATAGAAGTTAAGGTTATAATGGAATGCCCTAATGATATGGGTATAATGAAAGAATAACTATATAAACAAAGTGGTATGTTAAGTGAGTATACCATTGAAGCTCACGTTTTCTCTCGAGCGGTGAAAAGAAAACGGAGGCAGGGCACACTGATGAAGATTAACTTTGATCAGGGAAATCACATTATACTCAATAGACTCGCTAGCAAACAATAAGAAAGAATCAATATCGTATGCGAATGAACGTTACTCTCACAATTATGACTGATTAACAGTGTTAGGAACACAGAAATAAAAAAATCGTGCCCCTGCACGAACAATAATGAAAATAAGCCGAGTCGGCATATTTGGACAAGAAGGGAATATCCACAAATACCAAGATTAATCAGCTGATGTAGTGGAGAGGGCGACGGCTTGTGATGCCCTGGGTGACGTGCAGTCGTTGTAGGCGCGTCAGGAAACCTCGGCCGCGGCCACAGCGGCGGTGAGAGGTGAGGGATGGGCTGACATCGGAGGACTCGCAATGGAGGTTGAAAAACTGCTGACCCAGCAATTTGAGCGGCCGCGGTGCGCGGCTGGGAGCTGGTACACTGCCGCCAGACGTATGATGGCCGCGTCGTCCTTGTTATAGTAAGAGATGGGCGGCGGTGGCAGACAAGACGACTTGGGTGTGTAACCTCTTGAGAAGACGCCTTGCAAGAAACGGTAGTGGGAACAGCTTGCAGTCACCGGGAGATGTCCGCGGGTACCCTTGCTGACTGTTTGCCGGAAGAGGTTTGGGCCGATGCTCCCGGCAGCGGCGGTGGTGCCGCCAGCTGTGGAGCGAGGGGCATGCGGGGTGTCCCAAGGTCAGCGGGGCGTGCCTCCTCGTTGCAGGTGTGAATACCTCTGCCGTATCGTGGAGTGGCTTGCAGGGTACGTAGCAGTGCTGGCTTGAAGCGGGGGAGCGGCTTGTAGATTGTGGCCCTCGCTATCGGCTGCGTAGGCCTGTGGGTGTGCTCGGGGCTTGTAGGCTTGACGCCTGTAGAGTTGCTTGAAGCTGGTGTGCTCGAGGCTTGTAGGCTGTAGAGCCTGTAGGCTTGTAGCTGGTGTGCTCGAGGCTTGTAGGCTGGACGCCTGTAGAGTTGCTTATAGCTGGTGTGCTCGAGGCTTGTAGCTGGACGCCTGTGAGTTGCACGTAGGTGGCGACTTGTGAGATGCTTGTAGCTGGCGCCGTGTGAGTTGCACGTAGGTGGCGACTTGTGAGATGCTTGTAGCTGGCGCCATGTGAGTTGCACGTAGGTGGCGACTTGGGAGATGCTTGTAGCTGGCGCCTTGTGAGTTGCACGTAGGTGGCGACTTGGGAGATGCTTGTAGCTGGCGCCTTGTGAGTTGCACGTAGGTGGCGACTTGGGAGATGCTTGTAGCTGGCGCCTTGTGAGTTGCACGTAGGTGGCGACTTGTGAGATGCTTGTAGCTGGCGCCTTGTGAGTTGCACGTAGGTGGCGACTTGTGAGATGCTTGTAGCTGGCGCCTTGTGAGTTGCCGCGGACGGCAGGTGCGGTGCCGCGGACGGCAGGTGCGTTGACTCCTTCTTCCCTTGTACGCCTGTCCCCGGAGTTTGGCGGTGAGTTCTCGTGGCTTGGAGGAGAACGAGGTAGCGAAGGCACAGGCGCGGGGTGACCGCTGCCAACCAAATGTAACGGGCTTGTCGGGGGGCGTTTAAAGGGTGTTGATTAAGACTTCAGCTTCCTTAAGGCGAATTATATTCGTAGCCTTTATGTACAAGAAGCGACGGAGCGAGAGCGACTGTCGTTGTGTGTCAGTCGGACTCTCGTGAAGGAGTGGCGAGTTACAGGTTGGAAAATAATTGTTACAATTGGTCACGTATGTCAAGGTGACCTCCACGCACCATCGGAGTGCTAAGTATACAAAACTGAGACGGTAAACACTGACGGACGACATTCCTATAAGGTGGCGTGATCTATCTGTCGTGGGGTTTTTCCATTGACAATTGTATGCCTAATTCGTGGTGATATTAAATAATAATAATACATTGATATCCTACTATAACAATATACGCCCCAAACCTTTCCTTGCCTTCCCTACACACACACACACACACACACACACACACACACACACACACACACACACACACATGGAATAATAAAAAAACTGAAATATTTATCTTAAACGTGAATTAAGGGTCATCAAAGGAGGAAGGAAATAATATTTATATTCATAACATCATAACAGGGATTGAAAACTTAGTAGACTGATAGTGCCCTCCCCTTGACAAGAGTGTGTGTGTGTGTGTGTGTGTGTGTGTGTGTGTGTGTGAATATGTGTGTGTGTGTGTGCGTGTTTGCATGTGAATATGTGTGTGTGTGTGTGTGTGTGTGTGTGTGTGTGTGTGTGTGTGTGTATCATCATCATCATTTCATGGACGCCTGCTCCTAGGAGCTCCCACCAGGGGATGGCCACGGCAGAAGAGCTTCCAACTTTCTCTATCCAGACACTCCCTCCTTGCCTGCTCAAAGTTTCTCAAAGATCTTTCCCCCCTCTCCCTAACGTACTCTTGCACCCTATCCCTCGATTCATTTCACTGGAGGTCGTCCTCTAGTATTCCCTCCCTCTATCTCACTCACATACACCCTTCTCGTTATCTTACTCTCCTCCATTCGCTCCATGTGGCCAAACCACTTTAAAGTCTGTCGCTTCACTTTTTCCACCACTCCACACTTCTTCCCTTCACCGCGTGACACATTCCAAAACGCTCGTACACACTTTCCTTACTCATTCCATCCATTCTACTCACACCACAAGCACTCCTCAAATAACTCGTTTCCACTGCCTGCACTCTAGACCTCTGACTTTCATTCCAGGCCCACGTTTCACTTGCATATGTGAGGGTTGGTACTATTATTGTATTTCTCAAATCCCCCTTTACCTCCATGCTCACACTTCTGCCATTCATGATTCGTCCCAAAGACCCTACCACCCTTCTTGCTTGCAATGCCCTTTCTCTTATCTCTCCCTCCATACCACCATGCTTACACATAACTGATCCAAGGTACTTAAACTCATTGACCTCCTCCATTTCTTCACCATTCAAAATTATTTTGCATTCTTTTTCACATTCAATTCCCACTCTATATGGGCATACAAAATCTACAACCTCACTTCTATTTCGCTCACAAACCATCACTTTACTTTTGTTGACATTTACTTTCAGCTTTCCCCTTTTACAGACACTATCAAAAACACTGACCAAATTTTGTAGGTCACTTTCATTTTCTGCAATGAGCACCGTGTCATCAGCAAACAGTATCGAATTCAGTACCCACTTCCTTCCCCCATCGAACAGTCTTACTCCAACTTCTCCAACTTTGCCCTTCATTTCTCTAATAACACCATCCATATAAATATTGAATAACCATGGTGACATGACACACCCTTGTCTTAAGCCCACTTTTATCTCAAAATGTTCACTTGTTTCTCCAGTAATTTTGACACATGCAGATGCATCCTCATAGAAAGACTTTATTGCACTAAGCAGTTTTCCTCCCACACCATAAATCTTTAAAACATCCCACAATGCAATCCAATCCACTCTGTCATAAGCTTTTTCTAAATCCATGAAGGCAGCGTATAGTTTCTTTCCTTTTGCTATTATTTTTTCTAGTACCATCCTGAAGGCAAATATCTGATCCACACATCCCCTTCCCTTCCTGAAGCCTGCTTGCTCTTCACTGATTTTCTCTTCTGTAAGTCTTTGCACCCTCTCTATTATGACTTTTCCATATACCTTTCCAGGTATACTCAGGAGACTTATACCTCTATAGCTCCCACATTCCCTTCTCTTGCCCTTCCCCTTGTAAACTGGGACAATGATGGCTTTCGTCCAGTCTGCTGGCACCCCCCCCCCCCCCCCCTTCCCATGCTACTTTACATATCTTGACCATCCATTTCACGACTTCATCTCCTCCACACTTCAACATTTCTGCTGTGATTCCATCAATTCCTGCTGCCTTTCCATTTTTTTTATCTTTTTATTGCCTGATTTACTTGTTCATATGTTATAGTTCTTTCTTTCTATACTCCTCCTCTGCCTCTACTCAAAACTGCTGCTGTTACAGCTGCTGGACGTCCATCCTCAAAATTCATTAAGTTTTTGAAATATTCTCTCCATCTCTCTTTCACAGCTTCCCCGTCTTTCAACATCTTTCCATTCTCATCCATAACTTCATTTATTTTACTTGAGGAGATATTTTCTGCATTTCTTTCATTCTTTACTTCTTTCCAATATGATTTCCTGTTCCCTTTATATTTTTCACTTAGTCTTTTCCCAAAGTCTTCATCAACTCTCTTCTTACTTTCTTTTACTGCTTGTTTTAATTTCATTTTGCATTCTCTATATTTCTTTTTCCTTTCCCTTTTTACTTGTTCAGACACATTTTTTTCTTTAGTTTTCTTGAAAAGATCCCTTTTCTCTTTTACTATCCTCCTTATCTCTTCTGTCCACCATGAATTTCCTTTTCTTTTTCCATCTCTCACCACTTTCATCCCTTACACTTTTTTGTTGTAGTTACCGTTATTTCTTAAAAGGTTCCAAAAACTTTTTCAATACTTGTATTATCTTTTACACTTTCCCATTTTTCACTTAAGGCCTCTGCCATTCCACGGTTATACTCATCTTTTATTTCTTTTTCCTGTAACTTTTCTATCTTCAGTATTTCATTTTTTACTTCACCTTTCTTTTCAAACACCCACTTTTCTTTCAGCTTCAACTTTGCCAGCACTGCAAGATGGTCAGATCCATCAAACATTCCTCTTACTACCTTTGTGTCACAAATTTCTTTTCTAAGCCTTTCATCTACTGCCACATAATCAATCAATCCTTTTTGGTCATTATCTTCTCCCCTCCTCCATGTGTATCGGTGGATATTCTCGTGCTGAAAGAAGGTGTTCACTAGGAACATTCTCCTCTCAGCACAGACATCCACCAGGCAGTCTCCATTTTCATTCTTCCCAGGTATCCCCCATTTTCCCACCACATCCATCACACATTCATCACCCACCTTAGCATTCATATCTCCCATCATAAAAAGTTTCCTTTCTTTCTCAAAACTCTTCAAACATGCATTCACTTCCTCCCAAAAAGCTTCCCTTTCTCTCAGTCCTTTTTTACTTTTCACATTTACTGGTGCATAAATACACACCCATGCATACTTTTCTAAACTTACTTTTCCTTTCACCCACACAATTCTTGATCCCTTCCAACCATAATCAGTCACACCATTCCACACTCTTTCAGACATCACAATAGCACATCCTTCCTTACTCCTGCCTCTATACTTCTCATCTATCCCCGTCCATACAACCCCCCAGGCACACCCTCCCACGTACCCTCTCTACCATCACTCACACCAGTTCCTTGAATATGTGTTTCACTCACTCCCAACACATCCACTCTACCATTTACAAAATTTTCAATCATCACTCTCCTCTTTTCCTCACCACCTAAACCATTCACATTAATAGACACCAGTCTCATGCACTCCTTTCTCTTCTGCCGCCCTCTGGCCATTGCTCCTGCCTCTAAAAACTCGATAAAAGTATGCTTGCTAATTTCCCTCCTAAATCTATACTTTTCTAATTTAAATCCATTACTGCATGTTCTATCCTGCTGGCTAATTCTCAGTAATTTACTTATATTGCCTTTGTTGTAACCCTTGATCCATTTGAATACTTCTATCAGATCTCCCTGCACTCTTCGTCTTTCTAGAGAATGTAAATTTAGATGTTTCAGCCTATCTTGATATGAGAGGTTCCTCAGTCCCTGAATCATCTTGGTCATCCTCCTCTGAACTGATTCTAGCAAGTTGATGTCCATTCTGTAGTGTGGGCACCAAAACTGGACAGCATAATCTAAGTGTGGCCTAACTAATGCTCAATAGAGTCTGAAAATGACCTCTGCACTCCTGTTGGTTACCGTCCTGTTAATAAAACCTAATACCCTGTTAGCCCTATTCCTCGCACTAATACATTGCTTCCTTGGTTTTAGGTCAGAGATCACCAACACTCCCAGATCCCTTTCACAGTCTGCCCTGCCTATCGATGTGGAGTCTAAACCATACCCGTGTAATGGGTTTTGTGTTCCTACACTTGGTGATGTTAAAACTCATCTGCCATTTCTCTGACCAAGCTGACAGTTTGTTAAGGTCCTCCTGCAGTGCTCTAGCATCCTCCCCTGTCCTAATAGTGCGTCCTATTTTGGTGTCATCTGCAAATTTACCTATGTCACTAGTTATCCCATTGTCTATGTCATTGAAATAGACAATGAATAAAAGCGGGCCTACAACTGAACCTTGATGAACCCCACTGGTAACATTACCCCATTCGGATTTTTTACCGTTAATGGTGGAAGAGGGAGTGCCAGGATGGGTTTGAGGAAGGGCTAAGGGACATGATTTTAGGATGGGTTCAAGGACAGGGTGCTAGGATGTGTTTTAGGATGTGTTCAAGGGCAGGGTGCTAGGATGGGTTCAAAGACAGGGTGCAAGGATTTTTTTTTTTACAGCTAAGGAGACAGTTCAAGGGTGCAAAGAAAAAAAAAGCCCTCTACTCACTGCTCCTGAATAGAGGTCAAGGGAGTGTCCAAAAAGAGAGGTCAATTTCGGGAGGAGAGGTGTCCTGATACCATCCTCTTGAAAGAGTTCAAGTCATAGGCAGGAGGAAATACAGATGAAGGGAGATTGTTCCAGAGTTTACCAGCGTGAGGGATGAAAGAGTGAAGAGGCTGGTTGATTCTTGCATAAGGGGTTTGGACAGTATAGGGATGAGCATGAGTAGAAAGTCGTGTGCAGCGGGGCCGCGGGAGGAGGGGAGGCATGCAGTTAGCAAGTTCAGAAGAACAGTCAGCATGAAAATATCGATAGAAGATAGAAAGAGAGGCAACATGGCGGCGGAATTTGAGAGGTAGAAGACTATCAGTATGAGGAGGAGAGTTGATGAGATGAAGAGCCTTTGACTCCACTCTGTCAAGAAGAGCTGTGTGAGTGGACCCCCCCCACACATGAGATGCATACTCCATACGAGGGCAGACAAGGCTCCTGTAAATGGATAGCAACTGTGCAGGGGAGAAGAACTGGCGGAGACGGTACAGAACGCCCAGCCTCGAGGAAGCTGATTTAGTAAGAGATGAGATATGAAGTTTCCACTTGAGATTTTGAGTTAAGGATAGACCAAGAATGTTTAGTGTTGAGGAAGGTGATAGCTGGGTGTTGTCAAAAAATAGAGGATAGTTGTTTGGAAGATTGTGTCGAGTGGATAGGTGGAGAAACTGTGTTTTTGAGGCGTTGAAGGACACCAGGTTCCTCTTGCCCCAATCGGAAATAATAGTAAGGTCTGAGGCTAAGTGTCTATTGCCTCCAGCCTTGAATCGTTAAGTTCCTGTAGGGTGGGTCTTCTATTAAAAGAAGTTGAGTAATGCAGAGTGGAATCATCGGCGTAAGAATGGATAGGACAGTTTGTTTTGGAAAGAAGATCATCAATGAACAACAGAGAGTGGGAGATAGGAGAGAACCCTGTGGGACTGTTAATAGGTTTAGGGGAAGAACAGTGACCGTCTACCACAACAGAAATAGAACGGTCAGAAAGGAAACTGGAGATAAAGGTACAGAGAGAAGGATAGAAACCGTAGGAGGGTAGTTTAGAAAGCAAAGATTTGTGCCAGACCCTATCAAAAGCTTTTGATATGTCCACCGCAATAGCAAAAGTTTCACCGAAACGGCTAAGAGAGGATGACCAAGAGTTAGTTAGGAAGGCAAGGAGATCACCAGTAGAACGCCCCTTGCGGAACCCATACTCTCACCTGGTTCTCTCACCTGGTGGGCTTCCCAGAACCCGGTAGACACAGGGCCCAAAAGGAAGCCGCACTCTGCCAATGCGCCAGCCTGACTAGTTCAGTAACCTCCGTACATACAAATACACGTGCTATAGACAGAGCTGGAATTGTGCATCATGTGCAGCAAAGTAAATAGTCAATTAATAATATGTAAATGAACAAACTAAAATGTAAAAAGTCTGTCACCGAGATGAGCAGCAAGGGATGCTTTGAATGCCAAGAGTGAATCAGCTGAAACAACATGCTGGGGAAGAGAGTTCCACAGCGAAATACCTCTGACGTTGAAGAACCTCTTGCGGATCTCTAATTCAGTTCTTATGTGTGCAACCTTATACTGATGGCCTCTTGTGGTGCCTAGAGGTGGACTGACAAACATATCCTCGGGGGCAATAGCACAAAAACCGTGAAATATTTGCCAATACTTCACCATGTCATGTCGTAGCAGCCGACCATGGACAGAGTACAAGTCCAAAGCCTTCAGTCTCTGGGAATAACTTAGATACTGGCGATCAGATAGAAGGTTAGAAGTGGAAAGGTGCTTTTGAATCTTCTGGTTAAGGATTGATTCAAAAGCTTTAGATAGACAAGAAAATAAAGCTATAGGGTGGTAGTTTGAAGGATTGGAACGGTCACCCTTCTTAGGCACAGGCTGTACAAAGGCATACTTCCAGCAGGAAGGAAAGGTAGATGTTGATAGGCAGAGACGAAAGAGTTTGACCAGGCAGGGTGACAGCACGGAAGCACAGTTTTTAAGGACAATAGGAGGCACTCCATCAGGTCCATAAGCCTTCTGAGAGTTGAGGCCAGAGAGGGCATAGAAACCATCATTTGGAAGAATTTTAATAGCAGGCATAAAGGAGTCAGAGGGGGGATGAGTAGGAGGAATATGCCCAGAATCGTCCAGGGTGGAGTTCTTACAGAAAGTTTGAGCGAAGACTTCAGCCTCAGAGACAGATGAGACCTCAGTGCTGCCGTCAGGGTTAATTAGAGGAGGGAAAGAGGAAGAAGTGAAATTGAGGAGATATTTTTGGCTAGATGCCAGAAATCACGGGAAGAATTAGAAGAAGCAAGATGTTGACATTTTCTATTGATAAAAGAAGTTCTGGTAAGTCAGAGAATAGATTTGGCACGATTCTGGGCTGAAATGTAAAGGTCAAAGTTAGCGGGTGTTCGAAGGCTCTGGAACCTTTTGTGAGCTGCCTCTCTATCTCTAATAGCAAGAGAACAAACGTGATTAAACTAAGGCTTTTTAGCATGAGGAGTTGAGAAAGATCGTGGAATGTATGCCTCCATTCCAGAGACAATCACCTCTGTGATGCGCTCAGCACACACAGAGGGGTCTCTCTCCTGGAAGCAGTAATCATTCCATGGGAAATCGGAGAAGTACATCCTCAGGTCGTCCCACCGAGCGGAAGCAAAATGCCAGAAGCATCGCCTCTTCGGTGGGTCCAGAGGGTGTACAGGAGCGATAGGACAGGATACAGAAATAAGGTTATGATCGGAGGACCCCAACGGAAAGAACAGTTTGACAGAATAAGCAGAAGGATTAGAGGTAAGGAAGAGGTCTAGAATGTTGGTCCTGTCTCCAAGACGGTCGGGAATACGAGTAGGGTGCTGAACCAACTGCTCTAGGTCGTTGAGGAGAGCAAAGTTGTAGGCTTGTTCATTAGGCTGGTCAGTGAAAGAGGATGAAAGCCAAAGCTGGTGGTGAACATTGAAATCTCCCAAGGTGGAGATTTCAGTGAAGGGAGAGTGGGTCAAGATGTGCTCCACTTTTCAGTTCAAATAGTCAAAGAATTTTACATAGTTAGTAGAGTTAGGTGAGAGATAAACAGCACAGATGTATTTAGTAATAGAATGACAATGAAGTCTTAGCCAGATGGTAGAAAATTCAGAAGAGCCAAGGTCGTGGGCACGAGAGCAAGTGATGTTGTTGCGCACGTAGGCGCAACATCCAGCTTTGGATTGAAATTTAGGATAGAGATAGTAGGAGGGAACAGAGTAGAGGTAGGTGTCAGTACCCTCAGAAACCTGTGTTTCGGTGAGGAAGAGAAGGTGAGGTTTAGAGGAGGAGAAATGGTGTTCCAAAGAATGAAAATCAGAACGAAGACCGCGAATGTTGCAGAAATTGATAAGGAGGAGGTTTTTAGGAGTTATCAGGACGCCTCTCAAGTCGGCAGCCAGAAGGGGAGTCCTCCCTGGGGGAATTTATGGTATCCCCCCCAGGCGGGGACTCCGAGGCTCTGTAATTTTTCGCCATTTTAAATTTTGATTTTTGGGAAAGGTGTGTGTGTTGTGTGAATGTTGTGTGATGTAAAAAGAGAGAGGAACTGTCATTAGAGAGCATGCTGAACTGCTCTCTGGTGTTGATGAGACAAAAGGGAAAGGATGGGTTCAAGGACAGGGTGCTAGGATGTGTTTTAGGATGTGTTGAAGGACAGGGTGCTAGGATGGATTTTAGGATGGGTTCAAGGACAGGGTGCTAGGATGTGTTTTAGGATGGGTTCAAGGACAGGGTGCTAGGATGTGTTTTAGGATGGGTTCAAGGACAGGGTGCTAGGATGTGTTTTAGGATGTGTTGAAGGACAGGGTGCTAGGATGTGTTTTAGGATGGGATGAAGGACAGGATGGTAGGTAGGATGTCTCTTTGGGCAATCCTGCATCAGCTGACAACTTCCCACCTCAGTAAATTCAGGTTACAAAATTAAGATTCTTCAGAGCAATGGAATTTGTACTGACAGACTGTTACTGAATCACTACCAACACTCTGGCACTTGTTACTTTTATGAATTTCCTGCATTTCAGAATTTGGACAACTATATTTCAGCTTACAAAATCCCAGTTAGCAAAAATAAATTTTACTGGGATTTTTCAGACCAATTCAGACTCCTGGACTTCCACGACACCAACAGCAACACTCAGGCACTCACATCCCTTAGAAATCCCTGCACATCAGAATCCGGACGCCTAGATTTCAGTGTAATTTCCTCCTTAGTAAACTGAGGTAAACGTAGTGATTTCTAAGACCAATTCAGACTAACCGACTTCACTGTCCGGGCGGCAACACTCAGCACTAACATCCAGGCCGGAGCGCTTGGTGAAGCCCCTCCTGACGAGTCGCCGTTCACCGACGCGCTCCAGCGGCAGACTGCTGAGGCCGAGGGCGTACACATGGCGGGCCAACACACAGGTCAGAGTGTGGAGGGTTTCTGCAGGGAGGAGGATAAAAGTGGCTGTTATGTTGGGTTGTTGGAGAGCTGCATCTTGAAAAGTCTCTATGGCAGAAAGTCTTCACCAGCTACGTTCCTCTAACACTTCTGAGCTTTTATTTAATTCTTTATCATCAGTGAACTCATCCCTTGAGCCTAGAGAGAGGCATGAAAACAGCCTTCATTAAAAGCAGGCTAGCAATGCTGCATATCTAAATGATTCCAAGGGCAGACAAAATACATCAATCAGTGACATAACAAAAGCACTGCATAAGGAGAAGTAGGAGCACTTTCTCCAGCACCCTCAGCCTGTTATCTCTTTGGCAGGAACAGAGGCAACGTGAGGCATGGCTCCTTACCGCCCACTCCTTGATGAGCTCATCCCTGTGGGTGAGGGAGGGCAGGGTGGTCCCAGAGCTCACCGGATATGCACACGTTAATGTTGGCCTTAATCCACGGCACGCTGAGGGTCTGAAAGGTGCACGCCAGACTTACACATCATGCTGGACTTTTCATGTGAGGAGTTCTAGATCAGATAACCGTTTTAGGCTTGGTTACACATGATGTCGGACTTTCAACATGAGAAATTCAACATAAGATAATCCTAGTGACTGGCAGAGCAAAAAATGTATATTGGTTACACACACACACACACACACACACACAAGTTAAGCAGTGACATGAGTAATAATCACCATCATTAGAGTACTCCAGTTCCCTTGGACAGGATAGAGAGTTAAGCCACAAACACTTGCAGCACATTGAGGGTGGCAAGACACTGAGGAATATTACCAACAGTCATGTAACACAAAGGGGGCAGCTATGTCTTTGGCCAGTCCATAATTATACTTGTCACAAACACTTGCAGTATATTCTGAGGGTGGCAAGACACTGTGAGGAATATTACCAACAGTCATGTAACACAAAGGGGGCAGCTATGTCTTTGGCCAAGCCATAATTATACTTGTCACAAACACTTGCAGTATATTCTGAGGGTGGCAAAACAGTGACGGCCTGCCTGCATGCTTACTGACAGCTACTAACCACTGCTAACAAGGAGCATGTGTAAGGTGCGTCTCTTCACTCACCCGCTGACTGCACCCCACACGGTCAACTTGGGTAAGCCTCCATGTGGCTTTAACATTCTAAGAGTTACATGAGTCGTGAGTTATGTGAGCATCCCCATGGCCATACAATACTTATGGTTGTGACTTTACTATATATATACTCCATTTTTTGTATTCTATTATTTTCTATCAATTTTAACCGGGCAAATAAGTTTACTCTCATAATTTAATGGTCTTCTATTTTTTTTTTATTTACAGCACAGAGAGCAATTCAAGGGCAACAAAAAGATGTAAAAAAAAAAAACTTCCTCTCATACAGCAATAAGTATAGAGTGGCCAAAAGAGAGGTCAATTTCGGGTGGAGAAGTGTCTTGATACACTCTTCTTGAAAGAAGTCAAGTCATAGGCAGGAGGAAATACAGACGAAGGAAGGCTGTTCCAGAGTTTACCAGTGAAGGGGATGAAAGAATGGAGATGCTGGTTAACTCTTGCATAAGGGGTTTGGACAGTATAGGGATGAGCTTGAGTAGAAAGTCATGTGCAGCGTGACTGTGGGAGGGGGGGGAGGCATGCAGTTAGCAAGTTTAGAAGAGCAGTCAGCATGAAAATTTCGATAAAAGATAGAAAGAGTTGAAACATGGCGGCGGAATTTAAGAGGTAAAAGACTATCAACAAGAGGAGGAGAGCTGATGAGACGTAGAGCCTTAGCCTCCACTCTGTCCAGAAGAGCTGTGCGAGTGGAGCCCCCCCACACGTGAGATGCATACTCCATACGAGGGCGGACAAGACTCTTATATATGGAAAGCATCTGTGCGGGTAAAAAGAACTGGCGGAGACTGTACAGAACGCCCAACCTCGAGGAAGCTGATTTAGTGAGAGAGATGTGAAGTTTCGAGTTGAGTTTTTTAGTTAAGGATAGACCGAGGATATTTAGTGTTGAAGAAGGTGACAGCTGAGTGTTATTGATGAATATGGGAGAGGTGTTTGGAAGATTGTGTCGAGTTGATAGGCGGAGAAATTGAGTTTTTGAGGCATTGAAGGACACAAGGTTCCTTTTATCCCAATCAGAAATGAGAGCAAGGTCTGAGGTTAAGCGTTCTGCAGCCTCCAGCCTGGAGTCATGTAATTCCTGTTGAGAGGGTCTTCCGTTGAAAGAAGTTGAATAATGCAGAGTGGAGTCATCAGCATATGAGTGGATAGGACAGTTTGTTATGGAAAGATCATTGATGAATAAGAGGAAGAGAGTGGGTGATAGGACAGAGCCCTGTGGAACACCGCTGTTGATAGTTCTAGTAAGTATAATACTGCCACTAATGGCACCAGTCCTCCCTGCCAAGGATTAATTCTAGTTTTCCTGAAGGAGTCTCATTATGACACCCACCTCATGGCTGCCAGTTCTGTTCCACTCATCCATCATGCATTGGTAGTGAGGGCCGGCCACTCTGCAGGCACTCATACATAATGAATGACCTTGATCAAGCCTATCGTTATGCTGTCCAGCTTTCTAATGCAGCGGGGTGTTGGGGGGTAGAGGAGAAGGAGTAGCTACAATAATTTTCCAGGGTTGGTGATCTTTTTTTTTTTTAAATCAAAGAAATCAAAAAATCATTGATTTTTTTCTTTTTTAATTTTCAGATTTTTTTTATTTTTTTTATTTTTTTATAAATATATATCCTGCTGAGTGATTTGAAAGTCTCCATAGGTTACTTTAAGTTTAAGTTTAGAGCCTGAAAATCTGAGCACAGTCAAGGATCCAGATACATACTTGTTCAATACTTGTTTGTAGTTGGTACAGGAGCAGGTTTAGGACAGATAGAGTTGCCTGAAGTTGTCATTTTCATGACAGAATATTATATTATTACCACAGAGAAGAATATCTACTTCTGTTACTGTTTGGTTGGTAACCTTGGTTATTATTATGATACATTGCCTGCCAAGTTAGTAAAGACTAAAGGAGGAGGATTTTGGGGGGGAGCATCAATGTGTCAAAAACTGGTCCTGTCATTTCATTAAATCAGCAAAAAACTAAATCAATCAAATTTTCCAATGTTTCCATTTTGTCAAAAACAGCTTTTTACCCTTATCCCATCAGTGTAGCAACAATTTCATATCATTTCAATGCATCAAAAATGAGAAGGCATCAATATATCAATAAATCCAGATGTTATCAAAGCATCAAATTGTTAAAAGTCATCAGAGCATAACAAAAATCAAAGTTATCAAAGCATCAAAAGTCTAGTCCATGATGACACTGTGGGGTATTACGACTTTGACAATGGTACACCATCACAACTACCTGACAATGGTACACCATCACAACTACCTGACAATGGTACACCATCACAACTACCTGACAATGGTACACCATCACAACTACCTGACAATGGTACACCATCACAACTACCTGACAATGGTACACCATCACAACTACCTGACAATGGTACACCATCACAACTACCTGACAATGGTACACCATCACAACTACCATTAATGCAAATGTTTCTACATCAACGAGTAAAGTGGTGTGACACAGTATGATCGAGACTAACTTGGGAACCAAATTCTCGAACTAACAAGTGATACTCTGTTCGGGGTCACGAGGCAATATCAATGAAAGCCTCAGTCATACCCTTGACAGATCAGAACGGGTTATGTACCTTGTAGCACCAGGAGCACTTCAGCCTGAGGAATTAACAGAAACGTAAAGTGCCATCTATCAATAAGATGCTGGCCAACTACTCCATTATCCGAGGTAACATCCACCATGGAAACGGACAGTATATTCACATGCAGTTTATCTCAGCTGTGGGCCACACGATGGACAGGCACCTATAGTTTCTAGAGGCGGCCCACACTCGAGACAGATACGATTCAGATGATGCTGATGAAGCTGCTGTTGACTAAGAAAATCAACCTTCTCAGCAACAGAATCATTGTCCCTGCGCTGTGTGTCTGGCACCCCTAGAGAGAACGATCTGCTTCACGCCTTGCAATAATGCACAGGTCTGTGTAGACTGCAACAGCGTCATGGAAACCATAAGGTATCCATGTCCTATCTGCAGGGGCCAGGTGCAGGAGTGATTCGTAATATTCATTCAGCAAGATATGAAATACTGCTGCTTCATTTCTAGTTTTGAACGCTGCCGATTAATTGCAACCCACAGTCTTCAGAGGGAAGAATGACACTTTCAATTTTATGGTTCTTAGGTTATTTATTGTAAAAAAAAAGTCACTTGAAATAAAGACTGATATTGATATGTATCTTGTGTTCTTATTGTGCTGCCTTGCGCTTCATCTGCTGGACCTGAACATAATGTGTCGATGTTTTGCTAAGATCTGAAGATGTTTTTGACACTTTGGAAATATATGAAGTTTTGGATGCGTTGATTTGATTTTATCCATTTTTGATGCTTTGAAGCCATCTAGTGTTTTTGATGATTTGATAACATCCAGGCAGTGTAAGCTTTTTTATAACTTGATAAGATACAGCTTTTTGGATGCTTTGAAAAGATAGTCTTTTTGACGTTTTGATAGGCCTGACACCCTTGGAATAGTTTTGATGCTTAGAAGGCGCCTGATTTTTTACCAAGTAAAAAACATATGGCAAGTTGGCAACATTAGAGCAAGAGGATATAATAATGTAGGATTCTTTTTTTTTTTTTGGGGGGGGGGTATATACCTCGAAGAGAATAAATGAATCAATGCATATGAATAGGTTGTTTTACTTTACCATCTTTGGAGCACATCATTTAACTTATGGAAGACTTTTAGTCAAAAAAAAAAATCATGATTTTTTAGTAAAAAGAATCAATGATTTAATCATTTGATTAAATCAATTTGATTTAATCATTGCCAACTCTGTAATTTTCCACTATATTTTTATACTTTTTTATCATGGTAAGAATGCATTTAAATATGCCTTTTGTCCTTGTTAAGCTTGGTGCTGGCTGACTGATTGATAATGGAGAGTAGTAAAACAGGAGGGGGAGGAGGAGGAGGAGGAGGAATACATAGGAAGAACAGACACTAGAAGACCTATCGGTCTATGGCGAGGGTGTCTGTTTACTACCGCTACTACTAGTAATCTATGTGTGGTAGAACAGGACAGAATAGATGAAGGCTCCTCCCCACCCACCTCTCCCTCTGGCAACGTGCCGGCAGGAAAGAGTTAGAAGAGAACACCATGTACCTTTAAGGAAGAAAGGGACATGGAAATTTTACAGTAAAGAGAGAAGAGGAAATTACTACCTTTAACTTATACTACTGGTAACCTAAGCTGTGGGGGAAAATGGCTTCATTACATAAGAACATAAGAACATAGAAACACAGGGAGACTTGAAGAGGCCGAGTGGCCTACACAGGACAGCCCCAGAATCCCCCCTAATACTCACGATGGGTGAGGTGGAGGCTTGATCCTCGTTTTACCGGCGGTACTAGGCACGCACCAGTAACCTGTCACCTTACTGCACCCACACCTCACTCCACCTGTCATGCGGACATTAACTGTTGCTTTACTCTATTGTTAACTTACGCTACTTGCAATCTAGGTTGTGGGGGAGAATAATATGAATTTAGGTTGACGTCTTGCTGCAATCTGTCTGAAAACATGCGAAGAAGGGTCAGTATAGTCTCATATCCCTGAAGTACTTATTCAATGAAGACTTGAAGCTATTGATACTCTGTGCGCTAACTACTGACGGTGGGAGTCTATTCCAGTGATCGACGACTCTATTATTGAAAAATATTTTGCGCACCAATGTGTTACATCGGTTTCCCTTTAACTTCATACAGTTGCTGCGTGTTATTGTGTTGGTGTCTCTCTGAAATAGACTATCTAAAGGAGGAGGAGGAGGAGGAGAAAGGGGAATAAAAAAAGCATTGGTGTGTTCCTATATCCTAACAAATGCTGGCAGCAGGGTGGGTGAAGATAAATTACTGGAGTCTGAGGCAGAGTTGCATTGCCAGGTGACATGAAGGCAAGGGTGGGTGAGGCATGGGGGCACGTTACTGCACTCACCATTCAAGGACTGCAGGCTGGAGGGCATACTTGGCACATCCTTGTAGTGGGGCAGCAGGAGGAACCAGTGGGAGGTGTAGGGGTGGAGGCCGACCACCTGGCAGGACATCTTGGCAGGGCTCAGCGTGTGGCCTATGAACCTTGAGTTGGAGCAGCGTTGGAACACTCTCCTCCTCGTCCTCTGTCCCTGTGGTGGTGCTGGCCTGGCTCTTCCTCCGGGCTGAGTCTCTGAAATGGGAAAGCAGCACTCATGTAGGCATTACTATAGGAGACAATGCACGTACAGAGGGAAGAGTGCAGTCGCTACAAGCTTCTTTCAACAGCAAGGGAGGCAGCTTAATGGACAAAAATCACATTAGCAGCAACAAAAAAGCCTGCTGGACGCTGCTCTCACTAAGGAAAAGAGAATGAGCACACACCAGTGTTTCAGGGCCAACATTTAGGACAGAATGGTTTTGAAGGACTGGCTCGCACTACAAACACCATCCCCCTCTTCCTCTTCCTACTTCTCTTTCTCTTCCTATCCCCTCCTCTTCCTTCTCTTCCTGCCCCCTCCTACTTCTCCTTCTCTTTCTCTCTCTATCTCCTCCTCCAGCTCCTTACCTAATAAATATGCTTTGAAGAGGAAGAGAAGGGAATAGGAAGAAAAGAGGAGGAGGGGAAAGGAAGAGAAAGAGGAGGGAAAGGACAAGGAGAAGGGGAGACAGGAAGATAAAGAGAAGAGAGAGAGAGAGGAGGAGGAGGGAAAAGGAATAGTGAATGCATCAACATAAAAGCCTGCTGGACGCTGCTCTGACAACAGTAAGAAGAATGAGAGGCTGGAAGATAGGCTGGCTGTTAATTTCCACGTTTTCCAATATTTTCCAGAGTTTTATCATCTATTTTTGTTTTTTTACAGTTGAGCACAGTTGTTCATGGGCCAAATATTTGTATACACTTTTATTCTTCATTGTTCATTTCAGCTAAATCATTCGTATTCATAATCTACACAGATGGATTGCAATGTCTGTCTGTGTGTGTGTGTGTGTGTGTGTGTGTGTGTGTGTGTGTGTGTGTGTGTGTGTGTGAGAGGATACCCAGAGACACAGTGGCGGTCCCTTGCAGACTCCTAATGTTCTTATGACTAGAAGTATTTACAGGGACAGAAGGAAAGTACATCAGGGCACACATGGACAGGATGAGGATACACAATGATATACAAGGACAAGGAAAATGGACATATGCACAAAAATAGGATACGTTTAAAAACATGTCCCTTACTTGGTTGGCGGTCATGCGCGCCCACAGCCCTTAGTGCATGGCGGGCGGTGACGTGCAGGCTGTAGGCGTGGTCCACCCTGGTGGCTCCCTCCTCCACGCCGCTTGATGAGTTGCTGCCACCACCCACGGCTGCTCCCTCGCCAGACGGTAAATGTCATCGCCAGCTGCAGATGTAATTTCATGCAGTATATACGTACATAAATTCCTGGGCTATATTATGTCATATGTTATATAAAGATTTCATGAGATATAATGTAATGTATTATTTGAACTTTTAAACTTACAGGCCTGCAAGATGTCAGTCAGCCTACACATCAGCAAATATTGTGGCCCAGTTGTGGCGTGGGTTGTGAGAGGAACACCAAGTAACTGACCACAACTTTGCAGAGGTTTGAATGTACTATTTATAGTAAACATATAGTGGTAAAACAAATGGTTTAGTTTAGTTTGATTTCCAAGAGCTGAAGCAAAAAATGTTACAAGCCAACTTGAGCTCCCCTTCCTCCTCCTTTTCCTTCTTATTACAGCTATTATTATGAGAGACAAATCAGGCAGAAAGGGAGGCAGGCTGACACTGTGAGCTTCCACTCCAGCAGCCCACACACACCGCAGACCACAAGAAGGAAAGCTAAAGCAATGAGAAAACTAGAAAGAAGCTGAGATACTGTAGAAGATCATACAAGTGGAGGGACAGAGACAAGGCAAAAGATATCCCAAAATACACCTCTCCTCCTCCTCCCCCTTACATTCCTCCTGGCCTGGCACCGCCGCCTCCCCCGCTGTGCTGCCTGCCACCCGAGGTTCTCCTTCGCCCAGAATGACGGGCGTGGGAACGGCTGTGATGGGGCAGCTGATTTGATGCGATGCAGGGCCGCACGCCACCCTCTGCCCTCTGCTGCTCTGTGGGGAGGCCTGTGTTAGCATCCCTAGCATTGCTGTGATGCGTTACAGTTGGAAACTCTTCTGCCGTGGCCGTCCCCTGGTGGCAGCTCCTAGGAGCAGGCGTCTATGAAAAGATAATGATGTTCCAGCACAATGATCCTCACCAATCTGGCTTTTGTCTGTAGCCTTGTTCCTTTATTTTAGACCTATCAAGCAGACAGTACAAGTGAATGTTGCAATTTTTGATGGGAAAGATAAGTGGAGTACCCCAGGGCAATGTTTTAGTCTCATTATTTGTGGTATATATTTATGATCTTACTGAATATAGTGCAGTTTTTGAGTGGACAGTGTTTATGAGTGAGGCAGCGCGGGGTATTTTTCTAGAGGCAGTATTACTTTTGGTATCTTATATAGTGTGTGTGTGTGTGTGTGTGTGTGTGTGTGTGTGTGTGTGTGTGTGTGTGTGTGTGTGTGTGTATATATATATATATATATATATATATATATATATATATATATATATATATATATATATATATATATATATATATATATATATATATATATATTAATGACCTTACTGGGTATAGAAGAATGGTGTAGTTTTTGACTGGACAGATGTTATGAGTGATGTAGCCCAGGGCAATGTTCTGGAGGTGGTTTCATTATTGTGGTTTCTTACCTACATTTCTTACCTAGATGGGGAGAACCCCATCTAGAATCAGGTGACGCCTCCAACCAAGACAGCAAGTAGATTGTCCTTTAGATGATCTGATGGTTGGCTAATGTGGCATCACCAAGGCCACACAAACACTGCCATAACACTCTTGAGCAAGTGGCAAGACAATGCAGTCAGGTTGGCAATCCCGAGTGGGGACACAGCACAGCACAGGACACAATTTTACAATTCAAAGTCATACTCAACAACCCAAAATCAATGAAAATCACACAAAATTTGACCAAAAGAAGTGTCGAGATGCTGTTTAAAAGCATTAACAGAATTCACTACGACAACTGATTCGGGTAAATTATTCCAAATGCTAATGACCCGCACTGAGAAGACATGAGCTCGAACATCAGTGTTGCAACGAGACACAAAAAGCTTGTCTGTTGTGATTTTTAGCAAAGAGGTGACCTAGATTAGGACAAAACCCTTTCAGAATGTTGAACACCATAATAGGATCAGCTCTGATCAACCTTCCGTTAATGGAGTCAAGACTCAATCTAGCGAGACGTTCACTATATGGTAGATCGTGAAAACCGGCAATTTTCTTAGTCCACCTCCTCTGAACATTTTCTAAAAGCCTGGGTCATGTCACCTGTATAAACAGTGAACCAAACCACAGAGGCAAAGTCCAAGATAGGGCGAATATGAGAGATGAAAACTGCCTTCATGAAATCAGCAAAGGGTACCCTTTAAAATACAGTAACCAATGCCTCCTGCCTTGCCAGTGATTTCTCTCACATGCAAGTGAAACTTTAGGAAGGAATCCACCCTGACCCCAAGATATTTATAGTTATCTAGCACATCTTGAATGGCTTGGTTTCCTATACAATATTATAGAGGAACAGGAGCATCAAGGAATCTCCTACAACAGCTCGTTCTGGCACATTTACCAACTGAGAAAGATAAACCCGTGAACACATACTTACTTCTTCCTCTGGCACTACTCTCCTCTACACTAAGCATACTGCACTACTCTCCCTGCCGCCTGACAGCCGCTGGTGGTCCTCAGCTTCCGTGCTGCAGAGCGGCGCCCCGTGCAGTGTTTACCAAGATCTACAGTACCAGGTCTCCTCATTTCCGACATATTTTCGCAGATGCTGGCGCACTCACGTCACCAGGCTGTTCGAGGGTAGGTTCAGCGGGGCCGATGGGGTCAGTCGCTCTTCCAACCTCCGTGTAGTAACAGCTAGCTGGCAGTCGCTCCCAGTTTCTCTCTCTCTCTCACACACACACACACACACACACACACACACACACACACACACACACACACACATGTAAGCTAGTAATAAGAATGGAGTAGAGGGTATCTACTCATAGCCATTGACAAGGCACATTATAAGAATTACATGTAGAAAAAATATGAAGTAGCGAGATATACAAAATATTATAGCTGTTATGCGTACATTTGCGTTTGTGAGTAAACACACACCACACACACAATACTACTACTAATAATAATAATGACAGCATCAACATCTGGGGGCAAATATGGGGTATTCTTGAGAGAGAGAGAGAGAGAGAGAGAGAGAGAGAGAGAGAGAGAGAGAGAGAGAGAGAGAGAGAGAGAGAGAGAGAGAGAGAGAGAACGGCAGCGCAATGAGAGAACGGGGAATATAGAATAGTTCCCCGTCTTCCTCACTGTCTCACAGCCAGCTGACGTCACAGGCTGCGCAGTGGAGGTAAAGTGAGGAGACCTGTTACTATAGATCTTGGTGTTTACCTTCCCTGCAGATGATGACGATGATGTACGTGGGTTGGCGCTTTTGCAGCGGGAGCACAATCCCGTGACATTCCTGATTGATTGATTGATAGTTTATCGTTACAGGTAAACAACAAGGGAGAAGGGAGGAACATGCCATCCCAACCCCCAGGCAGGACAGAGTGTGATTATACAACTATTAATACATGTGTAGGTAGCACCATGAAATTAAAAAGATACAATGGTAGGAAGGAAAGCACAACAAGGGAGGGGGCGGTACCTCCCCCTGGACAATGACAATAAAATGTGGGGACGGAGAACATTGCCCAAGCACTAGATGGGAATGAATACAGGGATAGAGTAAATACTAGTCCTTAAAGTAAAATACTGCAGAGATCACAGCCTTGTATAGCACGGCAGTAGTTCAGGCTGCCACACACGGCATCACCACCTTGGTGCAAACTGAGGGTGTTCTTTGAGGATAGCAGGGAGGACATCATGGTTCAGGAGCCAACAAATTGTCTGGGGCAGGTCAAGGCAGTCCCGTGGCTTAAACTTAGCAATGAGAGGGCATTCCATGACATAGTGATGCAGTGTGTGTCCCCTCGGCCTGGCACAGAGCGTGCAGCAGACACCAGGGGAGTTACTAACCTCCCAGTAGTACCTATAGCCTAGCCTAAGACGCATTGCTACCACATCCTGAGGGGCACTGTGTCGCCCATAGGGGTAAACACAGCGCTGGGAGACACTAACATAGTGGAGGCTGCTGGCGCTGCCATTGTCACAGCAGTGTCTGAGTTGGGTAGCAATGCTATCATGTGAATAATGCCTAAGTCCATTCTTAACATAGCTAAGCGTATAGTCAGTGCCAGGGTCCACTGTGTCATCCTGAAGGGCACGTCGAGCAAGGCAGTCTGCCTTCTCATTGAGCTGGATGCCCACATGAAAGGGCACCCAGGTGAAGTGGACCGTGGCACCTGCGGCCTCAAGGGCACGGACGGCAGTCAGGCACTTAGTTACAAGATCACAGTCGGCAGGGGAGGTGGACACAAGTTCATGCAATGCAGCCTGGCTATCGACCCTCTCACCCTGTTGACATGGTGCCAAACCTCCCGCAGGGAGCGGGTCTTGCGCACGCTGGCAAGGAAGGCGACCCAGTGTCGTGGGCGGGCCTCTTGTCTGAGTTCAGTGAGGTGGTGCGCCACAGCGACCATGGCATCGCGGGCAGCCCGATCGGCGGGGTCCTGCTGCCAGCGCCGCTGGTACGAGGCAAGGGTCCGCTGACAGTTGGAGACAGCCAGGTCCGAGGCGTAGGTCTGCAGGCGGCGCTTGGTGGGCCTTGGAGGGGCCCTGCCAGCTGCAACAAAACTCTCGACGGTGTCCAGCAGGCCGTGGTACAGCGAGGCGGCGTCGGTAAGGGATCCCTTCACAGTATGGTACCACGCCCCGACTTCGGCAACGAGGCGCGGCATCCGGGCAGCAGGGACAGCCAACCGCTTCCGGGACACAGCAGGGGCAGGCTGGATCGGGATGGTCGTCTCCAGGGTAAAGTGGTCACTCAGCAAACACCTGGAAATAAGGGTCTGGGCAGTAAAAGCTGACATGTTAAAAAGAGTGACATAGTCTAACCTGCCCCCCTGAACATGTGTGGGCACATTATCCCCCTCGAGGACAGCCGTCTCGGAGGCATCAAGGAAGGCCTTCCAGCGGACACCATTGACATTATTGGTGCGGTGGCTACCAAGATCTCGGTGGCGAGAGTTAAGATCCCCCACAAGAACAGTCGGCTCCTCATGAACATAATCAGGAAAGTTAGCAAGATTTAAAGCCCCCGCATGAACATACGTGTTAACAAAAAATAGGGTTTCACCCATATGGAGTAATGAAACAGTGATATATTCAATGCCCTCATTAATACCCATGTCCTCAAAAACTATCGCCGTCCCCTGTCTGACATACGTAGCCATCCCACGGGTACTGCCTGCTGCGCCATCTAAGACATATAAATCATACCCCCTCAGGTCCGACACCCGTGGCCCAACCTCCTGAAGAGCAACGATATCTGGCCTATGAGTGATGACATAGGAGTGAAGGTCAGTGAAGCGGGCATGTAGCCCGTTGACATTCCAAATTAAGAGGCGGACACACTCACTGGTCAGGAGGGGGTGGTTGCCGGTCAAGGAGTGGGGTGATCCGATGATGGAGCTCAGCCACCTGCTGAGTCAGGGAAGCAAACTGCGCCAGCAGCACCTGGACTGTGGCCTCCCACTGCAGTGGAGGATCAGCAGGTGAAGGTGAAGGACCCGTCTGGCCATGGCGAGGTTCGGCCGTTCCCTCGGCAGCTGCAGTCACCACAGCCGGTGGGGTTGCAGGGGTGTTCTGCATCTGGCCCGCAGGGGGAACCACACTGGCCCCACTATCGGCGTCCATGGCCTCACCAGCAGACGGCAGGGCAGGGCACGGGGCCGGGGCTGAAGCTGGAGCAGGGGCCGGGATGGAGGAGAGCTCACGCGCAGGCGGGGCGTGGAGACTGCTGCTCCAAGGCCGCCACCCTGGAGATCGTTGCAGCCAGCGTCTCCTGCAGCTGGGTGACTGCAGCGAGGATTTGATGGAGGACAGGGTCGACCCATCGACAGCGGGGGACTGGCAGCCGGCACAGGGGGACGGTAGGCTGTGGCTGGGGTGCCGGGAGCAGGAGCCTGGCGAGGCACAGGGTGGCAGTGGGTGAGGCTGGGGCAGCAGGGGCGGACGAGCCCGGCAGGGGCGGAAACTCGGACGTTGTGGGAGCCCCTGGCCCAGGCCGAGGACTGAGGGAGAGGAGCAGGGCGGAACACAAGCCTAGGGCGGCCTTGCTGAGGGTGGTGGTCAGGCGCCGCGACCCGAGAAGGTTTAGGCTTCATCGGGCAGGAGTGGTAGTGGGCGTTATGCTCACCACCACAGTTGCAGCACTTACGGGGGACGGGTGTGCCCGCCTGGATCTTCTGGAGGCACAGAGCTGATTTGTGCGTGCCCGCACAATACCGGCACCGAGGGGCCGATCTGCAGCGCCACTCCTGATGGCCCCACCGGCAACAGTGGCGACAGATGTCGGGCTCCGCCGTGTAGAGCTCCACAGCCTTACGACCCACCCCGAGGAGGTGCACCTCTGTCGGGACGTGGCCAACCACTGCTCCAAGAAGCTGCGGGCGAGGGGCCGTGCCCGCATACCTGCGCTTTAACCACAGAAAGTTGTCTGGGGTCTCAATGAGGTTGGCATTCATGTAGAGCGGCACATTGTGGATGATGACAGTGTGCTGCCGCTCCGCTGCATTTTCGACCAAAACTACGTCGAGGAACCCCTCAGTGAGGAGCCGCTTGTAGAAGGCGACGTCGTCCCTGACCGTGAGATAAGGTCGGAGCCTACCCTCCTTGAAGAGCGGCTCCAACTCACCGTGCTGCTTCAGTAGAGATGCAAACCACGTGTATTGCTGGGCTGGTGTCAGCCCGGCCTCGGCGGGGAAGTCTAGGCGGCGGCGGGTGGGTTGGCGCGGGGCCGCGGCTGGGTGCGTGTCCTCCAGGGGCACCTCACCGTCGACCAGGACAGTTTCAGAGCTACCAGACTGCACACCCTCCATGGATGCGGCGGCAGCTTTAACAGGAGAGGCAGTGGGGGAGAGGCAGCCAGGATTATCCGGCTTGAGCCGCTTGCTAGCGCTGGCCACGTGGTCCTCCGAACAAAGGCGAGGGTCAAGTTCGGCAGAGTCGGCCATCTCTTCAGTCTCCTCAGACCACAGGCGCCGTTCCTCAGGGGCAGGACACTGCCCGGAAGCCGCCGAGTAGGAATGTTCGTTAGCCATGTCCTCTAGACACCGTTTATTCCGTGGAAGGCAGGGCATCCACGGACGGAGCACAGGACAACGCACGTCTACACAGCACGGCCGTGTAGACGAGACTGCCATAATGATAAAGAGATAGCTGAGATTCTATAAAAAACAGTTTATTTTTGTCTTTACCAAGGAACCCATTGGACCCACACCCAGGCCACCTGTTCCAATAGATAATCTTGTTAGTGAACCTGTTATCCTAAAATCCAGTGTTCTAAAAAAGTTAAAAGACATAAACAGCAGCAGAAGCTGTGGCCCAGATGAAATACACCCACGAATCCTCCAGGAAATTGCAGACCATATAACCGGACCTATTACTATTCAAAAGCATCGAAACGGGAGAACTGCCGTCGGATTGGAAAGAAGCTTCAGTACGCCTATCTTTAAGAAAGGCTCCAAGAAACTGGCAGTTAATTATCGACCTATAAGCCTTACATCAGTCCTTTGTCAAATCCTCGAGTCCTTTATATGTGAAGCATTACTAGGCCACCTTTCTTCCAACGATGCCCTATCTCCACAACAGTACGGTTTCTTACATGGAAGGTCTACTGTTTTGCAGCTTGTACAGTATTTTAATCACTGTGCTGAGGTGGTAGCTATGGCCGGGTGGTATAGTGGATGTAATATTCCTGGACTACGCCAAAGCCTTTGATACCGTCCCTCACCGGCGTCTGTTATCGAAGCTCGAGAGTTATGGCATTCAGGGGAGGACCCTTGCATGGACTGAGAGATTTCTTGTTGGAAGGTTTCAAACAGTTGTCGTCAACAGTGAAAAGTCCTCCTGATCTGGAGTGTTGAGCGGCATCCCCCAGGGTAGTGTCTTGGGGCCAACATTATTTGTCATATACATAAACGATTTGCCAACCCCATTAAACTCAGATACATATATGTTTGCCGATGACACAAAGATTCTCCGACAAATAACAAAATGTGAGGATGCATATGAGCTTCAACGTGACCTAGACATGATGCAGGTCAGATGTTTGGTTACTGCGTTTTAATCCATCAAAGTGCAAAGTAATGTCAGTGGGAGCCTTTGAGAATACCGTATATGCACATTTTTTATTTTATTTATTTATTTACTTTTTTTTGTATTTCGTTGCGGATATACCCCAAGGGAGGAAGGCGGTGCATGCCCTCTACCCCCCAGACGGCTAGCAGAGAGATACCCAATTCTTTCAAGGAGGCCCAACAACGGGGCTGAGGGTGTCGGAAAGAGCCCACCTTTCCACCCCCATGGCACAGGATGGGTCTCGAACTCACGCTCTAGCAACCCGCCGAAGCGCAAGGCCGAGACTCTACCACGGGACCACGGGAGCCCCCTTATATTCACATCAGTACCAAATATGCGGAGAGGTACTTGAACATGTTGATGAGGAGAAAGACCTGGGTGTACTAGGTGACTCAACTCTGAAATTTGAGCAACACATCCTCAACCAAATCAAAACTGCCAACTCCATGATGGGTCTTATCCGACGGGTGTTCTCATACTTGAGTCCAGATATGTTCAAACTCCTCTACCCAGCTTTTGTCCGAAGCCACCTGGAGTATGCACAAGCAGTATGGTCACCGAGATATAAGAGTTTGGCAGACAAAATTGAACAAGTCCAAAAAAGAGCTACCCAACAAGTGGATGGTCTCCAGCACCTCGACTACCCAGAACGACTTAAACTCCTGGACATGCCAACATTGAAATACAGACGCTGTAGAGGGGACATGATAGAACTGTGGAAACACTTCAATCAATACAAAAAGGAGTTACTCCCAGCATCCTTCAAACCCCTGGGCAGACCTAGTCGTCGTCATTCAAGACAACTCTACCTACATCGCCCTGTGGACGGTGTTTATGGAGTGCAGCGGAACACTTTTTATTACCGAACAGTACCCATATGGAATGATCTCCCAGCTGAGGTTGCCGAGGCCGTATCAATGAATTCTTTCAAAAATCGCTTAGATAATCACTGGAATAAGCAAGCATTTAAATATGACCCCTCCAAGCCGCCGCCACAGCCAACCCACAGTCAACATATATCGAGTATCACCAAGTGAGCGCAGCATAGAGTCTCCTAGACTGGACTGCGTTATGTACTTAAGTGTACTTAAGTGTAAGTGTACAGTCGTGGTGGTCCACCGCTGTTTTGGAAGTTGCTGGCGTGTTGCTTCTTCAGCCGCACTTGGTCCGGTGTGTTGGGCATCCACATGCCTTTGTTATCTTAGCTCAAGCTCGTGTATGTGGGCTTCTTTTCGACTGATATGGCGTCTAGAGCTAGCATGATCATCATTCTTTATTATGATGACAAAGACCATGTCAAAATTTGCCTCATTAAATAAGAAATTACATAAAGTTCGGCGGCTTTTCCTCGTCGCCAAGCCATCCTCCAGCAGCGCTCCGACACCCATGATCGCACATTCATTTTTCTCAGAAAATAGGATACCAATCACATTTACATCAACATATTTCCACAGGTGAATACTTAGGGCATGTTCACACCAAGTTGCGACACCTGAGATTCATTAATTATGACGGGGGAAGGAAAAATGTAGGCCTCTGTCATTGGCAAAATTGAGCCTCGGGCAGAATGGACATGTTTCCGGTCAACATATTTATTTATAATTCTGTCTGTACGGATAAAATAGGCCCACAATTCAGCTATGTTACTATTTTTTCTTCATGTAAAATAGTAAATGTGGTACAAAATATGGATTAAAGTTGAGGAAAAATCACGTGACCTGGAAACGGGTGCTGGTTGGTCGGGACGTCACGATGCAGTCGGCAGGCCGCCAACGTTGTGTTACTTCGATATTTTGTGTTGTGGTGTATGTTTGTAGTGGCCAGCAATGCCTGGAGCCGTAACCCGCAGTCGTTGGTGATTCGTGCCAATGTGCAAGAGTATATATATATATATATATATATATATATATATATATATATATATATATATATATATATATATATATATATATATATATATATATACGGACAAAAGTACTCCACGTAAGATATTTCTGTCTGTGCTAGTTAATCCTGCAGTAATATTCTTTAGTTTCCCCTCGGACTAACTTTTCATCGTGAACTCAACTATTCTCTCTACTGTCATGTCCTCTGATTATAAAATATTGGTCTGCATTCGTTTTCTTCTTATTCATCTTCAGGCGTTGATTCTCTCTCTCTCTCTCTCTCTCTCTCTCTCTCTCTCTCTCTCTCTCTCTCTCTCTCTCTCTCTCTCTCTCTCTCTCTCTTTCTGACGTTCCAGAGCCATTGTTTTCTCTAAGTTAGGCTAGGTAAGTTTCCATAATACTAATATAAATTCAACCTTGATTATTCTCTTAAGTTCCCCCTCGAACTAACTTTTAATCGCGAACTCAACTATTTTCTGCAGAGCAGAGGCGAATCGGTTGATTTCACTCCCATTTCAATAATATAACATATTTCCAACATTCTTAAGGTGTTCTGTAAGCA
Organism: Eriocheir sinensis; assembly: GCF_024679095.1. NCBI lineage: Eukaryota > Metazoa > Arthropoda > Malacostraca > Decapoda > Varunidae > Eriocheir > Eriocheir sinensis. The sequence goes on along the minus strand of NC_066550.1, from coordinate 1,361,293 downwards.
CCTATAACATACCTGTTGGGCGCAGTTTGGAGCTGGAGTGGCCATAGCTGATAAAAAACAATGGACACAACACTGGTACTGACGTCTGCTGTACTCCGCTTCAGCCTGATGACGTCACGAGCTAATGGTGGCTTCTCCCCGTGAGATGAGAAGAATTTGAGATATCTCTCCAATATCCAGTCAACTAGCGATTTATAGGACGTAATATGTGCACTACGTTATCATTGGTACGTGGCACAATGCATTTCTAAGCTCTTCCCAGAACCGGAAACATGGCCATTGAGCCTGGGCATCTATGTCCCTCAGATTTCTTCGCTATTATATGTTGTAAGATCGTTCTGTTGACATGTATGGGAAAATTAACGCTTTCTGTATCTACATATCGAAGGAAAACGCAAAATTCGCGCTAGTAAATCAGAAATTCCATAAAGGTCGACAGCTCGTATGGAGTATGCATCTCACGTCTGGGGGGCTCCACTCACACGTACAGCTCTCTTGGACAGAGTGGAGTCTAAGGCTCTTCGTCTCATCAGCTCTCCTCCTCTTACTAATAGTCTTCTACAGGCCGAACTTACTAACTGCATGCCTCCCCACCTCCCGCGGCCTCGCCACACAAGACTTTCTACTCATGCTCATCCCTTTACTGTCCGAATCCCTTACGCAAGAGTTAACCAGCATCTACACTCTTTCATCCCTCACGCTAGTAAACTCTGGAACAATCTTCCTTCATCTGTATTTCCTCCTGCCTACGACTGGAACTTTTTCAAGAGGAGGGTATCAGGACACCTCTCCTCCCGAAATTGACCTATCTCTCGGCCACTCCTCTAACTCTTGTTAGGAGCAGTGAGTATCGGGATTTTTTTTTTTAACATTTGTTACTTTTTTATGCCCTTGAACGGACTCCTCTGCTTTAAAAAAAAAAAAAAAAAAAAGCTTTTCCTCATCGCCAAGCCATCCTCCAGCAGCGCTAAGACACCAATTATCGCAAATTCATTTTTCTCAAATAATAGGATACCATTCTCATTTGCATCGACATATTTCCCAATGTTAGGCAATGTTCACACCAAGTTGCGACACCTGAGATTCATTAATAATGACAGGGGAAGGAAAAATGTAGGGCCAACTCCTCCTACTACTGCTACAAGCCTGCATCTCCTTGCCATTTCAACGTAATGGAGCAAAATAACCCCGGTCAAAGATAAGTCCTTGAATCTTATTTTTACCCTTATTCCCTCTTTCAGGTCAGGTTAAGTTAAGGGCGAGGTTAAGTTATGGGCTATGTTATGTTATGTTAAGGATTAGGTTAGGATAGGATACTTAATATGGGGGTCAAAGAGTCCCGGCTAGGAGGTTATAATGTTGGTTTTGGGAAATTTACATCGATTTGTTGGAAATTCTTGCCAAATTTCGCCTATTGAGGCCTCCCCACCATAAACTCTGCTTTTCCGACAAGTCCTCAGCTACCTCCTGCAGCCTACCGCCCTGCACCGCCCCCTGCCCATAATGCCTGGGAAACTCCTTTACCAAGCTCTGGACCTCGACAATCCTCCGCTGGCACTGTCAGTGAGTCCTCACCTGCCCCTGCAGTCCCCGCTGGGGGTCCGCTAGTCTCCGCTTCTGCTGCTGACCTCTCTACTAGTATTCTGCTTTCCCTACAAAAGGAAATAGCCAACCTCTCAGTTGTCCAGGCTCAAGTTTCTGTGCGCATCACTGCTGTGGAAGCTCGCCCTGTTCCCCCTGCTCCATGTCCTCCTCCTGGTCCGGCTCCTGTGACTGCTGACGCTAGAGGGTCCTCTTCTCTGCCGCTCTCGCCGGCGGCCGATCCCCAGCCTCAGGCAACAGCCAGTACTCCTCTCAGCTCAGTTCCTCCTGTGCAGGCTACGGGAAGTCGGGAACCCATGTAGCTTCGCACACCTCCGGCAGCGGTGCCCAGATTGTGGGTGACTCTGGCCTGACCGCAGTCTACTACTCTCGGCTGGATTCACTGGAGACATCGGTAGCGGGCATACATACTACCATGCAGGCCATCCTTGCAAGAATGGATGGCACTCAGCAGCAGCCCCTGGATATCTCCTTGACCTCGTAATGGCCTGCACGACCTATCGCTTCCTGACCTGGAACATTAACGGGCTGCGTGCCCGGTTCACTGATCTCCACTCCTATGTTATAACGCAGAAACCCGACGTCATTGCCCTACAAGAGGTCGGGCCCGAGGTGCCACAGATGAGAGGTTATGTGAATCACTCTCTAGGACCTGGAGATGGTAGCAGTAGAGGGTTAGCAACATATGTCAAACATGGACTTCCTGTTACTTTTCATGAGATGGGGGTTACGGGGGGTATGGAGTTTCTAATTGTGTGTCTGCATGTTCCTAATGGTCCCCTGTATTGTATAAATTTGTATGTTCATGCTTGTGCCTTTCGTGCTGACAACCTCCCAGGCTGCTTCTTGGAAGAAAAATCATTGCTAATAGGGGATCTCAATGCTCGTCATAAGGACCTAGGCAGTCATTTGACCACCAATGTAAATGGGATTCGTTGGAAAGCTTTTCTTGACGCCACAGATACTGTAACGCTTACAGGTGACAGTGTCCCTACACACACTCAAGGTGGCAGGTTAGACTATGTAGCCCTGTCCAACATGCCCCCGTGCTCTATTGAGACTTGCTTGTTGCCTACTTTACTCAGTGACCACTTTGCTCTGGAAACTACTCTCCCTTGGTCTTTTGTGCCTATTACACCTAGAAAGAGGCTTACTGTTCCTGCTGCCCGAGTGCCAAGGCTTGTTTCATGTGTTGAGTCTTGGTACACTGTTGCCAAGGCTACCTTCTCTGATGTTAATTCCTTGTATCAGGGCCTTGTTGCAGTTATTGAAGGCTTTGTGTCCCCATCTTATAGGGCTCCTAGGGTATATGCCGTCACTCATTGCTCCTCCTCTTATGCTAAGGATCCTGTCCTACTTTCTTGCCAGCAAACTCTTGCCACCTATCAGCGGCGATGGCAGCGTGACCCCACCGACTATGATGCCAGGGATGCAATGGTGTCCGTTGCTCGACACCTCACTGACCTTCGTCAACAGGCTCGGCAGCGATACTGGGGTGACTTCTTGGGGCGGCTGCGTAAGACTCAGACACTGCAGAGGATTTGGCTCCATGTCCACAGGGTCAGGGGCAAACCTAACCATCCCGTTAGGGATCCTGATCTTGCTGGGAGGGCACAGACTTTATTGCAAACATGGACGAATGCCTCTGCTGTGGCTGGGCTGCCTGCCGCCCATCGAGATGCTCTTGCCAGCCATCAGCTGCGGCGCATGGCCCTTGTACATCATAATGTGGCCCTGGTAGACGACACGTGTGTTCCTCTTACTTTGGATGAGCTCCTCCGCGCTATTCGGCCTGGCACGTCGACGGCCCCTGGTCAGGATGGTTTACCCTATGACGTCCTTTACCCTCTCCTTGCCCTGCCTGATAACCCCATTCTTGATCTCTTTAACATGTCGTATTCCTCCAGTGTTTTGCCTCCTTCATGGAAATCTGCTCTCATTGTTCCCATCCCTAAGGGTGACGGCACTTTTCGTCCAATTTCTCTCACCAGTTGTTTATGCAAGCCAATGGAAAGGGTCATCCTGCAACGACTCATTTATAAGGTGGGTGACTTGATGTCCCCTAATCTCCATGGGTTTATGAAGGGTCGCTCCACTGCCAATTGTTTTGTTGAATGTTTGAGTAATGACACTGTCACCTGCAGAGCTTTTATAGACCTCAAGGGTGCCTTTGATAGGGCCAATAAAGATGTTATCATGGAGGAACTCATCACGAAAGGTGTGAAAGGGAGACTTTTAGGGTGGATCAGGGAGTACTTGTACAACAGACGGGCTAGGGTATGGTTCCAGGGTGCAGTATCAACTGATGAGTCCTTTGACCTAGGCACCCCTCAAGGTGGAGTCCTCAGCCCCATGTTATTCAATATCCTTATGGATAAGATTGCCCGGCACTCCTTTCCTCGGGGCACTGAAATTGTCATTTATGCCGACGACATCCTCATTCAGTGTGATTCCCCTGGAACCCTGACCACAGCCCTGCAGCACCTTGAGGACCTTTGTATACATATGGGTCTGATTGTCAATGCCTCAAAAACTAAATATCAGACAAGTCTCAAAATATGTCGTTCACCGAGCTTTAATACTGTCGTCGCCTTAGGCCGAGTACAATGTTATAAGTATTTAGGAGTGCAACTTAGTTTTAAGAAGTATACCCATTGCGTTGACTATGTACGCAATCTCTGTCTACCTCGCCTTGCCCCGTTACGTGTATTAGCAAACAGGGGTCTTGGAGCAGGAATTCCCATTCTTAGGATGTTCTATCTCTGTCATTCGGTCTCTGATTGATTATGCTGCACCAGTTCTGGTGCGTTGTAGCCCCTCTCAACTGAAGCCCTTGGAGCTCATACAAAATGAGGCAATGCGGATTATTCTGGGTTGTCCCAGGACGGCAAAGCTTGAAGTCCTCCGAGCTGAGTTGGAACTGCCCAGTGTTGTCTGCAGAATTCAGGAAATTACTTGCCGCACAGTCTGCCGCATGATTTGTCACGGGGACACTCAGCTTAGGCAGGCTCTTGGTAACTTTCAGCCCACCCCTAACATTCCAGCCAAATCGTACCTTAGAAAGCTCCACAAGCTCTTATCTGACCTTGGTGTCCTTGAACCGTGTCTTGCCCTCATTAGCAGCCCTTGTTATCCCTCTTGGAAACCTCATAGAGTCAGTGTTGATATAGAAAAATTAGATAAACCTAAAGATTCTTGGCTTCCTCAAGTCCTGCAGGACCATTTTCTGACCAAATTGTCTGCATATCCCTGCACCCAGGCTGTCCATGTGTTTTGTGATGGATCTGTCAATGGCACCAAGACTGGTTGTGGATTATTTATTAGGGACTATGCCACCCCCTCTGAATACACTGACACTGAGGTTTCTAAGAGGCTTCCTCATCATCTGTCTTCCACAAGGGCAGAACTCTATGCCATATATGAAGCCCTCCATATCACTGTAGCTCTCGGGAAAGATGTGTACCTGTTTGTTGATAGTCAATGTGCCTTGTATGCTCTTCTGTCCTCCTCCCCTTCTGACTGTGATATAGTCAATAAGTGCCTTAGTGCCCTTAGCCTGCTGGAGCGCTGTGGTGCTACTGCACACTTCATCTGGGTGCCCTCACATGTTGGGCTGCCCCATAATGAAAAGGCAGACAGACTTGCTCGTGCTGCCTCTGATGATCTCAATGTACACCCAGGTGTTGAATACACCTATAATTATGTTAAGAATAGACTAAGATCCCTTGTTAGTGAGTCTGTTACTAATCAGCTTGCCTTGAGGTGTCAGGATGGTAGTCCCTCCAGCATTTACCATGCCCAGGTATCAAGTATCTGCACCCACACTTATGGTAATGTTATGCCGGACGTGTTACTTGGGTTCCGTGTCGCCGTCAGGAGACTCCGTGGGAGGGAGATATGTAAACACTTTGCACAGCTTCTGTAGTTTAATATTCTTCCTTAGTAGTACACTTCACTCTGACTCTTCACTGGCCACTAGCTTACTATGACTGGGGCTGGACTCTCTCGCCCTCTTCTCCTATATATATCCTGAACAGTACAGTCTAGAACGTTACAGTATATTTTAGATCATACAAGAACATGTAGCAAAAATATATGCGAGTTGGCAACACTTCCCGCCTGGCGTCTGGCCGCGCCCCGTGGGGCGCGGACGGCTCGCCTTGTTCCCCGCCCCCCTGCTCGCTCCTTCCGGAGCCTTCTAGAGGCCCATGGACGCCGGAGGAAGCTTCCAGCACAACACTATCCCCCCTCTTAATTGTGATCGTCCCGATCACACACTTAACTATATACAAACATAAGAAAATTAATCAAAAACATAATAATCGTCGTATCGCTGTGGACGCCTGCGTTGTCTCTGTCTTCTGCTCGGTGCCTCCTGCGCGTCTGTCTCCTGGTTCACCTCGTCGTCGTCCGCTTCTTGGGGTGTCCCTGGAACATCTGCCGAAGCCGAGAGGTTATCTTTCTCGGCTGAAAGTTCCAGAAGGCCTATGTTGTCGTCGACCTCCTCTCGGTCCTGGACGTCCTTTGCGTTTTCGTCGGCTGCTGGGTGTCTGTAGTTGTTCCAGGTGTAGTTTCCCGGACCGTGGTATCTCCATAGGCGGTTGACGTGGACAACTTTCGGCTTGGTCATTTCCGTTCTCCGGATTCGGTAAGTCACGTCGGAGAGGCGTTCTAGCACAGTGTAAGGGCCTTCCCAGGGGCTCTGTAACTTCGGAGACTGTCCTTTCTTCCTCTGCGGGTTGTAAAGCCAGACTTGGTCTCCTTCCTTGAAGTCAACGTGGCTTGCCCTCATATTGTAACCGCGCTTCATGGCCTCCCCGGAGAACTTCAAGGCACCACGGACTTGATGGTGCACCTCCTCCAGCCGTTCCTCTAGTTGACGGGCAAAACAAAGGAACACAAAGGAAGAACAAACAACAGCAGACCTGCTGCTCCTTATGAGGCTGTTTGTGACAAGCTACACTAACTGTCTAATCAAAGGTGGAAGATGAAGGACAGCAAAGGCGAAGGCTCCTCCCCACCCCCCCATCCCTCCAGCCAAGGCTGGCAGGAAAGGAAAAAGAACTATGCAGCAAGGAAAAACTGCATGGAAATTATGTAGGAAAGAGGAAAGAACTACCATTACTGCTACCACTAACCGGGCGATAAAAGCGGACAAGGACACCAGTATTCGAAAGAACTTAACGTTACTACGACAATGAGTAATATCTTAGTTGCTGGTTGGATTCAAAACACTTGTCTAATCTATTCTTGAAGGCCGTAACTGTTGTACTATCAACGACATCACAGGGTAGAGAGTTCCAAACATTAACAACTCGATTGAAGAAGAAGTGTTTAGCCTCGTACGACGAGAATGCTTTACCACTTATCTTCAAATTGTGATTTCTTCTTGTTCTATTTGATCGATCAACTGTAAAGTAATCTTCCGCATTAATATCACTGAATCCTTTAAACATTTTAAACACTTCTATTAGATCGCCTCGCATTCTTCTTTTTGACAGGCTGAATAAATTTACTTCTTTAAGCCTTTGTTCATATGATAAATTTCTCAACCTAGGAATCATCTTTGTTACTCTTCGTTGAACCCGTTCCAACTTTTCTATGTCTTTTCTGTAATAGGGAGACCAAAACTGTACACAGTACTCTAGACGGGGTCGAACCAACGAATTATACAGTTTTAATATTACTTTTTCCGATTTATTATTAAAGACTCGTCCGATGAAACCAACCAATTTGTTTTCAGTTTTAACTACCTCTGAACAATACTGACCGGGCTTTAAATCGCTTGATATAGTGATTCCATGATCCTTTTCTTTACTTACTGCAGAAAGTTGTTTGCCATTCATTACGTACCGAACGCGATTGTTATTTTTTGCGATGTGCAACACTTTACATTTCTCAACGTTAAATTTCATTTGCCATTGATTGGCCCAACGTGCAGGTCGATCTAGATCTGATTGTAAAGCTTCTTCGTCGAGTGTCACAGTTGCTTTGCTAGTAATTTTTGTGTCATCAGCAAATTTTGATACTTTGCAAGTGAGCCCATCATCGATATCATTAACATAAATTAAGAAGAGCATGGGGCCAAGCACCCCTGCCTACCTGAGTGTCAACATTGCCTACAGAGGGAAAGCGTCCAGAATATGTGCCGCCGCACTACAGTGGAACAGACAGCGGAGGTGCCATGGGAAGACTTGGGAAAACCGCAGCAGGAGGACCGAGATCTGAGACCAATTATGGAGTGGCTGAGTCAGTCGTCAACGCGACCTGGGTGGGAAGTAATCTCGAGAGAAAACCCTACCACCAAGAATTACTGGACTCAGTGGGACACTCTTCGGATGGACAACGGGGTGTTGCAGCGACGCTGGGTCTCTCATGATGGTCTTGACCACTACTGGTCCACGGTACTACTAGAGGAACGGCTGGAGGAGGTGCACTATCAAGTCCGAGGTGCCTTGAAGTTCTCCGGGGAGGCCATGAAGCGCGGTTACAATATGAGGGCAAGCCACGTTGACTTCAAGGAAGGAGACCAAGTCTGGCTTTACAACCCGCAGAGGAAGAAAGGACAGTCTCCGAAGTTACAGAGCCCCTGGGAAGGCCCTTATACTGTGCTAGAACGCCTCTCCGACGTGACTTACCGAATCCGGAGAACGGAAAGGACGAAGCCGAAAGTTGTCCACGTCAACCGCCTATGGAGGTACCACGGTCCGGGAAACTACACCTGGAACAACTACAGACACCCAGCAGCCGACGAAAACGCAAGGGACGTCCAGGACCGAGAGGAGGTCGACGACGACATAGGCCTCCTGGACCTTTCAGCCGAGGGAGATAACCTCCCGGCTTCGGCAGATGTTCCAGGGACACCCCAAGAAGCGGACGACGACGAGGCGCACCAGGAGACAGACGCGCAGGAGGCACCGAGCAGAAGACAGAGACAACGCAGGCGTCCACAGCGATACGACGATTATTATGTTTTCGATTAATTCTCTTATGTTTGTATATAGTTAAGTGTGCGATCGGGACGATCACAATTAAGAGGGGGGATAGTGTTGTGCTGGAAGCTTCCCCCGGCGTCCATAGGCCTCTAGAAGGCTCCAGGAGAAGCGAGCAGGAGGCGGGGAGCAAAGCCTCGTCAGCGCCCAGCGGGGCGCGGCCAGACGCCAGGCGGAAAGTGTTGCCAACCCGCACATACTTTTGCTACATGTTCTTGTATGATCTAAAATATACTGTAACATTCTAGACTGTACTGTTCTGGATATATATAGGAGAAGAGGGCGAGAGGAGACAGTCCCAGTCATAGCAAGCTAGTGGTCAGTGAAGAGTACGTCAGAGTGAAGTGTACTACTAAGGAAGAATATTAAACTACAGAAGCTGTGCAAAGTGTTTATATATATCTCCCTCCCACGGAGTCTTGTGACGGCGACACGGAACCCAAGTAATACGTCCGGCATAACAGTAGGAAGGACAAAGGGATCGACAAGGTAAAGGGAATATAAACTCCGGTATATGAACTGAGATAATGGTGGAGAGGGAAAGGGATGAGGAGCACAGTCATACTACCATTAACAGGCCCTCATAGTCTGGCTGCCTTAGTCTCTACACTACTGGAGCAAACCTGAAGCGGATAACTGATGTGGGGGCAAGTGCCCCCTCTTGCCCCTACGTGCGGGCGCCCAAGGGTACAGCAGATCTCTCTCTGTGTGAGGGGTGTGGCAGGGTGTGGCGCATGTCGTGGTGTGTCAAGTGTGGCAGAGAGAACGAGGATGACGCAGGGGTTTGTGACGAGATGGGACGTGGAGTGGACGTGTTTGCTGGGAGGAGTGGAAGATCGAGTTGCTGAGTGGAGGCACGAATGGACGAGTGATGGAAGCAGTGAAAGAGTTCTGGGAAAGAATTTAGCGTACAGAATGTAGGGAACAGTATTTTGTCCCATGTACGCAGGATTGTGTCTGTTCTGTAGTAGGTTTTGTTTCTTTTCACAGGAGCTGCCGTTACAAAGGCCTGACGGGGCGAGTCACCTGTGACATCAAGATCAAGCGGAGAAAGCTCCAAAAGGGGCAGCTGTGACCTGAAGGGCCTTGGCAGTGTTTCTCGCGGAGGAGGAGCCCCGCGGCGCCCAGGGTGAGTGTGCGGGTGGCGGGGGGGAGGGGAGGGCCAGTGTGTGGACGGTAGGGATGGGCAAAGTATGGGATTTTGGGTAATCGCGGGTACGGGTACCCGACCTGGCCTACCCGAGATACCCGGGACCAGTACCCGGGTATATACCCGATATCCATTAGAAACAAATAGCCGCCAGCGCGCGGTGATCCCGGGACCAAAGTTGAGACGATTACTGAGAGGGTGTGTCGGGGTGAGTATGTCAGCGCGATGCTTACCCGGGAGGCCGAGACACCCGGGACACTGCCGAGAGTGTGTGCCTCTAATAAGTAGGGACGGGTAGCGATCGTGTGAGACTTAACTGGCTGTACAGTGTGTATGTACCTACTACTGGATAGCATATTAACACCAGGAATAAAGATCATTTTCCTAAGGTTATTTATATCTTATTCCACTTAAGTTACATCATTTTTTTTCAAGAATAAAGAACATAATTTAAGTGGGAGCCGTTACAAGGTTACTGTACAATGTTGCCAGATTGTCGTACTCTGCCTCTTATGTTTGATGATTTCTAATCCAAAAACGGCTTTCATCACCCAAATAACTGCATTCCTATATGGTTATCCTTAAAATGGTTAATTATTGGTGCTTCTTGGCAATAGTTATGGGGCAGAAACCGGTAAATATGCGGCTCTTGAGTACGATAGTCTGGCAACAATGCACTGGTACGCACATCCGTACTCTTTTTACCCGATTATTCTCCTTATAATAGTATTACAGAAAATACCGTCATGATACCCGACAATCTAAGTTGGTCCCGGCACCGACTGGCTGCTTGGTACTCTTACTCCCCGGGTATCTGCCTGTTCCTACGGGCCACACAAACAAACTAACAAAACTAACAAAAGTCAGGCTGATAAAAAAGAAAAGCTAACGGTAGAAGTCGGCAGCGGAATAAGACAGGGATGCATGGGCTCGACGACATTGTTCAAATTAGTTACATATAAAATTATACATCAGTTGGAAAAGGTGAACAAAGGGTACAGAGACGAGAACTTTAGCATAACATCACTCTTCTTTGCGGACGATGGAATGTTACTTGCAAGTAGTGTAGAAGATGCAAAAGAGGTGATAGAACAAGTATTGGCATCAGGGAGGGAATGTGGCCTAGAAATTAATAAGCAAAAAAGCAATATTATTATATTTAATATATAAGTGTGTTCAAATTTTTTTTATTTGAATTCAGATTATTGGTTATTCTCCAATGTTTGTTAGTTGCTTTGTCAGGTAAAGGTCCAGTTTAACTCCAGCACCTTCATTTTGGTCTATTTTCTTTCAAACCTTCACAAAACCCTTTGTATACATATAATACATTAGTAAAAAGTGGCGGACACCTAAAACATTCCGGCAAGTAGGTTGTGCTGCATGTCCTAAAGAAAATAAATAAAAACTGCGCGTGGTGAACCTGGTCTCACATGCGTGGGCTAATCGCTAACCAAGGGTACCATCGCTAACCAAGGGCACCATCGCAAACCAAGGGTACCATCGCAAACCAAGGGTACCATCGCAAACCAAGGGCACCATCGCTAACCAAGGGCACCATCAGAAACAAGGGTACCATCGCTAACCAAGGGTACCATCGCAAAACCAAGGCACCATCGCTAACCAAGGGTACCATCCATAAACCAAGGGTACCATCGCTAACCAAGCGTGCCATTAACCAAGCGTACCATTAACCAAAAGGTACCATGCTAACCGAGGGTACCATCGCTAACCGAAGGTACCATCGCTAACCAAGGGTACCATCGCTAACCAAGCGTACCATCGCTAACCACCCTAAAACAGCCCCAAGCCATGACTCAAGGTCATCTGGGGCTTGGGCTGAAAGGGCCGGAGCCCAGGATGCCCTTGAGTCATGACTCGGGGCTGTTTTAGGGTGGTTAGCAATGGTACGCTTGGTTAGTGATTAGCCCACGCATGTGAGACCAGGTCCACCACGCATGGAATTTTTTTTTTTTAGGACATACAGCCCAACGGCTGCCGTGCTGAGGGCCTAAACCCTCTGCGAACTATTTTGCGGTGGTGGCGGCACCACCGTAAATGTTACGTATCATAAGGCAGCGTTTTGGTAAGTTAGGAAAGTTCGTAGTATATACGTAGTATATACGTATCATACGTCCCCTCCTAAAATACCGATGTTGTATTTAGGTAGTGTTTGGTTGCGTCACTATAATACGTTTCCTAAACATAACTTAGACATAATTGTAATTCGTGTTACATCTACGAATACACTACGTAATGGTTTTACGTCATGATGATGGTGATGGTGATGGGGACGTGGTAAAAAGGTAGTAGAAACTTTAGAAAACGTATTAATGGACGTCGTCATAAGGTTGCAGAAAGGTCGTGAGTTACGTTGTGAAATACGTTGTAAGGATGTACCTGGGAGTCCACACAATTACGTAAAAGTTACAAAACCGCTACCTTTATACAACGTAGTAAATACATAATTGTGTTAGCTGGGAATATGCTCCCCACCTAAAAGAACCGATTTCCCCCTTTTTCTACTTTTAAGTACTTGATCCTTCATATTATGGTTCAGGGACATGTATTTCGTTCTTTAACTATGATATGGAGGTGTATTATCGTATTTTGGAGGCATGAAGTCAATCTCCACAATTACCTTCAATTACTGGCAACACGAACCCTTGAAGCAGATTTGAAATGCGGTTAATCAGGATTCACGTGTTCGAACAGCTCGGGCAGGAGGTTCGAGAGCCTGCATTTGCACTAGAACCCACAGTACTCTCTAGGGCGACATTGACGGATCACGGGTAGCAAGTGGTTTTGCTTGTGTCAGTGATAAACAATGAAGATACACCTTGTTTGGTTCAATGGACTCTGCTAGCAGGACAGAAACCTTTCGACGAGGTGATAACCTACTAGAACCAGTGGTAGCGAGAGGGCATGAGTGTGGTGTAGGCGGTTCATGTGGACACAGCTGGCCCCCGGCGCCACGCCAGACCAGTGGGGCGAGCATCGTTTGGTGGGTTCACTACGCTTCTCTCCCAAAACAAGCTTGGCCTCCAGTGGGAATGCTTGGTTTCCGTATGGGGAACACTAAATTTGTCGCAAACACCCATTCTAGTGGTCGTGTGAGGAAAGATCCCTAAATGTAGGGAATTTCCCTAGATCTAGGGTTTTTCCCCCCCCCCCCCCCCCACACACATTCAAAACTATGCGATTGCGACGAAGTTCGTGTCCCCCACCCGAAATCCCGCATTCCCATAGGTCCCCAAGCTTGTTTTGGGGTGAGGGGGGATTATGGGCAAACTCTAGAATTTTACCCCCGTGTTTTCAAATGTCCTCGTATATACCATCACCAAGGTGGACATGTTGAAATTTATGGTAGAGACTTTCTTCATGCATCCCTCCTTCTCTTGGAGTAAAGTATTTGTTTCTGGCAGATTTAGATGTGTTTTGAATTATTCAGGCAATTGTTTTCACGTTAATTACTGTAGTCAGTGTCACGAGAGTTGGCAGGGACAATCCTTCAGGGATGGATTAGCAGACTTGGCACCCTTGCCGGGGTGACTCTTGCTCTTGCTGTACAGGGACCCGTTGAGAGTCATGCCTTAATGCCGGCACAACCTGTAAAAGAAAAAAAAAAAAAAAAGAAGCAGTATCCATCAATACCTTCTTATTCCGCATACCACTGTCACCAACCATTCTCATGCAGTTCTTAATCCATTAACTCTCATGCACACTCCACAAGTAAACCTTCCGTGCCAGTCTTGCATCATCCATTCGTTCTAGTCTAACTTTGTATCTAAGGGTAGCCTTCCTATGTCTTTCCCTGAAAGTACTCCACCCCATGTCACCCCTCAAAGCTTCCACCGCAGCATACCTTGGCAGGGGCGGATCCAGAAAATCAATTTTGGGGAGGGCCTGATTGTAAAATTTCATAAACTAGCGACAGCCTCAAAACAGTAAAGACCAATGGATAGTGATGGCGGTTTTTTGCTTAAAATCCGCTCCTCTCGAGCAATCAATTTATGTATGACAAGTGAATTTTTCTTGTGTGCATACATACATATATATATATATATATATATATATATATATATATATATATATATATATATATATATATATATATATATATATATATATATACATACATACATATATGTATATATATATATATATATATATATATATATATATATATATATATATATATATATATATATATATATATATATATATATATATATATATGGCAAGATTAGGGAACATTCTGGTGCTGGCGTGTGCCTGGGCTTTGATAGTTTGGAAGACCGGAACAGATAATGCCCAGCGCTCCACTTCCGCCTTCACGACTGTCAGGGATTTGATGTCGACCTCGTGAAGAGCTGAAGCACAGCCGCAACATCCGTTTCGGGCTTTTGAGGTTGCTTGAGCTGAAGTGCGACAGTCACTGTGTCGTCGCTGAACCGACTCTTCAACTCAGCCAAGACGTGGTCCACGAATGGAATGTACACCGCCCAGCGGTAGTAGATACATCTCAGCATTCTCGCACGGAACATTTGATCGCTGGGTCTGTCGTCCACAGAGTCGTGGCACAAGGATGGTGTCACGCGATGACCCCACCTCGACCAAAAGCTCTTCCGCTTTCAGGAACACGTCGTGGAAATGATCCTCCGCATCTGCTCTGAACTTGGCAAAAATGGTCTCAATGCCACGAATCATGGCATAGGCTGACACCAGGTCGCCATCTTTTCTCTGAAGAGCTCGGTTCGGCTCGAGAGCGTAATATACACTCCATTACAACCAGTCCAACGAGAAAGCGGGGAACACGTATGGCGTTGAGAAGGTGCCCAGCGGTGGCGTCAAGTTCTTCCTCGAGAAAAACAGCGATGACAGGCAGAAATTCAACAAAAACCAGCACCGCGTCATGCCTCTCAATCCACCTGGTGGGGCACAGGGGAACAAGCTTTACGCGCTTGGCACATATTCAAAGAATGAACGAAGTTGTACACCTCGGTCAGTGTTTGAAGAGCGATCTTCACTTCCCTGACGTCGCACGCCTTCGTCAGTACTAGATTCTGCCGGTGGTTAAAGCAGTGGATTGACTTGGCCAGGGTGTACTTCTTCATGAGTACTGCGACACACCCTTTGAATTTTCCCATCATGGCACTTGCTCCATCGAAACCAAGTCCCCTGCACTTGGCAATGTCCAATCCGAGGTCTTCAACGGTGCGGAAAAGGAGCCAGGCTACACCTTTACCGGTGAGGTCTTGGGCGTGCACAAAGGCAAGGAAGTCTTCCCTTATTTCCTCTTGGAAGTGCAGAATGGTGATAGTGGCCTGCACTAAAATTCACTTTCTGCTTGCATGTGAGGAATGAGGTCACAAAGATTTTTTCCTAGGCCTTTAAACCTTGCTCTATAATATTCAATATACGATTCCGTAACTTAAATACTGAAAATAAATAAATAAAATCCTGAGTGCTCCAGAAATGCAACAGAAAGGTACCAGTTTTCGTTTTGACTTTCTCAGAAAGTGGACATTTTAGCAGATGGAGATGCAGGAGAGTGAAAAATTACATCAGACACCGAAGAAAAATAAATCTTGCCTGCATCCTTGGTGCACTCAGAGCTATCCTACCGACCCTATTTTGCCCTACTTCCAGTTTCTCCATTTCAGACTCACTCCATGTAATCACCTCTATCCCATACATAACACTCAGCACTGCTACACTTCCACACCTCTCTCAGCACATCATACTTACATGCCCTCATTCTCCACCAGGGTTGGCCGATTTAAATCATGATTTAAAGTGATTTAAATCAAGATTTACTTCTGCCCAAACCAACATGGAATGTAAAGGAAAAATATATAAACAAACACATACTTACACCTGCTTTATATATTCCTGAGGAATAGAACACTAAAAGCTTCCTTTTACAATACAACAAAAATTTCCACATTCCATTAAAAATGAAATCAAAGGGTTTTACTTGTAATGAACTGTACTTATTTCTGAGGAGTAGAATATTAAAGCACTTCCTTTTACAATACAGTATAACAAAAAATTCCACATGCTATTAAAAAAAGGAAATCAAAGAAGTTTACTTATAATGAACTGTACTTATTTCCTGAAGTAATGAATTTAAAAAAGAAAATTATTATGGCCTGTATTTAAAACAAAAGCACATTGAATTTATACTGTAAAAGCAGTCTTTGAAAAATAATGATACACTTCTTTGAAAGTAGTTCATAAAAATTCTTTGAAATCAAAATTCAAAATCTTTAAAAAATATTTTTTTTAATTCTTATGACAATAAATTTTGTTGTTTTCAGTCTTGCTACTATTCCTTGTAAGTCCAGTTTCCAGTGTTTGCATATAGCTCTCCATGCTTTCCCAGACTTTGAAGGAATTCTGTTAAAATGTTCCCTCACTGGATCACTCTTCCTACCAGATACATTAATCCTTGTGGT
The DNA here is from genome assembly GCF_024679095.1 of Eriocheir sinensis. Lineage (NCBI taxonomy): Eukaryota > Metazoa > Arthropoda > Malacostraca > Decapoda > Varunidae > Eriocheir > Eriocheir sinensis. The sequence goes on along the minus strand of NC_066550.1, from coordinate 1,345,091 downwards.
CAGTGACATCTCTACGCTCTTGCTGTAAGCTCAGGAATGAGTGGCTGGCCTGTAACACCTAAACAGCCAAACTACTACACAGTGGCACAAGTCCGGCTATGTCCTAACATGATGTAAGAGAAACAGGACAGAGCCTGAGAGAGATGATGCAATCCTGGTCAGTGGCTACTGGGCTGCTTGACAGGTTCAAACACGTTGTAACCAAGTGAGAGATGATGCAACATGCTGTAAAAACACTCCAAAATGTGTTTTAAACTAGTGTATAGAATAGAGAGAGAGAGAGAGAGAGAGAGAGAGAGAGAGAGAGAGAGAGAGAGAGAGAGAGATTTCCAAATATTTTTATGCTGATTAATAAAAAAAATTAAAAAATCACCAACCCTGCTCGCCACACTTCCCAGACGGCCCACCCATTGATTTAGTAGACTAATCCTCTCATTCTTTGACCTTTCACATCAGCTCGGACTCATCCATACACCTAGGTTCTTGTATTCATCTGTTTGCCCTAGCTCTGTGTCTCCTAGCCTCCAAGTCCTATTTCTCTCATCTTCTGCCACATTCACAACCATTATCTGACTTTTCTCATTTCTAAATTTCACTCCAAAAATCTCTCCCATACTCATTCACCACATCTAATAGCTTCTGAAGTTCCTCTGCTGACTCACTCATAACTACCACGTCATCTGCATACAGAAGCACACTTACCCTGTCTTCTCCCACTTTCACTCCCGCATTCTTTCTCCTCATCCTGGCTGCCAACTCCTCAGTGTACAAACTGAAAAGAGTTAGAGACAGGATGCTGCCCTGCCTAACACCTCTTTCACTCCTCACCCACTCTTTCTCTAATGCTCCTAACCTATACCTGGCTCTCGTGTCCACATACATACTCCTAATGATTCGCACTATCTTATCACTCAAACCTACTTTCTCCAATACCTTGCACATCACCTCCCTGTTCACTCTATCATACGCTTTCTCAATATCAAGAAACCCAAGATTCAACTGACTTCCCTTCCTCTTTTCCTCTCTATCATCTCATTCACCAAATAAATATTGTCCTCTGCTCTCCTGTCCGCTGAAAACCATTCTGCTCCTCACCCAGCACTCTCTCTCTTTCAATCCACTTACGCTGCCTTTCATTCAACACAGCACAAAAAATCTTTCCCACCGTATTCGCCAGGGCTATCGGCCTATAATTCTTCAGTTCTTTGTTACTCTTATGCCCTCCCTTGTGTATCAGAGTCACTCTGCATTCATTCCACTCCCGAGGCACTCTCTCATCCTCCCACACGTGGTTAAACAGCTCAGTCGTTCTGTCTGTCACCACCTCACCTCCATTCTTATACAGTTCATACGGGATCTCATCCAGCCCTGCTGCCTTGCAATTCTTCTGCTTCTTCCAGCATACCTCGGCTTCCTCTCTGCTAATTCCCTCATTCAGCTCATCCGCATCCTTCCTCTCAAGCGTTACACATCCCTCTCTCACCTCAAAAACTTCACCCACCCCTCCAATCTCTTCCCAGAAACCTTTTATACACTCTTTCATTCTATCTGTGTCCCTGATTATCTCACCATTTACTTTCAGGCACTCCACATTTTCACTATCAGTCACACTCTCAGCTGTCACCTTCTTCAACACTAAATATCCTTGGTCTATCCTTAGCTCAAAATCTCAACTGGAAACATCACATCTCCTCTCTTACTAAATCAGCTTCCTCGAGGTTGGGCGTTTTGTATCGTCTCTGCCAGTTCTTCTCCCCCGCACAAATGCTTTCCATATATAGGGGCCTTGTCCGCCCTCGTATGGACTATGCATCTCACCTGTGAGGGGCTCCACTCACACAGCTCTTCTGGACGGAGTGGAGTCTAAGACTCTTCGTCTCATCAGCTCTCCTCCTCTTACTGATAGTCTTCTACCTCCTAAATTCCGCCGCCATGTTGCTTCTCTTTCTATCCTCTATTGATATTTTCATGCTGACTGCTCTTCTGAACTTGCTAACTTCATGCCTCCTCCCTCCCGCGGCCTCGCTTCACACGACTTTCTACTCATGCTCATCCCTATACTGTCCAAACCCCTTATGCAAGAGTTAACCAGCATCTCCATTCTTTCATCCCCTTCACTGGTAAACTCTGGAATAGTCTTCCTTCGTCTTTATTTCCTCCTGCCTATGACTTGACCTTTTTCAAGAAGAGTGTATCAAGACGCCTCTCCACCCAAAATTGACCTCTTTTTTGGCTACTCTTTACTTTTTACTTTTGTGGGAGCAGCGAGTAGCGGGCTTTTTTTACTCTTTTTGTTGCCCTTGAGTCGCATCCTTTGATGTAAAAATAAATAAATAAATAAATAAAAGTATAGATTCAGAGATGAATTTAGCAATATATTCATTGATCTTCATACAATCTGTAAAAGAAGCAAAATGCAGCTTCTCTAGCATGCTTTTTAATTGCAATGTTAAAGAGTAGTAAAACATGAAAGACCTCTTCTAATTTTCCAGTTGCATACTACAAAAACAGTTGTGAGAGAGAGAGAGAGAGAGAGAGAGAGAGAGAGAGAGAGAGAGAGAAATTTAATACCACATATAATTAAAACCACAATACCTGATGAAACTAACAAAGATACACACACAAAAAAACACTGGTTTTATTGATGGGTTTTTGGTTTAAACCAGGGGTGTCAAACTCATGGCCCGCGGGATAGTTATAAATGGCCCGCAGTATCACGGTAACTTCATTCTTGTCAATGTGTTTTCTACCTTACTGGCCCCCATGACGGCACTTCAGAGTATGAATTGGCCCTTGAAGGGTTTTGAGTTTGACACCCCTGGTTTAAACCACCAACCCTGCTGTACATAATTAAAATGACACCCCTGGTTTAAACCACCAACCCTGCTGTACATAATTAAAATGACACCCCTGGTTTAAACCACCAACCCTGCTGTACATAATTAAATGACACCCTGGTTTAAACCACCAACCCTGCTGTACATAATTAAATGACACCCTGGTTTAAACCACTAACCCTGCTGTACATAATTAAATGACACCCATGGTTTAAACCACTAACCCTGCTGTACATAATTAAAATGACACCCCTGGTTTAAACCACCAACCCTGCTGTACATAATTAAAATGACACCCCTGGTTTAAACCACCAACCCTGCTGTACATAATTAAAATGACAGCCCTGGTTTAAACCACCAACCCTGCTGTACATAATTAAAATGACACCCCTGGTTTAAACCACCAACCCTGCTGTACATAATTAAAATGACACCCCTGGTTTAAACCACCAACCCTGCTGTACATAATTAAAATGACACCCCTGGTTTAAACCACCAACCCTGCTGTACATAATTAAAATGACACCTCTGGTTTAAACCGTCAACCCTGCTGTACATAATTAAAATGACAGCCCTGGTTTAAACCACCAACCCTGCTGTACATAATTAAAATGACACCCCTGGTTTAAACCACCAACCCTGCTGTACATAATTAAAATGACACCCCTGGTTTAAACCACCAACCCTGCTGTACATAATTAAAATGACACCCCTGGTTTAAACCACCAACCCTGCTGTACATAATTAAAATGACAGCCCTGGCTTAAACCACCAACCCTGCTGTACATAATTAAAATCTTACATAATTACCACACTACTAATGAAACTAACAAAGATACACACAAAAGAAACGAAAAAAATGGTTTTATTAGTTGGTTTAAATCACTTTTTTAATGTTTTACACCATGATTTAAATAATTTTGGTTTAAACCCTGGGTTTTCCAGATTCATTTCCTCCACTAACTCATCCAGTATCTCTCCATTCCGGTTCCTTCTCTCCCCAAGCACACCCACGTGTCCATTCATATCTCCCATGACAATAACTTTCTTCCGGCATACTCCCTCACAACTTTCCTCACCACGTCATACTTCCCTCTGTTCTCCCTCACGGCTCTCTCACCTTCCACTGTCATGTACACCACAATCACTATCAACCTCTCAGACTTCCCCTTGGCATTCACACACTCCACTTTCACTGCTAAAACATCTTCACTGTCAGCACTGGCCCCTACATTCACTTTTTCCACTCTGAAAGCCTTACTTTTCCTGTAGAGTAAGGCTCGCCTCCTCAACATGTGTTCTGCTTCTTTCTGCCCTTCCCAATCGTCTCAAACACTTCCCCATCCACATGCACGTCATCCCCTAAGTGAGTCTCAGTCACACCAACCAGATCAACCTTCCACTCATCCAGCTCCCTGCTCACGTCATCCAAGTTACCTGTAGCCAAGGCTGGCACTCTGATGCACGGCACGGTTGAAATTTTGATAAAAAGTATGGTACGATTTTTTTTCCTTATGTACGGTAGGGTATGATATAGGTACGGAAAATATAGCAAAATTCCGAACCGTACCGTACAGGCTTAAAACAAGTCATCATACTAAGATTTATTTATTTCTGTATTTATTGGTTTATTTATGATTTTTTTTTTTACGTTCCCCTCAGCTCCTGGTAGGCTATATGTAGGAAGCTTGATACTTGTATATTCACTTTGTAAATGTGCCTTTTCAAATTTCTTGCCACCTTTATTATTTTTCTCAAAGATGAAACTAACAAAGATACACACAAAAGGAAGCAGAAAAATGGTTTATTAATTTGGTTTAAATGCTTTTTAATGTTTTACTATTGATTTAAATAATTTTGGTTTTAAACCCTGGGTTTTCAGATTCATTCTCCACTAACTCTGTCCATCTCTCATTCAGTTCCTTCTCCCCAAGCACACCCACGTGTCCATTCCTTATCTCCCATGACAATAACTTTCTTCCCGACTTCCTCATAACTTTCCTCGTGCCTTCCCTCTATTTCTCCCTCAAAGCTCTCTCACCTTGCACTCGCCTTGCACCACAATCACTATCAACCCCCTCTCAGACTTCCCTGGCATTCTACACACTCCACCTTTCACTGCTAAAACATCTTCACTGTCAGCACTGGCCCCTCATCTTACTTCTTTTCCACTTGAAAGCCTTACTTTTCTGTAGAGTATGCCTCCTCCACATGTGTTCTGCTTCTTTCTCGCCCTTCCCAATCTTCTCAAACACTTCCCCATCCATGCACGTCTCTCTAAGGGGAGTCTCAGTCACACTAACCAGATCAACCTTCCACTCATCCAGCCCTGCTCACGTCATCCGTTACCTGTAGCCAAGGCTACAATTACGGTACGGTACGGTTGAAATTTTGATAAAAGTATGGTACGATTTTTTCCTTATGTAATGGTAGGGTATGATATAGGCACGGAAAATATAGCAAAATTCAACCTGTATCAAGTAGGTACTATTGCGCTTAAAAACAAGTCATCATCCAGATTTATTTTATTTAGTTATTATTTGTTTATTATTTATTATTTTTTTTTTTCTTCCTACCTCAGCTCCTGGTATGGCTATATTAGGAAGCTTGGATACGTATAGTCACTTTGTAAATGTGCCTTCAAATTTATTGACACTCTTTATTATTTTTTCTCAAATATTTATTTTTATATATATGCATATATTTGATGGTGCGATAATGGCACGAATCACTTGCACGGGTATTTTTGATCAGATTGCAATGGCAGAAGAAGAGCTGGGGGTACAGTACGGTATTTTCAGGTATCGAGTACGGTTGCACCTTGGTACTGTCTTGTACTGCCAGCCTTGCCTGTAGCCCATCCTCCTACATTTCTACAATAAGTAATGTTCATACAGTTCATGCACCTGCCTGGTTGGTGGCTTCTTCCTTGCTCTAGCGCTCAAGTCCACACACTGAACGACCTAGCATCTCTTCCACTTCAGCCTCCTGCCCATCCTGTCGAGTCCTGACTGGTTCAGTTGACCCCATCTACGTTGGAAGTCCGTTCCTCCTGCAGCACACCATCCAGATCTCTGAAAACGGCTCATCTCTTCCTATCCCTCAGCCACTCTACCTTCAACTGTAGCAGTTCCTCCTGAAGCCTAACGTTCATCCTCTGCCTGACCCTCCATATCTCCCTTCTCTAGGGTGCCTCATAACCCCAAATCCACTGCCACACGCTCACATTCTACCCTCCACGCCTCTACTGCTCTACCACCTTCCTCTACTGCGGTCCTCCGTTCCAACGTTCTCAACCATTTCACCACCTGAATGATCAAGAGGCCATCCTCAAGCTCACCTGCCTCCCCAACTCCTTCCTCCCTCACTCCTCTCCAATCCTGGCGCCACTGCTCTCCACACCACTCCCCTCGGCCTTACACCCCAACTGACTTCTTTACGCTCCTCACCATACTATCCCCAGTGGACACGAACTGGGGCATCCTCTTAGCTGCCTCCCTCACCTGGGTGGCCTGCCTTTCTCCTGCTGTGCACATTCTTACCACACCCATCCCTACCTCCCAACATCCCCAACCTGCACTCACACCTCCTCCCTGACTCCACACCAGCCACACATCTCACGTCATCAGTCTGGAGTCTAGACTACACACCCCAGTCTTCTTACCCAAGGTGTGGCCCAGATCAGACGTGTGGCAGAAGCACACAGCGCAGAGAAAGACCAAATTCGTGCTTGAGAAGTGGCCTGTTCAGGTAACCCCAACTTGCACAATCGCACACCCATCCACAACACTCTCACACACTTCATAGCGTTCTTGTATGATTAGTCACCGCCTGCTCACACTCCAGACACCTAGTAGAACACTATCAGTAGCCTTCACGTGTACTTTCTACCAAAACACACAAACAAAGACACACAAGAACAAATACAACGGCAGCACAAACAAAGACACACAAGGAAACACACAACGGTAATGAACAAGCAAAACACACAAGGAAAACACAAAGACATTGAAATATATCACAGTATTAACACAAAACAAACTCACGAGGTCCACAGGATACTCAACTTGTTTTTGAGACAACTCTGTGCAGGTGGGGAAGCAGGAAATAAACACACTTAGAAAAACACCTCCAAATACAGCAGACACTCAGTAAGAACATAAGAACGGCATGAGTCTGTAAGAGGCCGCTGGCCTATACAAGGCAGCCCTGCACTCAACCCCCACCTTACCTCACCATCCATGGCTTTATCTAACCTCTTCTTGAATGTATCTATGGTATTGGCACCCACAACATGGCTCCCAACCCCACAGGAACCAATTCTGCTAAATGTCTTTGTTGAATCTGAATTTGTCTAACTTAAAACCATTGCCACGCGTGTCCTACCTGGCTCTTTTTACTATCAAAATCTTTTTGACATCCCCTTTATTAAAGCCCTTCATCCATTTATAGATTCTGATCAAGTCTCCCTGCAACTTTTGCCTTCTAGGGAGTGTAGATTTAAATGTCAGCCTGTTCATAAGGCAAGTTTCTCACCCCCTGAATCAACTTTGTCATCCTCCTCTGTGCAGATTCTAACATCTTGATATCCATTCTATAGTAGCAGGGGACCAGAACTGAACTGCATAATCGAGATGAGTCTAACTAGTGCTATGCAGTTTGAGGATGACTTCAGTGTCTTATTGCTTACGCTCCTTGAGATAAACCAAGGCCACTTCTGTTTGCCCACTTTACTCCTGAATGCATTGGGCCCCAGGGACGGAGGTCAGTACCACTAGTACTCCTAAGTCTCTCTCACGCCCAGACCTGCTCTTGAGGAGCCACGGCTATAATTGTGTGGAGGTGGATTATTCCCACTCACACCAGAATGCTACACTTCCTGACATTGGAATCACTCCGCCACTTCCTGCCCAATCATATAGTCTGTCAAGCTCATCCTGGAAAACGCTAAGCGTTCCTTGGGTTCTGATTGGATTACTCTACCGATCTTGGTATCATCTGCGAACTTACTGACATCACTACTGAATTCCTGTGTCCAAGTCATTGATGTAAATAATAAAAAGCAGAGGACCCAGTAACCGACCTTTGTGGGACTCCACTTTCGTAACACTGCCCCCATTCAGATTTTTACCATTGATTTGCACTCTCTTGCAAGCTTCCTACCACTAAGCCTACCCCTGATCCAGTTCAAAACTTTCCAGCATCTACGCCCATTGAGCCTCCAATTTTAGTAATAGCCGGTTATGAGGAACTTTGTCGAAGCGCTTTACTGAAATCTAAATATAATATGTCATAGATTTTCATCTCTGTCAACCGCCTCGATCACTTTGGTGTGAAGGACAACAGATTAGTGAAGGCAAGACCTGCCCTTTGTGAACCCATGCTGTAGAATCATAGAATTAGCTAACTATGCTTCTCTCGATGGTCCCGGAATGCTCCTCGGCTATAATTGACTCCAGCATCTTTCCTACAACTGATGTTAAGCTAATTGGGCCAATAATTTGACTTGTCTCCTTTGAAAATCGGCATCTACATTAGCTACTTTCCATTCATTGGGCACATACCCAGAATTTACCGACATCTTAAAGATATCGGTAATTGGGCCACTGAGGACCTCCTTGCACTCTTCAGAACTGTGGGAATACTTCGTCCGGACCCAGCGATTTGTTTTCTTCAACCTACCAATCTCATCCTGGACTACTTGCCTAGTGATGATCACATCCCTTGACTTATCGTTATCTTTGTCCTCATATACCTGCAATCTCTCCGGAATGGTTGTTAGATTTTCCTGTGTGAAAACTGAAAGGAAGTAGTCATTCAACATTTGACTCATATCTGCTTAATTCTCAACGAGCTCGCCTGTGTTTGTTTTCAACGGCCCAATTCTCTCCCTTGTTTTCGTTCTGTACAATTTAAAGAACCCCTTAGGATCGCTCTTGGCCTCGTTGGATACCCTGATCTCGTAATAATTATTCCTTTTTGCTAGGCAGGTGTTTTTCTTACCGACCTGGCTAGCTCAACATACCTACCCCTGAGGTGGGTTTTTCTGTTCTTTATTTTCCAGTAAATTCCTCTCTTCAAGCCAATCTCATGCTTGAGTCTGCGGGTCATCCATTTAGGGCCGTTATTTTCCTTCCTACGTGCTTGGTAAGGGATATGCTATCTCTGACCCTCTGCAATTACTTTCACTAAATTGTGTAGGTCATTTCTACATGATTCCCCTGTCTTTCCGGTTCCAGCCCTGAGATCTGGCCCTCATCTAGCCCTGAGGGTTCCCCAATTTACCTCCTCAAGGTGTCTTCAGAGCCTCTCATAATCAGCTCTTCTAAAGTCAGGCACCAACACAGAGTTGAGTTCATGGGTCACCACCAGATCTAATTTAACCCTAATTTTCCTTGTGATCACTGCCACTAATTCTCCCCAACATCCCTAGCTCACTGATCATATTCTCGTTGTTAGTGAGGACTAAGTCTAAATGTTGTCACCCCTGGTGAGTACTCAGTCACTGTCTGCTTGAGAAAATTATCTTGTATTACTTTCAGAAAAATCCTCCAGATTCTAGATCACCCACCACGCCTTCTCAGTCTATATTCCTATAGTTAAAATCCTATTATGCAGACATTTTTGCTCCTACTCGCCCTGCCTACTCTTGTAGTAATATATCGGTGTCCTGCCTGTTAGGTTGGGTGGCCTGTAAAAGAACCTAAATTAGTTTGTCTTTCCCTTTTGGACGTCCACCAAACTGATTCTGAGTTCCCATTTGTTTGAACAGTTTAGTTGTTAATGGAACATTTAAGTGTGTCTTTAACATAAAGTGCCACCCCCTCCTTCTTCCTTTCTATCTTTGTGAAACATCTGGTAACCATCTATTTCATACTCTGACATGAAGTTTTTGTTTGCAGTATCCACCCATGTTTCCGTGATAGCTATAATGTCAATTTCTCAGCATGCTTTCCCCTCAACAGATGTATCTTGTTCCTGAGACTCCTACTGTTGGTGTAATAAGCCGTCAGCCCGTCTTTCCTACATCCTTTCCATTACTCCTGCGCCCCGTAGTCCCAGTCTGCGATGCACAGCCACTGATGTTAGGCCCTCCCCCCTTGCCTACTCTAAAAAATCCTGTAGGGTGCTAAGTGATCGCTCGAGGGAGTCTGCAGAACCTCTACCCCTGGAGTGGCAAGTGCACTCCATCCCAGCATACAGGGTGCCCTCCCAGGTCCCAGTTATCAATGAAGAGAGAAGAGAGAGAATATGAGAATGAGGGAGAATGATAATGAGAATAAGAGGTAATGAGAACAGAGAGAGAGAGAGAGAGAGAATGATAATGAGAATAAGAGGTAATGAGAATGAGAGAGAGAGAGAGAGAGAGAGAGAGAATATGAGAATGAGGAGAATGATAATGAGAATAAGAGGTAATGAGAGAGAGAGAGAGAATGTGAGAATGAGGGAGTGATGTTGAGAATAGAGGTGATGAGATGAGAGAGAGAGAGAGAGAATATGAGAATGAGAGGGCCAGTAATGAGAATGATAATGAGAATAAGAGAGAGAGAGAGGTGAGAGAGAGAGAGAGAGAGAGAGAATATGAGAATGAGGAGAATGATGTGAGATAAGAGGTGTGAGAGAGAGAGAGAGAGAGAGAGAAAATATGAGGAATGGGGAGAATGATAATGAGAATAAGAGGTAATGAGAATGAGAGAGAGAGAGAGAGAGAGGAGAGAATAGAATGTGTGAGAAAAATGAGAGAATGTCTGAGAGAGAGAGAGAGAGAGATTTACAATGATTTACATAGAAAATCAGACCACACTGACATGGTCCAGACTAGGTGGTCTGTCCCAAACCTAAGTGAATCTACACTAATCAGATGGCTCCAAAACGTTGCTTTTCTACTCTAGTTATATTAAGTTGGAAGGAAGTGACGGTCGAGCTTGTTTTAAAGGTCAATCGTGTTACACTGGACCACTGACGGTGGGAACTTATTCCATTCTCGCTTTTCTACAATGTTGGTGAAAATTTGGTGCAGTCTGAATTTACTTGTCTACATTTGAGTTTTATGCCATTGTTCCTCGTTAGCAAAGTGTCATCTATCATAAACAATTTTTGTTCTGTCTACATTCATGAAACCATTAAGTATTTTAAAACATTCGATCAGTTTTTCCTCCAAAGGCGACGTTTCTCAAGAGAGAACATGTTATTGGGTGGAAAGCCTTTCTTTCTTAGGATTCATTGCGCAAGGAAGGGATCCATTTTTTTTTTGTTGCCGACGTTGAACACCTTCTAATTTAGCAATGTCCTTTGCATGGTGAGGAGATCAAAAACTGTACCACATATTCCACCAATGCTTATATGGTGTTCAAATTAACGTCAACGGACAGCTAAGGAAAAGGACTTTACAATGATACCTCATTCAGCAACGTTAGCTCAGTAAGAGAAGATGCTTGAGGTTGAAGTGAGGTGTGTTTTTGAGTGAATATGCCGCGTGGCAGGCCAGGCGCAGCAAAATCTATACCGCGCGCTTTAAGTGTTAATGAAGCCCAACATTATGTTTGCTTTATTTGCTACATCGATGCATTGATGCGAGAATTTGAGTTTGACGCGATTTTGACCCCCAGGTCCTTAATGCATTGAACGCTTGTGGATTTAACGCCGCGCATTTCGTATTCGAACTTCTTATTTCTTGTTCCAACAGAAGAACTGGCACTTGTCTATGTTGAGGCATCTCCCATCTATCCGACCAAGATGAAATTTTGTGCAAATCCTCTTGGAGGCTTTGCCTGTCTTCGTCGAGTAAGAACCGAGTTACCAATCTTTGTGTCGTCTGCAAATTTACTAATGCAATTACAGTCATCCCCCGCCGTTCGCGGGTATTTCGTTCCCGGACTTCGGCGCGATGCGCGAAACCGCGAACGGCGGGACTATAACCCTATGGGAAAATATGCATTTGGGGAAGTCACCTCTGACACGTCATATAAACATATTTTTGTTTTCGTTCCCAAAAGTAGCCAATTTGCGATAAGTAGCCCAATCTGGCAACACTGCAGTGTGGCGGCGCGTGAATTTTTTTTTAGGATAATGTTGCTATGAAAATCTCGACCAATAGCAGTCGTCCCTGAGTGAGCTGCTGGCCAATAGGAAAGCATGACGTCACAGTCTAACCGTGACGTCACAACGTCCATTGCCCCGCCTCCCTCCTCTCTCCATTCCCCCCTCCTCTCTGCCTCCCTCCCTCCCTCCTCTCTGCCTTCCTCCCTCCTCTCTCCCTTCCCCCCTCTGCCTCCCTCCTCCTCTCTGCCTTCCTATTTAGCGTCAATGCATCGCGTATACGCGGCCTTATAAACTGGGGCCGCGTATAAGCGGGGGTCTAATTAGTTGACCGCGAATACGCGAAACCGCGATGGGTGAGACCGCGAACAGCGGGGGTGACTGTATTGAGTCCAACATCCACATCGTTGATGTAAATAATGAAGAGCACTGGGCCAAGAACCGAGCCCAGAGGGACGCCACTAGTGACCGGCGCTCACTCTGAGTTAAATCCGTCAATCACCACTCTTTGTTGTCTGTTGCTCAACCAATTCGTGATCCATTGGTGCACTTGACCGTCAATACCTATTTGCTTTAATTTGTAAAGTAATTCATGATGTGGGACTTTATCAAACGCTTTCTGGAAATCAAGATAGACTACGTCCAATGATTTGGTTACATCATAAACTGAAAAGAGTCGTTATAAAGGTCAATAGGTTTGATAGGCAGGATCTTTGTTACGGAAGCCTTGTTGTGAATCCCCCAATTAATGAGTGGCTTTCGAGGTAACTCACCATTTTGTCTCTAATTATGCTCTCAAGTAGCTTACCTACAATTGAAGTTAGACTAATGGGTCAGTAGTTACCTGGTATTTTTGTCTCCTTTCTTAAAATCGGTGTCGTTAGCCTTTTCCAATCGAAGGGATGATGCCTTGTCGCAAGGACATATTGAATACTGTTGTGAGGGAGGAGAGTATTTCGCTCTTGTTTCTTTAAGCAGTATAGGATATACTTTGTCGGGTCGGGACTTTTATTTGTTTTAAGTGAATGGAGAGCCTTAAGGACTTCATCGGTTGTTATTTCAAAATTAGGCAATGCATGCTCGAGATTTACATTAGTAATGGTGTTGGTGGTAGAGGAGGAGGACTGTTAGTATTAAACACCGAGGAAAAGTAACTGTTTAAGAGGTTTGCAATGTGTTGGCTGTCAGTCACTAGTGCACCGTCGCTGTTTGTTAAAGGTCCAATTCCACTTCTGATCACCTTTCTGTTGTTTATATAAATGAAGAAATATTTTGGATTATTTTTACAGTTGGCTGCAATATTTTCTTCGTATCTACGCATTGCCTGACATACTAATCTTTTTACTCGTAGCCTGGAATAATTATAAAGTCTAATGTTTTGGCGTGCTTTGTTCTTTCTTTAACTTGTAAGACAATTTTCTCTCCTTGACTGAGTGTTTAATTTCGCTATTAAACCAAGGTGGGCTTTTATTAGTGTTATTTCGCTTCTTGCACAAGGGGACGAATGTGTTCTGCTGAGTGAGTAAGTGATTCCCCACACTTTAAAGGTTATGAGGCTTCCTCTACATTGCCGTCATCTGATAGTTGTATTTCTGTTAGTTTTGTCGGATTTCTACGAAGTTAGTTCTTTTGAAATTGGGCACCTTTACTTTATTTTAAGTCACTGATGTTTGAGCTCTAATGTCGGCCTTTTACTAATTTATGATTGCAAGAACGAAGTGTTCTCCTACCGATATTACTGACTAGGTTATCTTGAGTCGTTATAACACGGTCGAGTATGTTATTTTGTCGAGTTGGCTCAGAAACCATTTGGCTTAGATAATTTTCCTCTAAAATTTGATCATTCTGTAGCGACTCGCCTTCTGTACCTGACAGTATCGCCAGTCGATATGGGGAGGTTAAAGTCTCCTAATATCAGTAAGTCGCTGTTATTAAGTGACTGCCTTAAAATGTTGTACATCTTAAGATCGGCATCAGTGATTGCCCAGGAGGCCTGTAGGTGACAGATATATTTAAATTGACGTTTGCAATGTTTACTTACGCACAAATGTTCGGCGTTACTGTGACAAAAGGCGACACCACCGCCTCTACGGTTTACACGATCTTTGTTGAAGAGTCTGCACCATCTATGTTGTATTCGGAACAAATCAATATTTGTGGCGTCGATAAATGTTTCGGTTATAGCAATTATGTCAAAATTTTCTGTTAGAGCAAGAACATCTCAGTTCATCAAATTTGTTTCTTAGGCTTTCTGGCCGCATTGAAACTAAGGATTTTAAGTTATCTAGAAGCTTGGTAATAGAGGTGGTGGTACTTGCAGGATCCACATTTACGGGTTTGTTGAGAGAATGAGAATGAGAATGTGAGGATGTGTGAGAAAGAATGAGAGAATGTTAGAGAAATTAGTGTGAGAGAGAGAGAGAGAGAGAGAGGATGTGTGAGAAGAATGAGAGAATGTTAGAAAGTGAGAGAGAGAGAGAGAGAGAGAGAGAGAGAGAGAGAGAGAGAGATTGAGGATGTGTGAGGAAAGAATGAGAGAATGTTAGAGAAAGTGTGTGTGAGAGAGAGAGAGAGAGAGAGAGAGAGAGAGAGAGAGAGAGAGAGAGAGAGAGAGAGAGAGAGATTGAGGATGTGTGAGAAGAATGAGAGAATGTTAGAGAAAGTGTGTGTGTGTGAGAGAGAGAGAGAGAGAAGAGAGAGAATGTGGTTGAAGAGAAGACTTGGTCCTTCCAATTGGACTTATTTCACATGTTTTGGAAAATAACTTTGTGCTCATAGCATTTCTAATAGCACCCAAAGACCTCTACATTCCAGCAATATGATCTGTTTGTGTGTAAAAAGCCATGAAATGCTATTACAGATGACTTCATGAAATTACTACTCAGCAATCTTCGCATTCTTTTGTGTCCTTTTTCTGGCGCAGTTTTCTCGCCTCTTGTGTTATGTTTAATACAGAAATCATTGTATCTTACCGAGGAAACGTTGTGCTCCCATCCCTGCCTCTGGGTGCGACCAAAGCCAGAGCAAGCCGGCATAGAGACAAAAATGTTGATGTGTGTGGGTGTTGCGCGTTCAATGGTCAGACAATGTTTTGGGTGGAATTGGGTCCTTCACTGAGCTCTACCTACCATCTGGTGGCCCTGGTGAAACTTCAAAATAAACATGCATACGTTTGAAAAATTATTCTTACTAGTTTGTTGCTATTACAGTAATCCCTCGTTTATCGCGGGGTTAGGTTCCGAACCCCCGCGATAGGCGAAAATCCGCAATAGCGACCTTATATTTATTTATTATTTATATATTTTATATATATTTTATATATATTGTTTATATAAGCACACATATCTCTGTGAATCTCGCCTCAGCCCGTGTGAACAGGTCACCCCAACCACTAGTTTCTCGAGAGATTCAAAGTCGGCTACATTTCTGGGAAACTCATCGAAATTCTAGTCAGAAACTCACCAACATGTCGGTCACTCGTGGTCAGTAAGTTGTGGTCACAAGAAGAAGAAGAGCGTATCAGCTGTTCGGTTCAGCAGCTCTCCGTGTTTATTCCAGCATTGCAAAGGGTTCCACGAAACTAGATAAGCTTGGAGTAATCATGTTGAGCAAGTTTAGACTTGAGTCTTGTTCAAGTGTAGTCATTGCCTCATCCTGTCTGGTCCTCACTTCCAAGTTCTCGATAACCACTCACGAACCAACAAATGCTACAGTCGCTGGCCAATCAGCGCCCAGGATACAGAACACAGTGCTCTGATTGGTCGCCTCCCATCCATCTGCCAATATTGTGCCGTGTACGATCACACGTGGGCAGACTAGCTCAAGCGGAAGCGGCTGTAGCTGCGTTTTCCATACGTGCGAGTCTTTGTTTACTCATCTGCTGTACGCTACGTATTTTATTTCAATCCAATATTCTTTTAATATGTTCTTATTAATATTTTCTTTTCTTTTTTATATTGTTTACAATTTTTGGGGGTAGAAAATGCTTCTTTTACTGCAAAATAAGTAAAATAATATATATATTAAAATACCTCTATACCGCAGAATCCCGCGATATAGCGAAAAATCCGCGATACGAAACTAAATATTTACAATTTAAAAATCCGCGAGACCGCGATAAGTGAACCGCGATATGGCGAGGGACTACTGTATATAGAAATGACACATTTTTCTGATAGCTTCGGTATAGAGACACTTGACTTAGTAGAAGTATTTAAGAAACGGGTAAATGCAAGAAATAGGAAATTTAAATATATTTTTTACCACATGAACAATCGTCACATGCTCTATGTTGTTCCTTTAAAGTTCCATATTGTTAATGTAATATTATAAGATGCTAAAGATGTATGTATTATGATTTCAATTAGAAATATTAGATAAGTATAACACTTGCTGCCGGCAGCGTACGATATGTTTAGCAGCAGAGTAAACGACCTCCCGCGCTCTGATTGGAGGGACAGAGGAATGCATCGTGTTGAGGCAGCGGCGTGCCAGCCGGAGGAATGTTGAGTGGCAAATTTTCAACATTACCTTCCACAAGTACTATAAAATTTTGAAAGCAAGACAATTGCGCCAGACATGTTTGGCTTCTCATTTCTTGCATGACGGAAATATTTACCCAAGAGGCCGCCCTGATGCTTCCTATCAACCACGGGATGGAGTGTTGTAGGATATGTCGATGAATGCTCTTATTTTGCCAACAGTGTTCATTACATTGACATGAATAATGTACAGCACTTTTGGTGTTAACATGATAGTGACCATTACAACTCTGATATTTTGCTAGTTTGGTACAGAAAAGTGTCAAGCCTCGCTGGACCCCAGCACGCCACAGGCTTGGCTCTGGCAGCGGCTCCAGCAGGGCCACCAGTTGGCAGGTCCATTTCAGTGAAGGACCCAATTGGGGGCCGCGGTGGGGAAGAAACCAAGCTGGCTTCACTTTTGTAATGTCATGCCCCCTCCTTGTATTCTTCCTCCAAAGTCTCTGCGCCGCTCATCGGCTGTTGTTTACAAGATCTAACCTGCGGAATATTCCGCTTGCCATGGCATAGCCTACTGTCTCTCGCTCTCTGCTACCTCTTCAAATCAGCACTGTTGGTATCTAATTATAGCTGTTCTTATAATCGCTCTTCCTTATGCCTATTTATTACCCACAAATAATGGAAATACATTTCAGGATAAATGATAGCACAAGGAAAGAGAAGGAGAAGGTTCTTGCCTTAGACCAGTGTTTACGTTATGACTGTGTAGCATCATTACACGTTATGACTAAAAATATACCAAGAAATCTTACAATAAATGATTTATTAAAGGACTTTTTTGTGTGTGTGTAGACTGTAGCCTAACACTTTGCAGCTTTGGTCGCTGGATATGGTCCGTTTACGAGCAGTTCCGACTTAGTGTTATTATGAATGTCGCCTCAGGTTTATTTAGGCTAGTTCAAAAGGCACATATTCGTCACTAAGATATTATTACCTTAGTGTATATCAGTGCAATCTGTAACCTTGAAAGAATAAAGGGTTTTTGGTTGGAATACAAAGTTAGGCGGGGTTCCCACTATTCCGTCTTGACGGATCCGTCGACGTTAATGACGTCAACGAAACAGCGGCCGCCCGTCAGGGATGATCCGCTCCGTCAGTCCATCACTCATCATTTGTTGACAAACATATGGACAGCATTAACCACAACGACTTCTTGTATATGTTATTTTGTGGCTAAGTACTTCTATTTCATATTTTCTTGATATGTGAAATATTCAACATCACTGGACTGCCACCAACACCGCCATTACGGACCCAAAAGTTAACTTGAGTTCATCTCTGGACGGGCTCCGCGCGGGGCCCGGGCTCCGTTGATGACGTCACTGACGGTCGACGGATCCGTGAAAACGGAATAGTAGGAACCCCGCCTTAATTTCATGCACGTCAGAACAAGTTAAGACTTGGCCAATGACCGCACAGTACCACGACCAAAGCAATGATACCAAGTCTGCAAGTCCCTCCCTGTAGGCTTACCCCCGCCAGCTCTCGTGACACCAACTACTGTTATTTTTATCCCCCATCCTCATTCTAGAGTAGTCATTCCCAAGAATAAGCAATAGCCAGAATGATTCCCAGCGTATCAAAACCTATCAGGAAAAAAAGTGTAGTACTCGTCAATAATTAAGGCCGGCGATATCATCAACCCGCACCATTAGCCCCACCCGGCGGCCTGGGGCTTGCCTTGGGGGCACCCACCACCGCCCCGCTCCCTCCCACCAACTTCAGTTCCCTTACCGGACAATTTCTTTTGCAGCACACGACTTTGTGTCCCGGCGGCCACCACTGGTGCTGGTGTTGAGTGAGGCCGTGGGACAGGTGCTGTGCTCAGCGCCTCCTCCGTACTCGCTGCCGCTGACTTCAGGACTCCTTGGTGCATCCTGCGCCTTGCCTGCTGGATTGGTCCCTGAGTGTGGCTCTGTAGGAGCCTTGCCACCGCCTGCTCCAGCATCTCTGGGGTTCCTGCAAGACCAGCCGACTCCTCCCACCTGGAGTAGTGTTGCAGTGGAGGCTGCAAGGCGGGGCAGCAGCTGGAGTGGCTGGGAGCAGCAGGAGCAGACTGCTACTGGTGTGAGGTTCAGGAGTGATGAGAAACACCACCACCAACAACAACAGCCGCTACTGCTGGCATCTCATCCACAAAGGGGGAAGTTTGAATTTCAGAAGTGTGAGAAGATCTGAGAGTGAGAGCAAGTTTACTAGCCACAGCCAAGTGTGTGGGAAAAGACATGCAGGGAAGGATGACCTCAACAAATACACCCACACACTCTGGTGTAAGACCTCATGAAAGCCGTGAGTGTGGCAAAAGGTTTAGTAATAAGAGTAACCCCAAACATCACACACTTACACACACTGGTGAAGGAAATCATGAGTGTGAAGTTTGTGGGAAATGTTTCAGGCAGAAGAGTGCCCTCAACACACACACCCTTACACACACTGGTGAAGGAAATCACGAGTGTGAAGTTTGTGGGAAATGTTTCAGTCAGAAGAGTGCCCTCAACACACACACCCTTACACACACTGGTGAAGGAAATCATGAGTGTGAAGTTTGTGGGAAATGTTTCAGTCAGAAGAGTGCCTCAACACACACACACCCTTACACACTGGTGAAGGAAATCATGAGTGTGAAGTTTGTGGGAAATGTTTCAGTCTGAAGAGTGCCCTCAACACACACACCCTTACACACACTGGTGAAGGAAATCATGAGTGTGAAGTTTGTGGGAAATGTTTCAGGCAGAAGAGTGCCCTCAACACACACACCCTTACACACACTGGTGAAAGAAATCATGAGTGTGAAGTTTGTGGGAAATGTTTCAGTCTGAAGAGTGCCCTCAACACACACACCCTTACACACACTGGTGAAAGAAATCATGAGTGTGAAGTTTGTGGGAAATGTTTCAGGCAGAAGATTACCCTCAACACACACACCCTTACACACACTGGTGAAGGAAATCATGAGTGTGAAGTTTGTGGGAAATGTTTCAGTCGGAAGAGTACCCTCAACACACACACCCTTACACACACTGGTGAAAGAAATCATGAGTGTGAAGTTTGTGGGAAATGTTTCAGTCAGAAGAGTAACCTCAACACACACACCCTTACACACACTGGTGAAAGAAATCATGAGTGTGAAGTTTGTGGGAAATGCTTCAGTCTGAAGAGTACCCTCAACACACACACCCTTACACACACTGGTGAAAGAAATCATGAGTGTGAAGTTTGTGGGAAATGTTTCAGTCGGAAGAGTGCCCTCAACACACACACCCTTACACACACTGGTGAAGGAAATCATGAGTGTGAAGTTTGTGGTAAATGTTTCAGTCGGAAGAGTACCCTCAACACACACACCCTCACACACACGGGTGACAGAAATCATGAGTGTGAAGTTTGTGGTAAATGTTTCAGTCGGAAGAGTACCCTCAACACACACCCTTACACACACTGGTGAAAGAAATCATGAGTGTGAAGTTTGTGGGAAATGTTTCAGTCAGAAGAGTAACCTCAACACACACACCCTTACACACACTGGTGAAAGAAACCATGAGTGTGAAGTTTGTGGAAAAAGATTCAAACTGAAGAGTGTATTGAACAGTCACATCTTCAGACACTCTGGTCATAAAGGGTTCAAGTGCGATGTTTGTGGAAAACGTTTCATGACTAAGGGTGAGATTGCCCAGCACATGAAGGTCCACTTCCCCTGCTGAGGCTCAGTGCTGATTCAGTTCTGCTGTGTGGGGGAGCGCAAGTGTTTGTTGTGGTGGTGGTAGAGGGCTGTGTGGTGCACAGAGAGCAGAAAATAATCATTTATTGGAACAAATGTGACAGCATGATCTATTATTCACTTTCCAACCTAGGCTGCATGTGGTTGGTGGGTCCTGTGAAAGGTCTGATCTTTTGGTGACTGTCCTGGGCTGGCTGTTGTGGCCGGGGCTTATTGGTCAAGTGTGTGGCTGAGCATTCATAGCAATAATAAACAGTGTATTTGGCCTTACAGCTGCTAAGCTTAGAATGTACATATTATAGACACATTGTAAAGAACAAGTACAAAATGCTGGGGTTGGGGTTCAGGGATCTAACCTCTGATCTCTAATATAACTGGACTGGCTTTCTCTGTACTAGCCTGGTAGGAATCCTGCAGCCCGCAGCCGCCATCTTAAGGTTCCCTCAGGCCGAGTCATTTATGTAAAGATTCCGCCATCATCGCTCGCTGAGTGGCAGTGGGACGTAATAAAACACCTCATGATGAATTTTTGATTTATTTAATTTTTCGATGCCCAATGATTAATGTAGAATCACTTAGGTTTAAGGACAGACCACCTAGTCTGGACCATGGGGTCTGTGTGGTCTGATTTTCTATGTAATTCTATGTAAGTACTAGCTTTTTATTTGTTTGTGTAAAGCAACACTGGACACCTGTCTCCATATTTCTCACAAACCAACACTTTTTCGCGTTTACCAAAAGCTTGGAAAGGAAGCTGCACTATACCCATTTTTAAAGGGAAAGGAGATGCTTTGAAATGTGGTAACTCTAGGGGGATAAGGTTACTGGAGCATGGCATGAAGGTATATGAAAAAGTCCTGGAGAAGAGGCTGAGAAGGATAATAAGAATTGCTAAATGTCAGTTTGGCTTTTGCCCTGGGAGATAAACAAGTGAAGCAATATATACTATGAGAGGGCTTCAGGAAAGGTTTATGGAGCAGAGGAGGAGATTGTATCATGTTTTTGTAGATCTAGAGAAGGCATTTGACAGAGTACCAAGGGAAATTCTAAGATGGGCATTGAGAAGGCAAAGAGTACCAGAAAGATTGGTCGAATCGGTGATGGGACTATGTGAAGGTAGAAAATAGAGGATGAAAACAGTGGTGGGAACATCAGATGAGTTCAAAATTGGAGTGGGGGTTCACCATGGATCTGCCCTTAGCCCGCTCTTGTTTATAACAGTAATGGAGGAGGCAACAAGGGAAGCAAGGAGAGGCACCATGGGAGCTGCTGTCTGCAGATGACTTGGTAGTAAATGCAGAGACGGCAGAAGAAGTGAAAGAAAAGTTTAATAAATGGAAGGAAGGAATGGAGGAGAGAGGTTTGAAAATTACTATGTAAAAAAAGTAGGCTACATGGTGACTGGAAAAGAAGCAAGAGAAAAGATTAAATGAGGGAAATATCCATGTGGATGCTGTGGGAAGGAGGAGGTGTTAATTCTGTCTTGTGCACATGTTGCAGGCAGTGGTGCCACCTTAGATGCTCAGGCCTCAGAAATGTAAGAGGAGAGCAGAATTTTACATGCCCAGCTTGTGTAAGGAGACAGCAAGGCCAAGAAACTGAGAGGGATGAACTAGAGGTGAATGGAGGAAAGCCAGATGAGGTAGAACATTTCTGTTGTTTGGGAGATGTTCTGGACTGTGAGGCAGGAGTGGAGAGGACAGTGAGAGCGAGAGTGGCGGCAGCGTGGTTAAAGTGGAGGAGGTGGCTGGTCTACTTGTGAATCACAGCATCCCTTAAAGAGCAGAGCAGGGTGTGCCAAGCGTGTATTAGATCAGTGATGTTGTATGGAGCAGAAACATGGGCGCTAACTCTAAAATTGATGGAGGTATTGAGAGCAAGTGATTGCAGAATGCTGAGGTATATGGCGGGGATCAGGTGGCAAGACAGGGTGTCCAGTGCAGATGTAGCTAACAGATGTGGAGTAGAGGACCTGGAAACAGTGCTCAGAAGGGAAAGACTCTGATGGTTTGGACATGTAAAGAGAGCAGGTGAGGATACAGTGTTGGGAGTTGTGGAGAATTTAGAGGTAGAAGGAAGGAGGCCAGTTGGTAGACCTAGGAAAACGTGGAGAAGGTGTATACAGGAAGACTTGGCATTGCTGGGATTGGATGAGCATCAAGCAGAAGACAGAGTAGAATGGAGGAGAGCCATAAAGCGTCCAACCGCTCAGGAAGAGTGAAAACGGACATTAAACGAAATGATGATGATTTTATAGTATCCTTGTGTATGTGTACCTATAGAAGGAAATATTTGCAGGACTGAATTAAAGCTTTACTTCTTTATACATGCTCTGACTTGTTTTAAATTTGGTATTATTTTTGCTTTAACTATTCATCTTGATATTAAGTTTCAGTAAGATAACCTGACTCGTACATGCATGCATTCTAGTATAATATAATATTCAGGCTAAGCTTTTATTTCTGGAAGACCATATTTTTTCTTATTTCTTCCACAATAAACAAATTTAAGTAAGCTGGTGGTGTGCAAGATTTTTGAGATTAATTTTCAAGTTTTAATTTTTCAAAGTCTTTACATTTTCTCTTATTCCTTACACATAAAAGAAAGTAAAGGAAGTATTTAAGGTCATCTAACATCAACAAAATATCCAATTGAGTTCAAGATGAGTTGGTTATGGTGTAAGGTCACTTGAGGTCATCTAAGGTCATGTAAGGGTAACCGATCCTTTGTGTCCCAACAGGGGAGATCAGCATCCATTGGTGTGGGTTCTGCTCCGAGGACTTCCTGGGCCGAGGAGTGCAAGGAACATATAAGTAAGGTGAGGCTCTTCTCTCGCTCCCTTGGTCTCCTCCCATCTCTGCTCACTTTCCTTCTTGCTCCTTTTATCAGTTCCTCCCTTCCCACCTTTTCCTCTAATATCCACTTCCATCCACTGTTCCCATTTATCTCTGTTCTCTTATGTCCCTCCATGCCTCTGCCTTTCCTTCCATCTTCATTCCTGTCTCCGTTTATCACCTCCTCCCTTCCCTCAGTCTTGTGTCACTATTTCCCATTCATCTTAGTTAGGTCACCTCTTTCCTTTCATCCTTCCACACTACAAAAAAGGGAAATTTATCGCTGACATTTAGGCTTCATTCAATTTTATATGAAGTAATTTCCTCCAGTGGGCAGTGTTTTTGTTTAGCCTTATTTATGTCGCCTTGAGCTGCCTCCCTTCCTGTAACAAAGAAATATAAAACTGACCTTCTGCTCCACCCCCCATATTGATCCCCTCTTCTTCTCCCTCCCATTATTCTCCTTCATGCCCCTTTTGTTCCTCTTCCTCCCTCACATTCTGCTCCACCCCCCATATTGATCCCCTCTTCTTCTCCCTCCCATTATTCTCCTTCATGCCCCTTTTGTTCCTCTTCCTCCCTCACATTCTGCTCCACCCCTCATTTTATTTCCCTTCGCCCCTTCACCCTACAGGAGCACCCCAGCAGGAGGCCGCGGGGGGGTGGTCCGGGGCAGCACACCCCCCGGGGCAGCCAGGTGAAGTACCCGCCCCAGCCCGGCACACTCATGGGCCACAGGAAGGCACGCTCACCTGGCCAGGTCAGTGTCGTTAGTGTGTGCCTTACCTGCTCTTGTGTCTGTGTGGAGTTTGTTTTTACTTTTAACTATTTTCAGTGTTTCCTTTTCACTTTATGGCACTGCTCTCTCCCTCTCTTACTCTTCACCCATCTTACTCATAAAAGTCCTCTTGTGTCCACTGCCCTCTTCATTTTTTCCCTCCTCTTCATGCCCTTTCTCCATCCCTTCTTTCCTTCTCTTCTTTTGTGCCTCCTTCTTCTGTCATCTCCAAATTCTTGTGCGTCCTTTTTCTGTCATCTTTCTTGTGTGTCTGTCTATAAGTGCAGCTCAGTCCTCTGTTTCTCCTGCCATTCAGTCGCCTTCATTCCGGCCCTGTTTCTCTGTTGTTATAAGACCCCTTTGTTTATCGAGCTATTTAAATCCCAGGGTTGTGCCTTACTGTTAATGTCTTCCCCTTTCCATGCTCTTTTGTTTCTTATCCTTCTTCCTTCCTTCCTTCCTTCCTTCCTTCCCTCCTTCTTCTCTTTGGCCTCCTTTTCCTCATCCTTGAATTCTCTCCTTAGCTCATTCCAGTCCTCTCCTTTTCTCTATTCTCCTTGTATCACTCCCTCCCTCCCTTGCTTTCCCTTCACTTCCCTCGACTTCATTTTTTAGTCCTTATTCATTTTCTTACCTTCCTGTTCCTAGCTATGCACACTTTCCTATCAAATCTTTATGAAAAATGCCCACACTACACTTTGTTCTATGTCATCCCTATATTCTTCTGCTCACCTTGCTTTCCCTTCATTGCCCACTCACAGGAAGAGACTACAGGTCCAGGTGGAGGTGGAGGAGAGGAGGGGGAGGAGGTGGAGGGCAAGAGGAAGGTGAGGACTCCGAGGGCTCTGCAGGAACAGTTTTGGCTGCAGAAACAACGGCCAAAACCTGTGTGTTCCGTGGAGGTGGAGAAGAAGCACAAGTAGGTCCCTTAGGGTGTGGGAAGGGGCTGAGTAGGAGTGGTAGTAGTAGCAGTAGTAGTAGTAGTAGTAGTAGTAGTAGTGTTGGTAGAGGAAGTAACAGTAGTATTGAGATTAGAGAAAGGAGGAAAGATGTGAAAAGTTTCCTCAGCACCTCTTAACCCATTCCAGTATTTCACCCACTTAGTGTAGAATTTATCACCCCATTTAATCCTTGCTAGTAGTAGTAGTAGTAGTAGTAGTAGTAGTAGTAGTAGTAGTAGTAATGGTTGTAGTTGCAGTAATAGTCGTAACTTTACCTTTACTTCCCTTTTAATCCCTGTTTCTGGTTCCCTTCCTTTCCTTACTATTCAACCTCTCTCATTCCCCTTGTTTTACCTTTCCCTTACCAATGATCTCGGGTACCTCAGAATACTCCTTAAATATTGTTTGTTTTACCTTTACTGTTTCTTTCATTTCTTGTTTGTTGTTCCTTGTTTCTGGTTCCTTCCTTACTTACTGTGCAGCCTCCCTCATTCCCCTTATTTACCTTTCCCTTACAAACAGTCTCGGGTACCTCAGAATACTCCTTAAATATTGTTTGTTTTACCTTTACTGTTTCTTTCATTTCTTGTTTGTTGTTCCTTGTTTCTGGTTCCCTTCCTTACTTACTGTGCAGCCTCCCTCATTCCCCCTTATTTACCTTTCCCTTACAAACAGTCTCGGGTACCTCAGAATACTCCTTAAATATTGTTTGTTTTACCTTTACTGTTTCTTTCATTTCTTGTTTGTTGTTCCTTGTTTCTGGTTCCCTTCCTTACTTACTGTGCAGCCTCCCTCATTCCCCCTTATTTACCTTTCCCTTACAAACAGTCTCAATTACCTCCTAATACTCCTTAATTTTTGTTTGTTTTACCTTTACTGTTCTTTCATTTCTTGTTTGTTGTTCCTTGTTTCTGGTTCCCTTCCTTACTTACTGTGCAGCCTCCTCATTCCCCTTATTTACCTTTCCCTTACAAACAGTCTCGGTGCCTCCACCACCCGTTATAGGTAATAGTAACTCAACCTTTACTTTACCTTTAATTCTTGTTCTGGTTCCCTATCTTATCTTGCTGTTTAGTCTCTCATTCTCCTCTTTATCTTTCCCTCACAAATAATCTCAGGTAACTCAAACCACTCCTTCCTTATATAGAATAATAGCAACTTTACTTCTTGCTTCTTGTTTGTTTTTCTTGCTTCTAATTCTTCTTCTTTCCTACTGTTCAGTCTCTTTTTGTTCCCCTATTTATCTTTCCTTTTAACAATCCCAGGTAACTCAGACCACTCGTTTCCTCCCCACCAGGAGTTCTCTGTCCACCTGCAAGTACTACAAGTTTTCCTCGGAGGCCAATCTGAGGCCCATAGGGAGTGCCACGAGGCGGGAAGGGCGGCGAGAGGGCTTCTCCTGCTCAGTGTGGCTTCAGGTGTGATAAGGTAAGGAGGTGAAGGTGAATTTGTCTTGGAGTATCGTGAAAGAGAAATGTCTTGAAAAATATAATGTGACTAATTCTTAACCCTTTGTAACTTGGGATTGATGCTTTTATTTTTGTTTTGTTTCATGACCCGTTTTGTGAGCGTAATGAACCTGTGTGTGTGTGTTGCAGTGGTCGGTGGGTCAGCTTCACCTCTGCAAGGATCACACGCTGGACATGACCTCCTGAGCTGCAGGATCTGCCACACCTACAAGACGTGCACCAGCAGCCTCCTCGTCCACCAGAAGGTACCTCCGACGTCAGGGAGCACATTTGTCTGCAGTGTAAATGTTTGTCTGTGTGTTGGCCCAGTGTCTGTCCTCTACTTATTCTTTCTCATGCATTGATTCTGTCTATTACTTAGGTTGGTGTTCTCAGATGCTTCCTTCCACCCCTCACATCAACTAATTCACAAAGACTGAAAAGGAGAGTAGTAGTAGTAGTAGTAGAGAGTGTTTTCTTTGGTTCACGGTACAGAGCAAACTACCACCAGGGTCATAAAACTACCCCTGGAAATCACACCCTCACATCAACTAATTCACAAAGACTGAAAAGGAGAGTAGTAGTAGTAGTAGTAGTAGAGAGTGTTTTCTTTGGTTCACGGTACAGAGGAAGGGTCAAACTACCACCAGGGTCATAAAACTACCCCTGGAAATGCCCAAAACTCCCATGACAGCCTTGCCAGATACGTGTGCTCGGGCGCTGAAGTGTTTGAGAATGTGACCCTTGTTCTCTTTCTGGGAGTAGCAGTTTTGTATTTTTTTATATATATTCTCTACTTATTCTCTATTGATTCTTTTTAGGGGAAGCTGTAGTTTTGTGGGTGTGTCTTTTCCATTTTATTTACCTGTTCTCTGTCAATTTTGGACGGTGAGGCAGTGGTCTTGTGTCTTCTTTTTGGGGGGTGGGGGTGAGGCAGTGGTCTGGTGGCTATTTTGTGATGTAATTTTCTATCTTTTTGGTGGTGGGGTTGAGGCAGTGGTCTTGTGTGGGCTATTTTGTGATGTAATTTTCTATCTTTTTGGGGGTGGGGTGAGGCAGTGGTCTGGTGTGCTGTATTTTGTGATGTTTTGGGGGTGGGGTGAGGCAGTGGTCTTGTGTGGGCTATTTTGTGATGTAATTTTCATCTTTTGGGGGTGGGGGTGAGGCAGTGGTCTATTTTGTGATGTATTTGTCTATCTTTTTGGGGGTGGGGGTGAGGCAGTGGTCTTGTGGTCTGTGTGGTCTTTGGGGGTGGGGGTGAGGCAGTGGTCTTGTGTGGTCTTTTGGGGGTGGGGTGAGGCAGTGGTCTTGTGTGGTCTTTTTGGGTGGGGGTGAGGCAGTGGTCTTGTGTGGTCTTTTTGGGGGTGGGGTGAGGCAGTGGTCTTGTCTTTTGGGGGGGGGTGAGGCAGTGGTCTTGTGTGGTCTTTTTGGGGGTGGGGGTGAGGCAGTGGTCTTGTGTGGTCTTTTTTGGGGGTGGGGTGAGGCAGTGGTCTTGTGTTTTTGGGGGTGGGGTGAGGCAGTGGTCTTAGTCTTTTGGGGGTGGGGGTGAGGCAGTGGTCTTGTGTGGTCTTTTTGGGGGTGGGGGTGAGGCAGTGGTCTTGTGGTCTTTGGTGGGGGTGAGGCAGTGGTCTTGTGTGGTCTTTTTGTGGGGTTGGGGGTGGGGCAGTGGTCTTGTGTTTTGGGGTGAGCAGGTGATGGTCTTGTGTATTAGAGTTGGGGGTGAGGCAGTGGTCTTGTGTGGTCTTTTTGGGGGTGGGGTGAGGCAGTGGTCTTGTGTGGTCTTTTTGGGGTGGGGTGAGGCAGTGGTCTTGTGTGGTCTTTTTGGGGGTGGGGTGAGGCAGTGGTCTTGTGTGGTCTTTTTGGGGGTGGGGTGAGGCAGTGGTCTGTGTGGTCTTTTTGGGGGTGGGGGTGAGGCAGTGGTCTTGTGTGGTCTTTTTGGGGTGGGGTGGTGAGGCAGTGGTCTTGTGTGGTCTTTTGGGGATGGGGGTTAGGAAGTGGTCTTGTGTGGTCTTTGTGGGAGGTGGTGGTGAGGGAGTGTTCTTGTGTGGTCTGTTTGGTGGGGGTGAGGCAGTGGTCTGTGTGGTCTTTGGGGGGTGGTCTTTGTGGTCTTTTTGGGGGTGGGGTGAGGCAGTGGTCTTGTGTGGTCTTTTGGGGGTGAGGCAGTGGTCTTGTGTGGTGGGGGTGGGCAGTGGTCTTGTGTGGTCTTTTTGGGGTGGGGTGAGGCAGTGGTCTTGTGTGGTCTTTTTGGGGGTGGGGGTGAGGCAGTGGTCTTGTGTGGTCTTTTGGGGGTGGGGTTGAGGCAGTGGTCTTGTGGGTTTACAAAATAAAAAATGTGTGGTAGCTACAGTAAGTCTAGTTTGGTCTTTTTCCTACCTCCGCCCTGCACTGATATCTTTAGGCCTCCTCACCTATTTCTGTCACCTCTTTGTGTGCCTGTGTGTTTACCTGCTTGTTGTATAAAGTAGTGTGTCTTGTTTGGTCTTTTCCCCAAACTACCTCCACTAATACCTCTCAGCCTCCTCACCTATTTCTGTTCCCTTATACCTATTAAGTCTCATCTAACACACTTATCGCTGCCCCTTAGACCTGTGGCAAGGGGCTCAAAGTAGTGTGTCTTGTTTGGTCTCTGACCCTAACTCTACTTTCCACTAATACCTCTTAGGCTCCTAACGTAATTCTATCCTTTCATGTAAATTCTAATCACATCTAACACCTTCACCACTCCTCTTAGACCTGTGGCAAGGCTCAAAGTAGTGTGTCTTGTTTGGTCTCTTTCCCCAAGCTCTGCTCTCCACCAATACCTCTCTCGGCCTCCTCACTTCTTCTTACGTTCTCTCCCCTTCTGTAAGTATTCCTGTGTATTTACTTAGCCAAAATATGTCATCTTTAGCCTCTTTTCCCCAACTCAACTCCCCTTCCCCTCAACCAATACCTCTCAGGCTCCTAACTTAATTCTATCCTTTTATATAAGTTCTGATCCCATCCAACACCTTCACCGCTCCCTCAGACCTGTGGCAAGGGGTTCAAGCAGTCGGCGCAGCTCCTGAACCACCAGGGCGCACATCACCGACCCCAAGGACATGCCTGCCTGGGCCGACAAAGCGTTCTGCGAGGAGTGCCAGAAGTGGTTCAGGGACAGGAAATCGTTTCAGAAGCACAACACTCTGGTTTGTAGCCATGTATTTTTTGTTATTATGTATGTATTATGTATGCTGGAAAAGATACTGAACCATCTAATTCCAAACTTGACTCCGTGGCCACTTTCTGGGTTTTGTCCCCCTGTTTTTTTCCACTTTTCTTCTCCTGCTGTCTTTTGTTTTTCATTTCTATGTTAGCTCATCAAGGGACTGTGTTTGGCTCTGCATCATTTCATGCCCTTTCATCTTACTCAAGAAACAAGTTTTATCCTGAATTAAAGTTTGTTTATTCAGCCCAGAACTTCACTGCTTAAACTTCCTCTGTTCAACCCATAACTTCACTGCCAAAGTACATTATGACACCTGAAGAAGCTTTGCAGGAGGAGGGGAGGGAGGAATGATTTGGCAGGGAAGGGGGCTGGCCACCATGCCTTGACTGTAAAAACAAAGCCAGGATGTTTTCTTGACGGCTGTTCTTCTTACAGGGACCGTGGGCGCGTCACCAGAGGCAGCCACTCACCCCAGAGGACAAGGAGCCATGGGGTGCGGCACAATTGGCAAGCCGTGAACTGACAGACACTGGACAGCACCCTGGCAGAACGTGTACAGAACAGGAGTCTGGAGGCAGTGCAGGGTGAGTCTCAGCCTGGTGACGATCCTTGTCCTGATATACCCAGCATCTCTCCCCTCCACACATGTCCACACCATCTCCAGCATCCTGATATCGCCAGCATCTCCCCCCTCCATGTCCACACCATCTCCAGCATCCTGATATACCCAGCATCTCTCCCCCTCCCAACATGTCCACACCATCACCAGCATCCTGATATACCAGCATCTCTCCCCTCCACACATGTCCACACCATCTCCAGCATCCTGATATACCCAGCATCTCCCCCCTCCACATGTCCACACCATCTCCAGCATCCTGATATACCCAGCATCTCTCCCTCCCCCCCTCCACATGTCCACACCATCTCAGCATCCTGATATACCCAGCATCTCTCCCCCTCCACACATGTCCACACCATCTCCAGAATCCTGATATACCCCGAATCTCTCCCCCTCCACACATGTCCACACCATCACCAGCCTCCTGATATACCCAGCATCTCTCCCCTCCACACATGTCCACACCATCTCCAGCATCCTGATATACCCAGCATCTCTCCCCTCCACACATGTCCACACCATCTCCAGCATCCTGATATACCCAGCATCTCGCCCCCCGACACACCTCCACACCATCTCACATCTCCCCTCCACACATGTCCACACCATCTCCAGCATCCTGATCCCTCCACACAGGTCCACACCCTCTCCAGCATCCTGATATACCCCCACACATGTCCACCATCTCCAGCATCCTGATATACCCAGCATCTCTCCCTCCACACATGTCCACACCATTCCAGCATCCTGATATACCCTGCATCTCACACCATCTCCAGCATCCTGATATACCCAGCATCTCCCCCTCCACATGTCCACCATCTCCAGCATCCTGATATACCCAGCATCTCATCTCCAGCATCCTGCTCCACACATGTCCACACCATCTCCAGCATCCTGATATACCCAGCATCTCTCCCCTCCACACATGTCCACACCATCTCCAGCATCCTGATATACCCAGCATCTCTCCCCCCTCCACACATGTCCACACCATCTCCAGCATCCTGATATACCCAGCATCTCTCCCTCCACACATGTCCACACCATCTCCAGCATCCTGATATACCCAGCATCTCTCCTCCACACATGTCCACACCATCTCCAGCATCCTGATATACCCAGCATCTCTCCCCCTCCACATGTCCACACCATCTCCAGCTTCCTGATATACCCTGCATATGTCCCCCTCCACACCTGTCCACCCCATCTCCAGCATCCTGATATACCCAGCATCTCTCCCCACACATGTCCACACCATCTCCAGCATCCTGATATACCCAGCATCTCTCCCCTCCACACATGTCCACACCATCTCCAGCATCCTGATATACCCAGCATCTCTCCCCCCTCCACACATGTCCTCACCATCTCCATCATCCTGATTTTCCAGCATCTCTCCCCCCTCCACACATGTCCACACCATCTCCAGCATCCTGATATACCCAGCATCTCCCCCTCAACACACATGTCCACACCATCTCCAGAATCCTGATATACCCAGCATCTCCCCTCCACACATGTCCACCATCTCCAGCATCCTGATATACCCAGCATCTCTCCCCTCCACACACCACATCTCCAGCATCCTGATATAGCCAGCATCTCTCCCCTCCACATGTCCACACCATCTCCAGCATCCTGATATACCCAGCATCTCTCCCCTCCACACATGTCCACACCATCTCAGCATCCTGATATACCCAGCATCTCCCCCTCCACACATGTCCACACCATCTCCAGCATCCTGATATACCCAGCATCTCTCCCCCCTCCACACATGTCCACACCATCTCCAGCATCCTGATATACCCAGCATCTCCCTCCACACATGTCCACACCATCTCAGCATCCTGCACATGTCCACACCATCTCCAGCATCCTGATAGACCCAGCATCTCGCCCCTCCACACATGTCCACACCATCTCCAGCATCCTGATATACCCAGCATCTCCCCCCTCCACACATGTCCACACCATCTCCAGCATCCTGATATGCCAGCATCTCTCTCCACACATGTCCACACCATCTCAGCATCCTGATATTCTCTCCCCTCCACACATGTCCACACCATCTCCAGCATCCTGATACCCAGCATCTCTCCCCCTCCACATGTCCACACCATCTCCAGCATCCTGATATCCAGCATCCTGATATACCCAGCATCTCCCTCCCACATGTCCACACCATCTCCAGCATCCTGATATACCCAGCATCTATCCACACATGTCCACACCATCTCCAGCATCCTGATACTCCACACACATGTCCACACCATCTCCAGCATACTGATATACCCAGCATCTCTCCCCTCCACACATGTCCACACCATCTCCAGCATCCCACCATCTCCAGCATCCTGATATACCCAGCATCTCTCCCTCCTCCACACATGTCCACACCATCTCCAGCATCCTGATATACCCAGCATCTCCCTCCCCTCCATATGTGTCCACACCATCTCCAGCATCCTGATATACTCAGCATCTCTCCCCCCTCCATATGTGTCCACACCATCTCCAGCATCCTGATATAGCCAGCATCTCACCCCCGCCAAACATTTCCACACCATCTCCAGCATCCTGATATGCAGCATCTCCCTCCACACATGTCCACACCCATCTCCAGCATCCTGATATACCCAGCATCTCCCACATGTCCACACCATCTCCAGCATCCTGATATACCCAGCATCTCTCCCACCTCCATATGTGTCCACACCATCTCCAGCATCCTGATATACCCAGCATCTCCCTCCACACATGTCCACACCATCTCCAGCATCCTGATATACCCAGCATCTCCCCCTCACACATGTCCACACCATCTCCAGCATCCTGATATACCCAGCATCTCCCACTCCACACATGTCCACACCATCTCCAGCATCCTGATATACCCAGCATCTCTCCCTCCACACATGTCCACACCATCTCCAGCATCCTGATATACCCAGCATCTCCCCCCCTCCACACATGTCCACACCATCTCCAGCATCCTGCACACATGTCCACACCATCTCCTGTCCTGTACATACCCAGCATCTTCCTCCATCCACATGTCCAAACCATCTCCCTTCTCCTCAGATACCCAGCCTCTCTCTCCTCCACACCGGTCCACACCATCCCCAGCACTTCAAACTTCACCTACATCTTAGAGATCAATGTTGAAATTATACACATTTTGTACTTCAATGGCATGTTTATTGATTTTATACAGACGTTAATGGCTTGCAGCAGAGCACATGTCCAGTATAGAGATCCTTGCTACATGTCAGAAGATCCTGGGAAGGAAGGAAGGAGGGAAGAAGGAAGGAAGGAGGGAAGAAGGAAGGAAGGAGGGAAGAAGGAAGGAAGGAAGGAAGGAAGGAAGGAAGGAAGGAAGGAAGGAAGAAGGAAGGAAGGAAGGAAGGAAGGAAGGAAGGGACACACCTCAACTTACAGGACTCAGATCATCAAGGTTCACAGTCCACCAGGAGTAGCCCAGAGAGGGAGTCCAGTCTACCACGGGACAGTCCACTCGTCAAGGTCCAGCCAGGTCTATTGTTGACAGTCTGGGAACGGGAGGAAGGAAGGAAAAGGAAGGACAGAAGGAAGGAACACACACACTCATATTCTTAACTTCTGTCTTTCTTACTGATGCGATATTTCTTCTCCTCCTCCTCTTCTCCACAATGTGTTGAGTAGGTGGGTGTTGATACAATTGCTTTTCTCTCTCTCTCTCAATCCATCTATTTTTCTCTATTATTTCCCTTCTTTATCTTACTTTCTCCCTCTTCCTCTCATCATTACATTTTCTCTTCTTTATCATACTTTCTCCTCCTCTGTTCATAATCTCTCTCTCTCTCTCTCTCTCTCTCTCTCTCTCTCTCTCTCTCTTCATTATTAATTTTTATTTCTGTCATTTTCTCCCTCTCTCTCTCCTCTTCTTTTCCTTCACTTTCTCTCTCTCTCTCTCTCTCTCTCTCTCTCTCCTCATCACTTATAGGTAAACTTCTTTTTATTTAAATAGGGGAAGTTAGACACAAACTAAACAATTATTTTTTATTATTAACAAAAAACAGACACACCAGCACTGAGGAAGGTCATATATGTGGCTGGGGAAGGAGGGGTGGGTGGGTGGGGGGGGGGGCAGAGGTCCTTGTATGTGGCTGGGGGGGCTATGTGGGGTATGTCAAGATCCAGTGGGGTTGAATCCAGTGGGTCCTGTGGCTGTGGTGAGGTGGGTATATATATATATATATATATATATATATATATATATATATATATATATATATATATATATATATATATATATATATATATATATATATATATATATATATATATATATATATATATATAAAAGTTAACAAAAAAAATTAGGTGTTTTCATATGTGCCTGTGTGTGTGTGTGTGTGTGTGTGTGGTTGTGTTATTTCTTCTTCTGCTCCTCTTCTTCCTCCCCCTCCTCCGCCGCCGCCGCTGCCCCACAGCTGCAGGCCGGGCGGAGGCTGAGCTGCGGCCCCACGATGGACGAGGTGTTTGCGGCCACCAAGACAAAGTGTTCGCTGAGCCCCGCCCGCAGCACACACCCGCCTGCACATCCAGCTGCCGCCCCCTCAGGACACGCCCCCGCCCCCACCTCCGTCACCGAGACCCCCGCAGCCTCACCCAGCTATGGGGGGAGGAGAAGAGGTGTTAGTTGGGGTGTGACAGTGTGTTGATGGTGAATAAATAGGGAGGAGGGAAGAAAAAGAAGAAGTTAGGGATTGTGTGTTTTATTCCATAGTGAAAAGAAGGAAAATGGATAAATGGTTTGTAAAAATTGTGCTTTAGAGAAAAAAAGATATGGAGAAGGAGTTGATTAAATTTACACATCTTTGATTCTATATTGTTTGCAGTGAATAAAAGATGAGGAAAAGGAGGAGGATAACAATAGCAAACACACAAAATGCCAACTACAAAGATGTATAACTAAATAAACAACACAAGAATAACAAAAATGTGCGATAATAATGCAATGAAAACTGAAGAGAGATGGAACATTGCGCTCTTGAGAATAAACACAAATCTATACAAACATTCTACACACACAAAAAGAAAAATAGAAGAAAAATAAAACCAAAACATTCTTACCTTTTCCCGATGAAGGAGGAGGAGATCTTGGAGACAGTGACCTGGTGGAGGTGATGATGACCATGATGATGAGGGGAGGAGGAGATCTTGAGACAGTGACCTGGTGGAGGTGATGATGACCATGATGATGAGGAGGAGGAGATCTTGGAGACAGTGACCTGGTGGAGGTGATGATGACCATGATGATGAGGAGGAGATCTTGGAGACAGTGACCTGGTGGAGGTGATGATGACCATGATGATGAGGGAGGAGGAGATCTTGGAGACAGTGACCTGGTGGAGGTGATGATGACCATGATGATGAGGGGAGGAGGAGATCTTGGAGACAGTGACCTGGTGGAGGTGATGACCATGATGATGAGGGGAGGAGGAGATCTTGGAGACAGTGACCTGGTGGAGGTGATGATGACCATGATGATGAGGGGAGGAGGAGATCTTGGAGACAGTGACCTGGTGGAGGTGATGATGATGACCATGATGATGAAGGAGGAGGAGATCTTGGAGACAGTGACCTGGTGGAGGTGATGATGACCATGATGATGAGGGGGAGGAGGAGATCTTGGAGACAGTGACCTGGTGGAGGTGATGATGACCATGATGATGAGGGGGAGGAGGAGATCTTGGAGACAGTGACCTGGTGGGTGATGATGACCATGATGATGAGGGGGAGGAGGAGATCTTGGAGACAGTGACCTGGTGGAGGTGATGATGACCATGATGATGAGGGGGAGGAGGAGATCTTGGAGACAGTGACCTGGTGGAGGTGATGATGACCATGATGATGAGGGGGAGGAGGAGATCTTGGAGACAGCGCCGCCCCCCGTCACCCACACACCCGCGGCCTCCACCAGGCGGCTCAGCACCGACTCGCTGCCCTGACGGAAGGAATTGCTGACTGCTTGACACACACACACAAAAAAAAAAAAAAATAATAAATAAATAAATAAATAAATAAGTAAATAAATAAATAAATAAATAAAATAAATAAATAAATAAAAATGAATATAAATAAATAAATAATTGATGTGTATTATTCTAGTGTCTATTTTTTTGTTTCTCCTTTTCTTTTTTTTTCCTGGTCTTTGTTCTTTTCTTCCACTCTCAAATCACACTCTTCCTTCTCTTCCCTTATTCTTACTTTGTTTTTTTCCTTTTTTTCTCTCCTTTTACCCTTTTCTTTGTAATTTCCTTCTCCTTAGACGTCCCATTGGCTATTTCCTTCCTTCCTTCCTTTACTCCTTCTTTTCCTATCTCTCTCTCTCTCTCTCTCTCTCTCTCTCTCTCTCTCTCCTGCTTGGTGTTTTCTCTTCCTTGCTTCTGCTGTACATTTTCAGCTCCTAAGCCACCTCTACTTTCCTCTCTCTTCTCCTCTAAATCATCTTCCTGTGCATCCATTCCTTGTTCATTGTTTCCTTCATCTTTTCTTTAAGCATTCTCCTCCTCCTCTCTCTCTTCCCCCAAACAACTCTCCTATAATTTCTTTTCACACTCCCTTTCCTCACATTACTCTTGTAGCTTGTCTCCCTCCTCCTCCACCTCCCTCTGTTCTTATATATTTCCTTCCCTCTCCCTTCCCCTTAAAGGATTTCCTCTTCTATGTTCCCTCTATCTCCATAAACGCTTCCCTTCCTCCCTCACTCTTTCTTAATCACTCTTCCTTCACCTCATCTGCTTCCTCTTCTTTCTTTTGCCTTTCTTACTCTTTGCCTCCTTCTCCCTCCCTTCCCTTCTTCCCTCTCCTTTCCTATCCTCTTCCTTATTCATTCTCCTTTCCTCTTCCTTTTCAGCCACTGCCTTTTCACATATTCTCACCAACCTTTTGCATCTTTCCCTTCACTCCCTCTCCCCCTCTCCTCCCCCTCCCCCTCACCACCTGGCGCCTCCAGCGTGGCACCCTGGCACTCACGGCCCGCACCTCCACCGGCCACCACCCCGGCCTGGCCCTGCGCCTCGTCACTTCCTTCCTTTACTGTAAAAAACTCACACCTGTAACAAGGACAAAGGGTCACTCTCCCCCTCCTCTGTGTGCCATTCCCTGCCTCAGCATATTCACTGTTGCTCTACAATGTTCCTTCCTTCTCTCCACCATCATCTCCTCCCTTATATTCATGCCCGGAAAGTTTGAAAGGTTCACTCTCCCTCCTCTGTGTGCCACTCCCTAGCCACTTTACTATCTCCCTTCCCTTCTCCCTCCCCCATCACCGCCTTCCTTAACCTCCCTTATGCTCATACCTGGGAAAGATTTAAAGCGTCACTCTCCCTCCTATGTTCCCAAGCCAGGCAGACTCACTACGTATTACTTGACACTCTCCTTTTCTTCCTCCCCCTCCCCCTCCCTGCCTCTCCCTTCCTTTATACACCCTTATGCTCATACCTGGGAAAGATTTAAAGCGTCACTCTCCCTCCTATGTTCCCAAGCCAGGCAGACTCTCGACGGATTACTTGACACTCTCCTTTTCTTCCTCCCCCTCCCCCTCCCCCTCCCTGCCTCTCCCTTCCTTTATACACCCTTATGCTCATACCTGGGAAAGATTTAAAGCGTCACTCTCCCTCCTATGTTCCCAAGCCAGGCAGACTCACTACGTATTACTTGACACTCTCCTTTTCTTGCTCCCCTCCCCTCCCCTCCCTGCCTCTCCCTTCCCTTATACCCTCCTGCTCATACCTGGGAAGATTTCCCTTCCTCTCCCTCCTCTCCATCCCTTCCTTCCCTCCAATCTCCTTCTTCCTTTCCCTCCTGTCCCTCCTTCCCTTCCCTCCTTCTCTCCCTGTCTTCCCTTTCCCTCCTGTCTCTCCTTCCCTTCCCTTTCCTTCTCTCCAATCTCCTTCTTCCTTTCCTCCTGTCTCTCCCTTCCCTTCCCTTTCCTTCTCTCCAATCTCCTTCTTCCTTTCCCTCCTGTCTCTCCCTTCCCTTCCCTTTCCTTCTCTCCAATCTACTTCTTCCTTTCCCTCCTGTCTCTCCCTTCCCTTCCCTTTCCTTCTCTCCAATCTCCTTCTTCCTTTCCCTCCTGTCTCTCCATTCCCTTCCTTTCCTTCTCTCCAATCTCCGTCCTTTCCCTCCTATCTATCCTTCCTTTTCCTCCTACATGTCCCTTTCCTTTCCTCTTGCCTCAACCCCCCTTCCCCCCGCCTCACCTCCCCTCCTGCGTGGTGGCCCCCATGGTGAGGCACCCTGTCCAGGGTGATGGCGGGGTGGCGCACCCCATCAGGCGTAGCGCTTGGAGTCCCAGTTGTCAGGGTCCCGGGACACGTACACCCACCCCAGGGGCACCAAGGGGGGCCAGGGACAGCCTGGGGGAGGGGAGAGGAATCAGTGTTGGGTAATTATACACACACACACACACACACACACACACACACACACACACACACACACACACACACACACACACACACACACACACCAGGCCCATAATTTTGGCAGATTTTGGGGGGTCTAGAGTCTAGTCTGGAGTGTATTACATCACAAGAACGTTGCTTAGAACTCACACAGTATGAAGACAAAGCACAAGAACCACGGAAACAACGGGAACAAGCAAACAGCAGGGCGGTGGTGCAGGTGTTGGCCGCAGCAGGTGACCAGGTGTTGGCCGTGAGGTGCCAGAAACGCTGCAGTCCGTGTTGTACTGAGCAAGGACACGGCAAGACTTTGTATCAAGTATATTTATGTAATGCACAAAACATGTTACAAGGATGCCCCAAGAAACTATCACATTACATCCAGTATTTATGTAATGCACAAAACATGTTACAAGGATGCCCCAAGAAACTATCACATTACATCCAGTATTTATGTAATGCACAAAACATGTTACAAGGATGCCCCAAGAAACTATCACATTACATCCAGTATTTATGTAATGCACAAAACATGTTACAAGGATGCCCCAAGAAACTAACACATTACATCCAGTATTTATGTAATGCACAAAACATGTTACAAGGATGCCCCAAGAAACTATCACATTACATCCAGTATTTATGTAATGCACAAAACATCACGCCTGGATGTTACATGAATGCAGCAAGAAATAAGAGATTATATTATCAAGTGTTTATGTAATGCACAAAATATCACCCTGGATGTTACAGGAATGCAGCAAGAAATAAGAGATTATATTATCAAGTGTTTATGTAATGCACAAAATATCACCCTGGATGTTACAGGAATGCAGCAAGAAATAAGAGATTATATTATCAAGTGTTTATGTAATGCACAAAATATCACCCTGGATGTTACAGGAATGCAGCAAGAAATAAGAGATTATATTATCAAGTGTTTATGTAATGCACAAATCATCACCCTGGATGTTACAGGAATGCAGCAAGAAATAAGAGATTATATTATCAAGTGTTTATGTAATGCACAAATCATCACCCTGGATGTTACAGGAATGCAGCAAGAAATAAGAGATTATATTATCAAGTGTTTATGTAATGCACAAAATATCACCCTGGATGTTACAGGAATGCAGCAAGAAATAAGAGATTATATTATCAAGTGTTTATGTAATGCACAAATCATCACCCTGGATGTTACAGGAATGCAGCAAGAAATAAGAGATTATATTATCAAGTGTTTATGTAATGCACAAATCATCACCCTGGATGTTACAGGAATGCAGCAAGAAATAAGAGATTATATTATCAAGTGTTTATGTAATGCACAAATCATCACCCTGGATGTTACAAAAAATAAAGAACCACCACAGTCACCTCCATAACCTTGCTGTGGTGGTGGTGGTGGTGGCCATTACCCTCACAACACCACACCACAGTCACCTCCATAACCTTGCTGTGGTGGTGGTGGTGGTGGTCATTACCCTCACAACACCACACCACAGTCACCTCCATAACCTTGCTGTGGTGGTGGTGGTGGTGGTGGTCTTTACGCTCACAACACCACACCACAGTCACCTCCATAACCTTGCTGTGGTGGTGGTGGTGGTGGTGGCCATTACCCTCACAACACCACACCACAGTCACCTCCATAACCTTGCTGTGGTGGTGGTGGTGGTGGTGGTGGCCATTACCCTCACAACACCACACCACAGTCACCTCCATAACCTTGCTGTGGTGGTGGTGGTGGTGGCCATTACCCTCACAACACCACACCACAGTCACCTCCATAACCTTGCTGTGGTGGTGGTGGTGGCCATTACCCTCACAACACCACACCACAGTCACCTCCATAACCTTGCTGTGGTGGTGGTGGTGGTGGTGGCCATTACCCTCACAACACCACACCACAGTCACCTCCATAATCTTGCTGTGGTGGTGGTGGTGGCCATTACCCTCACAACACCACACCACAGTCACCTCCATAATCTTGCTGTGGTGGTGGTGGTGGCCATTACCCTCACAACACCACACCACAGTCACCTCCATAACCTTGCTGTGGTGGTGGTGGTGGTGGTGGTGGTGGCCATTACCCTCACAACACCACGCCACAGTCCGCCACAGTCACCTCCTTAATGTCCCTGTGTTGGGCTGCCTCGGCCACCACGTGCAGTCCGTCCACCACCTCACCGAAGACAAGACTTCCACCACCATCCTTACGGTCTCTGGTGCGGATGCCAAAGTTACCACACTCACCCCGGGTACGGTCCTTCCACCCCAGCCCAAACACATCCCCCGCCCGGCCTGACTTTCGGTACTCACCCTCACCAAGGCCAGGCAGCAGGACGGATGACCCTCCACCATTGTTACTCTCATAGTCCCCGCCCTTCACATACTCTCCCGCCTCCGCCTTGCTCTCTACTCCATGCAACCTGGTGTTAACGTAGGAGGGGCCGCGCTGCCCTGTGCACAACAGTAAGAATTGTCTGCCTCGAGGGGTGTCGGGGCTCAGACGGATTTGTACCCGCCGCGGCGCGCTGCCCGGCCAGGACAGGTCCAGGAACACCGTGCAGGGGGGGGAGGGCGGCACAACCTCGCTCACCTGCAGGGTTGCCGCGCCCAGTGGCGGGGGATGGTCCTTCAGGGCGTGGAGGCACAGCTGGCCGGCTTCAAGGCTTATTCTTGCGTGTCGGCGCTGACCTTCCGCCTGGTGGACAGCAAACACCCGGCCAGCCTCCAGCAGGCGCCTGGCGGGCTGCGTCAGGCTGCGGAGGTCCTCGGCCGTCACGCTCCATGTACAGATGAGGTGCAGTCTGTCCATGATGGTGGAGTCTGGGTCTGCCTGGGGCCTGGGCTCCTCTGTAGCAAGTGTTTCCAGAGCTGCCTGGACAGCCTGGACAGCCTCCAGGGCTGCACTAGATGCCTCTCTCACCTTCCTGGCGGTGGTGACGGTGCTGGCATCAGGAAAACCTTCTCGGCACTCCTCCACCGCCTGCTCTGCCTCGCCAGTCCAACGAAACACTTCAGGCATCGCCGCGCCTGCTTCTTGCTCTGTTGCAAGGGTGCGCAACGTCTCCAGCATGGCCTGCAGCCCCTGCTCCTCCTTCTTCAGCTCCTCCTCCTTGGCCGCCACACGGGACTCTTCCTGCTGCAGGAGCTCCCTGGCACTCCTGCTCTGGTCCACCAGTCCCAGGAGCCTGTCCTCCAGCTGCTGCTGCTGCTTGCCCCAGCCTGCCAGGGTCGTCTGGTACTGGTCCAGCTGCGACTGAGCCTCCCGGCAGGCGGTGATGGCGGCCACAACTGTGGCCTCCTGTTCCTGCAGGAAGGAACGCATTTTCTTGGAGAGACCCGCCGCCTCCTTCTTGCCAGCCGCCCCTGATGGTGCTCCTTCCCCGGCACTGGGTGGTGGCGAGGCTGCTGCTGCTGCTGCTGCTTCCTCAGCGTCTCTCAACATTCTTATGAAGGCCTCAACAGAATAGTTGACAGGGAACTGTTCTCCCTCGGGCACGGCGTGGCTGACGCGGCACTCTGGGCAGGCAACACGGCCGTGCTCCTCCAGCTGGTCTATGCACAGCGTGCAGACAGTGTGGCCACAGGGCAGGGTGCGCGGCCGCTGCACGGTGCCATCATAGCCTGTCAGGCACACTGGACACTCCTCAGGGCTGCCGCCAGTGTTCATGTTCTTCACCACCTGTCTCCGTCCTGCCATCCTGCCGTCCCTCCCTGCAGCCTCCATGACGCTGGTGGTGGTGGTGGTGTTGAGGGGCTTGATGGCCTGACAGACTAGAAAAAGAAAAAGGAGGAATAATTTAACAATATACAATTTGGAAGAAAGTGAGGGAGAAACAGATCAAGCAAATAAAGAAGTGGATGAGAGAAAGTGTTGTGAGGCATTTGAGGAAATGAAGGTGGAAGAAACCATTAATTAAACAGGTGATCAGGCTGGGCAGAGAGACAGGGCCGCCAACAGGCCGACCCTGCTGGTGATGGAAGATGAGGACGTGAAATGGAAAGTGTTAAAGAATGCAAGAAATCTCAAACACACAAGAAAAGAATGGACCAAGAAAGTAGCAGTGGTGAAGGACATGACTCAGAAAGAAAGGAGGGAACCTAAGATTTTGTATGAAAAGTTACTTGAAAAGAGAAATAGTGGAGAGCTGGGCTGGCACATCAGGGACGGCAAACTCATGAGAGGAAAGCAGTGTGCAGCTTGAATAGGGAAAAGAGGAAAACACAAATGGCACATCAGGGACGGCAAACTCATGGGAGGAAAGCAGTGTGCAGCTTGAATAGGGAAAAGAGGAAAACACAAATGGCACATCAGGGACGGCAAACTCATGAGAGGAAAGCAGTGTGCAGCTTGAATAAGGAAAAGAGGAAAACACAAATGGCACATCAGGGACGGCAAACTCATGGGAGGAAAGCAGTGTGCAGCTTGAATAGGGAAAAGAGGAAAACACAAATGGCACATCAGGGACGGCAAACTCATGAGAGGAAAGCAGTGTGCAGCTTGAATAGGGAAAAGAGGAAAACACAAATGGCACATCAGGGACGGCAAACTCATGGGAGGAAAGCAGTGTGCAGCTTGAATAGGGAAAAGAGGAAAACACAAATGGCACATCAGGGACAGCAAACTCATGAGAGGAAAGCAGTGTGCAGCTTGAATAGGGAAAAGAGGAAAACACAAATGGCACATCAGGGACGGCAAACTCATGACAGGAAAGCAGTGTGCAGCTTGAATAGGGAAAAGAGGAAAACACAAATGGCACATCAGGGAGGGCAAACTCATGGGAGGAAAGCAGTGTGCAGCTTGAATAGGGAAAAGAGGAAAACACAAATGGCACATCAGGGATGGCAAACTCATGACAGGAAAGCAGTGTGCAGCTTGAATAGGGAAAAGAGGAAAACACAAATGGCACATCAGGGACGGCAAACTCATGAGAGGAAAGCAGTGTGCAGCTTGAATAGGGAAAAGAGGAAAACACAAATGGCACATCAGGGACAGCAAACTCATGGGAGGAAAGCAGTGTGCAGCTTGAATAGGGAAAAGAGGAAAACACAAATGGCACATCAGGGACGGCAAACTCATGGGAGGAAAGCAGTGTGCAGCTTGAATAGGGAAAAGAGGAAAACACAAATGGCACATTTAATCAAAAAGAGAAAACATAATTAGTAAATACAATATACAGCTGATTAATATACAAGGGATTAGTAAATCTAAATTAGTAGAGGTGGAGAATATAATAGAAAATGATTTGGATATAGTGTGTGTCACAGAAGTCTGATCAATATGTATTGACACAAGGATTAAACAAGGTGGACAGTTTTGGGGAGCTAAATGACAGAAAAGGGGGAGGATTAATGATTCTGTATGAAGGAAACAGACAAAAACCTGTGAAACACCCGGACTTCATGCACGTGACTGCTGGTATGTTGGGACAAACCATGGAGCTAATATTATTCTGTATGTCGGTAAATGACGACGAGAGAAACAGAGCAGTAAAGAAACTTACAGAAGAGGAGTTGACGGTGGAAGAAAACAAAACAATTGATAAGGTTGGGAGATCTGAATGGGC
The DNA here is from genome assembly GCF_024679095.1 of Eriocheir sinensis. Taxonomy (NCBI): domain Eukaryota; kingdom Metazoa; phylum Arthropoda; class Malacostraca; order Decapoda; family Varunidae; genus Eriocheir; species Eriocheir sinensis. The sequence goes on along the minus strand of NC_066550.1, from coordinate 1,301,111 downwards.
ATGTGGGTTTTCTGGGAAAACAACCATTAGATAAAAATGGTGACATTATTTTGGAGTGGATGAATAGTTATGATTTAACAATGCTAAATGCCATGACAGAATGTGAGGGAGCGTATACATGGACAGCAAGAGGCAGAAAAAGTGTAATTGACTACTGTGTGGCCAGCAGTGCCCCCGTCAAGGGTGTCAGCACTGATGGTGACAAAGACATTTTGGACCTATCCGACCATAACCTAATTACTGTAACCTTAAGAACTAAACTTAATATAAACACCACAAAATTTAAACACGTGGTACTAAAGAATTTATCAAATTAGCCGAAGACACCAAACAAACGTTTCCAGAGGGAATGCAGACACAGATATAAACACATCAAGCATCACTGTAATGGAAGAGGAAATGAAGAAGCCAATTGAGCAAAACATGTTAAGAGCCGTGAAAATAAACACAGAGAAGGACCAAAAGGTGAGAGAACCATTGTGGATAACAGAAGAACTAAAACAAGAGATAGAGGAAAGGAAGAGAAGAAAGAATGAAAAGATTCACAGCTGGAAGCAGAACTGAAGATAACCTACTTGTACTGAAATACTGTGTGCTGAGCAGCTTTAAGCAGAGAAAACCACTCATAGTTACAGCAAGAGATTTTAGCAAAGCATATGATTTTATTAAAAGAGAAAAACTTATTGGAACTATGACGAACTTTCATATACATCCAGGAATTACAGATATTACTGTCCAAGTATACTCACAGGATAAAACCAGTATTAAACGAGGAGATGAAGCTCAGGAAGAAGTGGAAATAACCAGCGGCATAAAGCAAGGATGGACAGTATCAACGACACCGTTCAAACTGATTACATATTCAATAACTGAGAAACTTAACGAGACAGATTGGGTTCAGGGATGAGAACTTTTATACAGGCACACTTTTTTATGCAGATGACGGCTTAACCTTCAACGACGGGCGGAAGTACTGCCATGAAAGATAGAACTGGAAAATAAAAAATGACATTTATAAATTATTAGCTAAACAAGGAAGGCTCGCTGCTGGAAATGGCAATAAATTTTAAAATGATAAGTGGGTGCAAGAATTATGTCAAACGTCAAGAGAAGCAGGTCCTAGTAAATTAAATATGAAAATATTAAGTAAAGAAAAATATAATCTATAGTGAAGGAATGGGACTCCAAGAACTGGAGAGAAGAACTTCTAAATAAAAGTAGCGCTGCCCTGTACAGAACTTGTAAGACAGAGATTCAGGAAGACAAGTGTTGCGATAACCAGCCGTCATCAGTGACATTTTTCAGGTGTGGAGCCAACATGGTTGCCCTCAATGATAGAAACAGTTTCCATAATGGTGACACAGCTTGTAAGGAATGCAGGGCTGAAATAGAAGACCCACAACATTTATTATTATAGTGCAGTTTTTATCAAGAAACCAGAAACAAATGTGATTTATTTAGCCATCCATACAGAGAATATTCTTAGTGAACTATTATTTGAAAACATAAACGGAAGGGAAGAAATTAAATGCCACATCCAAGAATTCTGGAACAAATGTTTAACCCTTTCACGCACCACGACACGATTCGCGGCAAAACGGAATCGTCTACACCAGCTTTTGACTCGAATCGCGTCAAAAGCCTTAAAAAATTTGACAAAAAATAAAGTATCTTTCAGAATCACGTCACTCTTTGTGTGCGTCAAAGATCTAAGCAAGACCTATAAAATAAACTAATTGTCAACTCTCTCGTGCCGTTGGATTTGAAGTGATAATTGCCCGTGGTTTAGTTGCCTCTCAGCAGGCAGCCTGTGAGCGCGACTGTCGTCCCTAGAAATTGTTTTCTTCAGAGTCGGTAAACTTTACTATTTATTTGCATTTCTTGATATTCTTTTCTTTCATAAGGCAAAATAATCTCTTCCAAAACCAACAATATATAACAATGCCAGGAAAAAAGAACACTCGTGGGTGAAATCGATAACATGATAAAAAATTTTGCCGCACGGTCAGGCCATTCTGCGAGGCCACCTTAGGGAGCCCCAGATGGATGTCGCAGTGACGTTAACTCCTAAGGACAATGCTCGTTAGTGTGTTATCTCAATACAATATATTAATGTTACTTGTCAGAGTTACATTGACACCGACTCCACCTCTCATCCACCCAGGTTCCCTACTGACGAGAGCTGATGCCCCTCTTGTTGTGTGTTGTTAGAGTATGTAAATATTCCTTTGGTTGTGTGGATGATGATCACCCTTGGTATCTTAACCCCAAGAATGTCTTACCCCATGATCAACTCAGTGAACACCTATCCATGGTAGAGAGGAGAAATTCCCAGTGTCTTTGTATACCCCTTTGTTCATGTGGATTCATGATCACCCTCTTGGTGTCTTGATCCCACACGACTGCCTTGTCCCCATGATCATCCCTGTCAACGCATATCGGTGGTAGGGAGACATTTCTTGTGTAAATATACATCATTGAAACCTGATTAGGGTAGTTCTTTTTGTTAGCTATGGCCAGTGCACTATATAGGTATATATTTTTAGGACATGTTCTGTGATGAGTATGCCCTTGCGTGGTAAATGGTGGACAGATTCAGCAACTTGCTGGAGGGTGCAGTGGAGGGTCTCCGGCAGGTAAACTAGACCTAGGTAGGGGTAAGGGCAAGCCGAAGGGGACCACAAACCATAGCGGTGTAGGGCAGGGACAGAAGGGAGGAGGCAAGGAGCCTGGGAGGCATCTGGGATGCCTCAAGGTTAGGGGATGGGGAGTAGGGAAGTTAGAGGACATGACTAAGGAATTGAGGGAGTGGGACTTGCATGTGGTGGGGGTCACCGAGACCCAGCTGAGGGAAAGACTAGAATTCAGGTCAGGGGACCTGCGAAAGAAACAGGGTAATGGGGGAGGAACAGAATGGTTTTGGTAAGGACAGAAGGGGGGAGGACAACATGTTTGTAGTTAACACGGTGACTGAAAGAATGAAAGGAACGGGGGGGAAGGTATACCTTGCTTTCCTTGACGTAGAAAAAGCGTATGATAGGGTAAATAGGAGTTTGTTAAGTCAATTGTTAACTTGGATAGGAGTGAGAGGGTAGTAGGGATAATAGACAGTATGTATGAGAACACACGGGCAGTATACAGCCTTGGGGATATAGAGACAGAGTGGGTCAACAGCCGTAGAGGGGTTAGGCAAGGGTGTGTGCTGTCCTTGCCACTGTTTGGGCTGTACACAGAGGAGCTGGCAGAGAGGTTGAGGGCATCGGGTCATGGGAGTGAACGGTTAGGATGTCTCCTGTATGCAGATGACATTGTGCTCATGAGTGAGGATAGTGAGGAATTACAACAAATGTTGGATGTAGTAGCACAGTATGGGAGGGACTTTGATATGAAGTTTAGTAGTTATAAGAGTCAGGTAGTAAAGGTAACTCTTGATTTACGCGAGTTTGTTTTACACATTTTTGAAATAACGCGGGGTCCAAAATCCAAATAAATGTTTAATTTACACGTTTTTTCCACTTATACGCGATATTTTATGGAGTGGCCACCAGTTGTCTCACGCAACTGGACTCACACGGCGCCGCGGCCACACGGCTGAGCTCAGTTCTTCCCACGCACCACTTGAACAACAATACAGTACCCACGCTGCCACGCTACTCAACAATAGGGGTGGGCAGGTAACAGTACCAGTACCGGTAGTAACGGTACCAGCTATACGGTACAGTACCGGTACCAATACTAGCCAGGCGCTCATGCTGTCCCTCATCTCTTTCTCAGACGAGTGAGGCTGAGACTGAGTGGCTGATTGGAAATCTCGGTGATATGGATACTCTCTCTCTCTCTCTCTCTCTCTCTCCACTGAATGTATAACGCTCACCTTTTTCACATAAAAAATGCCTGAAAGTTTAGCCCTGCGCGTTATACGCCGAATGTACAAATTTTTAATGATTTTTTTTCTTCTTTGGAGTGTTTTTAAGGGTCTGTGTTTCGTCTTATCCAATAACAGCTGCAAACTTACCTTTATTATTGTTAATGATGCCTGATTGGAAATCTCGGTGATATGGATACTCTCTCTCTCTCTCTCTCTCTCTCTCTCTCTCCACTGAATGTATAATGCGCACATAAGAACGTAGGAGTCTGCAAGAGGCCGGTAGGCCTGTACGAGGCAGCTCCTTTGACCCTAAGCTCCCGTGTATCTAACCCCGCCTAATATCGCTGTCCATGAATTTATCTAATCTATTTTTGAATGTGACAATTGTATTGACACTCACCACATGACTGCTAAGCCTATTCCACTCATCCACCACCCTGTTTGTAAACCAATTTTTGCCTATGTCAGCTGCATGCCGCGTGTCACCAGAACCGCGTGAATTGTCTTGCCTAGTTGTCTGTCATAACCTACGAGTGACTGTGAGAATAATATGCTTATTATGATCTCAGAAGCTGTACATATCAGTATGTACGAGGAGATATTTCTCACAACACCAGCCCGGCCGCCATTTGCATTGTTTGAAAACCACACAACCACACCCAAACAACAAACAGCTGCATGCCGCGTGTCACCAGAACCGTGTGAATTGTGCCTTGCCTAGTTGTCTGTCATGACCTACGAGTGATGGTGGGAATAATATGCTTATTATGATATCAGAAGCTGTGCATCATCAGTATGTTTACGGGGATGTATTTCTCACAACACCAGCCCGGCCGCCATTTTCATTGCCTTACTCAAGGACACTTGTCAATTCAAGCAGTAAAGATTACACCAAAAATATATAAATTCCAGGAAACTGTACATTGTCAATGTTCTTTAACCTGTACATATTTCTGAGCATTTTAAGAACTTTTTTTTTCAAAATTGTTGTCTTAAAGTTTGGGGTGCGCGTTATACGCCGCAAAATACGGTATTTATTTTTCGACAGAAACCTACCTCTTGTTTGATTTACATTGTTTTTTTATTTACGTGACCTCTTCAAGGACGCAATACTCGCGTAAATCGAGAGTTACCTGTAGTAGTAAATGCTGAGGCTACGGACGAGGGAAGGACCTGGGCGCTAGGAGAGATGAACATAGGCCGTACGAGCTCATACAAGTACCTAGGAATCATAGTCGACGAGAATGGGACTGATAGGACCAAACAGAATAGAATTTCTAGGCCAAATCAGTGGGTAGGAAGGCTAGGAAGCGTGGCTAGATGTAGAGCTGACAGGTATGAGGTAGTTAGGGGGATATGGAAGGGCATGGCAGTGCCAGGCCTCATGTATGGCCTAGAATGCATGAGGTGGACAGTCAAAGAGCTAGATAAGCTGGAGGTAGTACAGAACAGAGTAGGCAGGCTGGCTCTGGGTGCCAATAGGTATGCGGCGGTAGATGCAGTGCGAGGGGAAGTAGGCTGGAGCACCTTTGAGGAAAGAATAGGTAAAGCAGTTTTAGGGTACAAAGTCAGGCTAAGAAAGATGAGTGAGAACAGGTGGGCGCGCAAGGTATATGAGTGGGCGGGACAGGGGACGAAGTGGAACAAGTCTAGCATACGCTGGGAGAAGAGATGTGAGCTGGAGGGCTTCACACTCTCGGAGATGATGCTAGGGGGGGAGGAGAAGGAAGTGAAGCGTAGAGTGAATGGCAGAGTTCAGGAGAGGGGCAGGGTAGACTGGAGCCAAAGGGTGGGGGCAAAGAGTTCTCTAGAATGGTACAAGTTGAAGGCCAAACCCAAGTGTGAAGCCTTCTACGATGGTAGCCTGGGGGGGTGTTGCTCCTCAAGGCCAGGACTAAATCCTTAGAGGTGAGTAGTAGGACATATAGGTGGGCAAATGGGGGAGGCAAGGTATGCCGCATGTGTGAAGGGGGGGTTGACGAGACAGTAGAACATATGCTACTAGTGTTCAAGGTATAATAGGGAGAGGCAGAGTCCGTATATTCTATGGAAAGTAACAGAGAAAGAACGAGTACGTGCGTACGCGATACAGAGACGGGGTGAACTGGCCCCTGAGGCACTGCCAGCCTCTGAGGGGCCACAACGGTCAAAACCGCTGACACCGCGGGATTAGTGTTGCCCCAGGCAAGGTGCCTATATTCAGAACTAACATTACCCACATCTCCCTCCCCCCTTCACGCTCATAGTCCTAGTCTTGAGTGGGTGCCTTGGCTCTGAGCCGCTCCGAGCGACGGGGCACAGCGAGGTGAGGTGAGTCCGGGCGTGGAGGAGACTCGTCCACGACCGGGGTGTCGACTGCAGGGGGCGGAACCGGCCGAAGGAAACGGCGGTTCCTCCACAAGATGCGGCCGCTCGGCATCCGGACGTGATAGGCCCTAGACCGGCCGGCGCCCATTACCGTGCCCACCTTGTCCCAACGCTGCGTGGTTGGGTCCTGGATGCGCACGAGAGCACCTATCTTCAGCGGCTGAAGCGGGCGGGCATGGGCGTCATACTGGGCCTTGGCATCTCGGGCACGGGTAGCGGCGCGACGGTCACAGCTCTCGGCTCTGGCCTGCCACTCCTTCGCGAAGGCTTTGGCATGGGCAGGGACGCAGGAACGGAGAGGACGGCCGTACAAGACCTGGGCCGGGGAGCGGCGCGTGGAGTTCGGTGAGTTACGCAGCTCCAGAAGGCCTTTGTCGAACGCCTCACAGTCGATGTTACCGGACGGTACCACCTTCAGGATGAGGTGTTTAACTGCTTTCACTGCAGCTTCGGCGTGTCCGTTCGACTGTGGGTAGTTGGGCGATGACACGTTGTGGCGGACCCCCCATCGCTCCAAAAATTCCGCGAGCTCCCGGCTGGTGAACTGAGGGCCTCCATCAGTCCGCAGACGCACAGGGACACCCAGATCACGGAAGAGGCGCCGGAAGTAGCGGATGGTGGCGGCAGACGTCGTGTCGGAGCCGCAGGTGACCACCACAGGCCAGCCAGAGAGTCGGTCGACGACGACTAGGAAGTGTTTCCCAGCCGCGGTGAAGAAGTCGGCCGACACTGACTCGAAGGGCCTGGTGGGGTTGTCGTCGCACAACAAGTGCTCCTGCTGCTGGCTAGGTAGCATAACCTGGCACGGCTCACAGGCGCGGACAGTGCTGACGATGTCCGCGTCTATGCCGGGCCAATACACGGCCTGACGAGCGCGGCGCTTGGTGGCTTCGGCCCCGCGATGACTATCATGGAGGCGGGACAGGACACGGCGACGAAGGGCTGCGGGGACGACCACACGAGCACCATACAAGACGAGGTCCCCATCTGCGTAGAAGTCCTCCCGAACTTCCAGTACGGGCGGAGGGCGTTGTGGAGGTCAGCGGTCGCGAGGAAACCCGGTCCGTACCTTCTCCAGGAGCTTGGTGTAGGAGGGTCGTCGCGGCCGCCTTCCGCAACTCCTCGAGTGCCAGATCCTCGTCAGGAGCTGATGAAGGCTGGGGCGAGCGAGGGAGTACGGCCTGCAGAGTGACGCCGCTGCTGACGGAGAGGCTGGCATTCGTGCCGAGCATCTCGTCTTCCGGCGTCGGGCGGCTGACAGGAAAGCGGAAAGGGCATCGGGATGCAGAGGTCCTTGCCCGCACGCCACACCGCTGTGAAGATGAACGCCGAGATTTTCTCCTTCAGCCGCTGGAGGCGGGGATTCTCGACGGCGTCCAGCGTGTAGCTATTCAGGATCGGGACCAAGGGCCTGTGGTCGGTGATGAGGTCGAAGTGTTGTAGGCCAATCAGGTAAAACTTGCACTTCGACATGGCCCATACCACTGCCAGTAACTCCAGCTCGATGGTGGCGTAGCGAGTCTCAGTATCGGTGAGGAATCGCGAGCCACACTGGACCAGGCGGAACTTTCCTCCTCCGTGGTCCTGCAGGAGGGCGTAACCTACGCCGTACAGGCGCGAGGCGTCCGTCTGCAGGGTGGTGGGGAGGGCTGGGTTGAACGTGGCAAGGACCGGAGGACTTGACAGGGCCTCCTTCACCTTTTGGAAGGCCTGGTCATGGTCAGGTGTCCACGTGAACGTCCTTTTCGGGCTCATCAGGGGACGAAGAGGTAAGGCAGCGGCGGTGATGTCGGGAGAGAATTCTGCCAGCTGGTTCACCAATCCCATGAAGGACCTGAGATCCGTCAGACTGGAAGGCGTGGCGAAGTCTGGTATAGCTCGCACTTTCTCCGGGTCGGCCGCAATACCATTCCCTGAGAGCCGGTAACCGCAGAAGGACACAGTTGGAGCAGCCACGACAAACTTCTCAGCGTTGAGAGTGATGCCGTGCGTCCTGCACCGAGATAGTACCTTATCGATGCTGCGGAGGTGCGTGAGGTAGTCTTTGTCGGAGAGCAGCACGTCGTCCACTACCTTCACACAGTTGGTCACGCCTTGGAGTGCCGTGTAAACAGAAGGCGTCGCCCGTGGCGGCGAAACCCATGGAGCCTCGACAGTAGCGAAAACGTCCGTAAGGCGTGATGAAAGTGGTGAGTGGCTGATCTTCCTCTTCCAGCGGAATCTGCCAGTAACCACACAGGGCGTCGACCGTCGTGAAGAACCGCGCCTCCGGGTCCACGCTCTGTATTGCTGTGAAGGGCGTGGGCGAAGGGTGGGCTGGACGGGACACCTGGCTGTTTAGCTTCGACAAGTCGGTGGTGATGCGGACGCCACCGTTAGGCTTGGCCACAGCCACTGGGGGTGACACCAAGGGGATGGGTCGTCGCCGCGGGGCAATGACGCCTTGAGTCACCATAGAATCCAGTTCTTGCTTGACTGCATCCCTGAAGGCGAGAGGGATGACCCTGGGAGTGTGTATGGCGAACGGCTGCGCGTCCTCCCTCAGGTGGATTCTCATCGGGGGACCCGCCATCGCCTTTAATGGCGCGGTCCTTAAGGCCTCCTTCGTCACCAGCACGTCCGAGTACTCCTTCAGGAAGTACTCCTTAGCTTCCGATGGGGACGTGTGGATATGGAGGGCGGGTGGTGGCTGCGTGTGCTGGCTCGGGTGAGGTGCGGAGGCCGCTGCGTGGCCTTGGGTGGCGGCGCGCGGTGCTCTGCTGCCCCGCGCCTCGCTTACCCGGGCGGCTGGTATCTGCCTCAGGAAGTCGGCGGGAACCACACCCAGCGCCTTGCAGTGCTCCCACGAGAGCAGAGGCGTGGTAAGAGAGGACTGCACGTCGATCCAGCCTTCACACGACCTATCGCCGTACGTGAGCTCTACTTGGAAGGAGCCCACCGCAGCTTGCATCTGTGAGCCGTCCGCGTTGTAATAGTTGATGGCGGGGGGCGGTTGCAAGTCGCGTTGATGGAGGCCTAAGCTCTTGAGGTGCTGAAGGCCTATCACCGTAACATCAGCGCCGGTGTCGGGTATCACGTCAATCCGGCCAGACGTGTCGCCCTGGGTGACAGCGACGCGGATGGTGGGGGAAGGTTGGGCCCTGGGGCGCGTGTTGGAGTCCACACGCCGGACGTGGCCCGCACGCTCCTCGGAGTGGCGCGGGACCGTGTCGGGTGGCTGCGTCCGAACCACGCCAAGGGAAGGACCCTTCTTCAGTTTGGGTTTTTTGGGCTTGTTGAGGCTGCAGAATCGGTCGTAGTGCCCCACGCGAAGACACACGCCGCATTGAACCCCTTTGGCGGAACACTTAACGGTGTACATCCTGTGCCCCTCGCGGCCACAACCGTGGCAGGGTGCCGCGGCGGCTGGGCACGGCTAGGAGCCGTGCTGCGTGCCACAGCTGCTGCAGGCTGTGCTGGAGGGGGGCGTGGATGTTTTGGCACCAGCTTTCTCCGCGTGGGCCGCCTTCTTACCCTTTTTGTACTGTGAGACGCCTCTCACGGCAGTGGACGGGGTCTCTATTTCAGAGTACGTCACATCGGTGGCCTCATACGACCGACATTTCGTCACTGTCTCTTGAAGCGTGCGGGAGGCGTCCATGGTGATAAGCTCTCGCCTCAACTCCCTGTTGCGAACTCCCATCAACAAGGCATGCTTCATCCAGACTTCCTCGCAACGTGGCCCTGAGCACACTTCAATCTCTTCCGAAAGACCCTTGAGACGTGCGTAGAAGTCGGTGAAGCTCTCACCCTCGGCTTGCTTACAGGTGGAGAAGGCACGGCGACGGATCACTTCGTTATTCTGACCCTTCACGTGCTCCTGCAGGAGGTCAAGCACCTCTTCCACCGTGTGTGGGGAGTCGACGGGGATCTGAAGCGAGGTCACCAAATCACTCAGTGTCTTCGTGGAGAAGCACGCCCTCAGCTCTGCACGCTGCATGTCTTGGGGCATGCTCGACAGGCGACGCATTGTGGCGTGATCATTCCACCGGCTCCTCCATATCCGGAATTGTCGGAACGTCCCATCATGAGCGAGAGGCGGAGGAGTGGCGGCGGAGGCCTTGATGGGGGCCTTCTCGGTTGGTGGGGAGACGCGCTGCTGAGTGGCACTCGTAAGCAGCGCCTCGATGCGCCGTGTGTCTTCCTCGCGACGCACACGCTCTTCTTCGCGCCGAAGCCGTTCGTCTTCCCGACGCACTCGCTCTTCCTCGCGGCGTTGTGCCGTGTCCTCTTCCCGACGCACTCGCTCTTCCTCGCGGCGTTGTGCCGTGTCCTCTTCCCGACGCACTCGCTCTTCCTCGCGGCGTTGTGCCGCGTCCTCTTCCTGACACACTCGCTCTTCCTCGCGGCGTTGTGCCGCGTCCTCTTCCTGACACACTCGCTCTTCCTCGCGGCGTTGTGCCGCGTCCTCTTCCCGACGCACTCGCTCTTCCTCGCGGCGTTGTGCCGCGTCCTCTTCCAGACACACTCGCTCTTCCTCGCGGCGTTGTGCCGTGTCCTCTTCCGACTCACTCGCTCTTCCTCGCGGCGTTGTGCCGCGTCCTCTTCCTGACACACTCGCTCTTCCTCGCGGCGTTGTGCCGCGTCCTCTTCCTGACACACTCGCTCTTCCTCGCGGCGTTGTGCCGTGTCCTCTTCCCGACGCACTCGCTCTTCCTCGCGGCGTTGTGCCGTGTCCTCTTCCCGACGCACTCGCTCTTCCTCGCGGCGTTGTGCCGCGTCCTCTTCCTGACACACTCGCTCTTCCTCGCGGCGTTGTGCCGCGTCCTCTTCCTGACACACTCGCTCTTCCTCGCGGCGTTGTGCCGTGTCCTCTTCCCGACGCACTCGCTCTTCCTCGCGGCGTTGTGCCGCGTCCTCTTCCTGACACACTCGCTCTTCCTCGCGGCGTTGTGCCGTGTCCTCTTCCCGACGCACTCGCTCTTCCTCGCGGCGTTGTGCCGCGTCCTCTTCCTGACACACTCGCTCTTCCTCGCGGCGTTGTGCCGCGTCCTCTTCCCGACGCACTCGCTCTTCCTCGCGGCGTTGTGCCGCGTCCTCTTCCCGACGCACTCGCTCTTCCTCGCGGCGTTGTGCCGCGTCCTCTTCCCGACGCACTCGCTCTTCCTCGCGGCGTTGTGCCGCGTCCTCTTCCCGACGCACTCGCTCTTCCTCGCGGCGTTGTGCCGCGTCCTCTTCCTGACACACTCGCTCTTCCTCGCGGCGTTGTGCCGCGTCCTCTTCCCGACGCACTCGCTCTTCCTCGCGGCGTTGTGCCGCGTCCTCTTCCCGACGCACTCGCTCTTCCTCGCGGCGTTGTGCCGCGTCCTCACGCATCCATTGTAGAAAGCACGACATGTCCATCCCTTGCGAGGCGGAGGAGGAGGAAGGGGAGGGAGGCGTGGGTGCCTCCTCCCTGCCCTCGGGCTGCGCGGGCTCCGATGGTTCATCCATCAGGGGCGAGGTAGCGGGGGTGGCGGGCGAGGTGGCGGTGGCGTTACTCCTGGTGTTCCGAACACCGCGCTTGCCCATATGTACACTTAATACTGCGTTATTTCAACGATATATAGGGGCGGCGCCTCGACAGCTCGAACCGCATATAAATCGTAAATGACCATACAGCAATAAGCGGAGTTCACGGGCGGGTGTGGCCCTGGGCCTCACTCACCGGCACAGGTCAAAAAGGGCACGCACGGAATGCGGGCGGCTGGCCGTTACGCCAACCGGCTTGTACACTGCTTTTCACTATTTCTCTTTCCACAGAATCCTACTCACTGCGCCATGTTGGTCAGGTACTTGTCGACACTTGTAATCATTGGATAGACAAACACTGAATAAACTAAAGTCCGTATATTCTATGGAAAGTAACAGAGAAAGAACGAGTACGTGCGTACGCGATACAGACGGGGTGAACTGGCCCCTGAGGCACTGCCAGCCTCTGAGGGGCCACAACGGTCAAAACCGCTGACACCGCGGGATTAGTGTTGCCCCAGGCAAGGTGCCTATATTCAGAACTAACATTACCCACAGTTACAAAGGCTGAAGTTGGATCCGAAAGGGACAACTACCTCCCGAATCAAGACCAAGACCAAGATGAGTTGTAATCAGCATTGTTACTTAACTTCAGTAAGCTTGCTACCATTACCAACAGAATAATGAGTTGTCTATAACATTGTTACTTAACTTCAGTAAGCTTGCTACCATTACCAACAGAATAATGAGTTGTCAATAACATTGTTACTTAATTTCAGTAAGCTTGCTACCATTACCAACAGAATAATGAGTTGTCAATAACATTGTTACTTAACTTCAGTAAGCTTGCTACCATTACCAACAGAATAATGAGTTGTCAATAACATTGTTACTTAACTTCAGTAAGCTTGCTACCATTACCAACAGAATAATGAGTTGTCAATAATATTGTTACTTAACTTCAGTAAGCTTGCTAACATTACCAACAGAATAATGAGTTGTCAATAACATTGTTACTTAACTTCAGTAAGCTTGCTACCATTACCAACAGAATAATGAGTTGTCAATAACATTGTTACTTAATTTCAGTAAGCTTGCTAACATTACCAACAGAATAATGAGTTGTCAATAACATTGTTACTTAACTTCAGTAAGCTTGCTACCATTACCAACAGAATAATGAGTTGTCAATAATATTGTTACTTAATTTCAGTAAGCTTGCTACCATTACCAACAGAATAATGAGTTGTCAATAATATTGTTACTTAACTTCAGTAAGCTTGCTACCATTACCAACAGAATAATGAGTTGTCAATAACATTGTTACTTAATTTCAGTAAGCTTGCTACCATTACCAACAGAATAATGAGTTGTCAATAACATTGTTGCTTAACTTCAGTAAGCTTGCTAACATTACCAACAGAATAATGAGTTGTCAATAACATTGTTACTTAACTTCAGTAAGCTTGCTAACATTACCAACAGAATAATGAGTTGTCAATAACATTGTTACTTAACTTCAGTAAGCTTGCTAACATTACCAACAGAATAATGAGTTGTCAATAACATTGTTACTTAACTTCAGTAAGCTTGCTAACATTACCAACAGAATAATGAGTTGTCAATAACATTGTTACTTAACTTCAGTAAGCTTGCTAACATTACCAACAGAATAATGAGTTGTCAATAATATTGTTACTTAACTTCAGTAAGCTTGCTAACATTACCAACAGAATGTGAATAAACTTCATAATAATCTAACCTTGTGTTGCATAACCCCAACAACTAGGAAGCACACTTATTGTAAGATCTTAAAAACAGAGGAACGAAGCTGAAGGCAACACCCTTGCACCCTGGCAGGTGAGCGGCCCGGGTGAGCTGCCTGACACCCTTGCACCCTGGCAAGTGAGTGGCCCAGGTGAGCTGCCTGACACTCTTGCACCCTGGCAGGTGAGTGGCCCGGGTGAGCTGCCTGACACCCTTGCACCCTGGCAGGTGAGTGGCCCAGGTGAGCTGCCTGACACTCTTGCACCCTGGCAGGTGAGTGGCCCAGGTGAGCTGCCTGACACCCTTGCACCCTGGCAGGTGAGTGGCCCAAGTGAGCTGCCTGACACTCTTGCACCCTGGAAGGTGAGTGGTCCAGGTGAGCTGCCTGACACCCTTGTGAGCTGAACAAGACATTAATGTTAGCATTTTGAGTAGAACAGTTGCGTAAGTCATGCAGGGAGGCACACTTCAAACACCATTTTAAAACACAGGCACGGCAGGTCGGCCTCGGCCATCACCAGATCGCCCGTGTCACGCAGAAGACACAGCCACGAGTGTGATCCAAATGTTGACTGCCAGGCCGCGGACCCAGACCCTCCCAGCCTCCCCTGCCGCGCCATGCCCTGCACTCACCCTGCCTGCGTGTCCCCGGCGTGCGGCAGGTAATTCAGTGTCCCGCGGCCGCCGCTCAGCTCAGTTGAGTTGGATGTCGGAAGTCTTGCCTACAGGGCGGCCTTCCTGATGCGATCCTGTATTGAGCTTGATCTTGATACTGATGTCACAGTGGCTGGAGATTTCTCCCCAGCCAGGCCTTTGTATCGGCCACAGACTTACTGATTGATTGATAGTTGATTGATTGATTGATTGATTGATAGTTTATTGTTGCAGGTAAACAACAAGGGAGAAGGGAGGAACATGCCATCCCAACCCCCAGGCAGGACAGAGTGTGATTATGAGGCTATAGTAATACATGTGTAGGGATCGAGCACCATGAAACTAAAAAGATACAATGGTAGGAATGAATATACTTAGTTGTGTCTAGAGGTCTTGTGCCTCACAAACTAGCTGACCCAGATAACCCTAACTCCTTGTGCCATAATGATAAAGAGATAGCTGAGATTCTATAAAAAACAGTTTATTTTTGGCTTTACCAAGGAACCCATTGGACCCACACCCAGGCCACCTGTTCCAATAGATAATCTTGTTAGTGAACCTGTTATCCTAAAATCCAGTGTTCTAAAAAAGTTAAAAGACATAAACAGCAGCAGAAGCTGTGGCCCAGATGAAATACACCCACGAATCCTCCAGGAAATTGCAGACCATCATATAACCGGACCTATTACTATTCAAAAGCATCGAGACGGGAGAACTGCCGTCGGATTGGAAAGAAGCTTCAGTACGCCTATCTTTAAGAAAGGCTCCAAGAAACTGGCAGTTAATTATCGACCTATAAGCCTTACATCAGTCCTTTGTCAAATCCTCGAGTCCTTTATATGTGAAGCATTACTAGGCCACCTTTCTTCCAACGATGCCCTATCTCCACAACAGTACGGTTTCTTACATGGAAGGTCTACTGTTTTGCAGCTTGTACAGTATTTTAATCACTGTGCTGAGGTGGTAGCTATGGCCGGGTGGTATAGTGGATGTAATATTCCTGGACTACGCCAAAGCCTTTGATACCGTCCCTCACCGGCGTCTGTTATCGAAGCTCGAGAGTTATGGCATTCAGGGGAGGACCCTTGCATGGACTGAGAGATTTCTTGTTGGAAGGTTTCAGACAGTTGTCGTCAACAGTGAAAAGTCCTCCTGATCTGGAGTGTTGAGCGGCATCCCCCAGGGTAGTGTCTTGGGGCCAACATTATTTGTCATATACATAAACGATTTGCCAACCCCATTAAACTCAGATACATATATGTTTGCCGATGACACAAAGATTCTCCGACAAATAACAAAATGTGAGGATGCATATGAGCTTCAACGTGACCTAGACATGATGCAGAGCTGGTCAGATGATTGGTTACTGCGTTTTAATCCATCAAAGTGCAAAGTAATGTCAGTGGGAGCCTTTGAGAATACTGTATATGCACATTTTTTATTTTATTTATTTATCTACTTTTATTTATCAAGGTGGATATGCACCAAGGGAGGAAGGCGGTGCATGCCGCTCTACCCCCCAGACGGCTAGCAGAGAGATACCCAATTCTTTCAAGGAGGCCCAACAACGGGGCTGAGGGTGTCGGAAAGAGCCCACCTTTCCACCCCCATGGCACAGGATAGGTCTCGAACTCACGCTCTAGCAACCCGCCGAAGCGCAAGGCCGAGACTCTACCACGGGACCACGGGAGCCCCCTTATATCATGGTAGCAGTAGTGGTAGTGGTGGTCGTAGGTGGGTGGTAATGGTAGTTGGTGTGTGGTGTTAGTGGTGGTAGTGGTAGCAGTAGTGGTATTGGTAGTGGTAGTGGTAGTGGTGGTTGTAGTGGTAAGGGTTGCGAGGTGTGGATATACTACTATTATTGAGATCTTATTGATAATAATTATGATTATTATTTCTACTGATGTTATAATATTAATTAATAATGATATTATTATCAATAAAAACAATGGTAATAATAATAATAATAATAACAATAACAATAACAATAACAATGACAATGACAATGATAATGATAATGATAATAATAATAATAATAATAATAATAATAATAATAATAAAAAGAATAATAATAATAAAAAGAATAATAATAATAAAAATAATAATAATAATAATAATAATAATAATAATAATAATAATAATAATAATAATAATAATAATAATAATAATAATAATAATAATAATAATAATAATAATAATAATAATAATAATAATAATAATAATAATAATAATAATAATAATAATAATAATAATAATAATAATAATAATAATAATAATAATAATAATAATAATAATAATAATAATAATAATAATGACGATAATAATAATAATAATAATAATAATAATAATAATAATAATAATAATAATAATAATAATAATAATAATAATAATAATAATAATAACAATAATAATAATAACAATAATAATAATAATAATAATAATAATAATAATAATAATAATAATAATAATAATAATAATAACAATAATAATAATAATAATAATAATAATAATAATAATAATAATAATAACAATAATAATAATAATAATAATAATAATAATAATAATAATAATAATAATAATAATAATAATAATAATAATAATAATAATAATAATAATAATAATAATAATAATAATAATAATAATAATAATAATAATAATAATAATAATAATAATAATAATAATAATAATAATAATAATAATAATAATAATAATAATAATAATAATAATAATAATAATAATAATAATAATAATAATAATAATAATAATAATAATAATAATAATAATAATAATAATAATAATAATAATAATAATAATAATAATAATAATAATAATAATAATAATAATAATAATAATAATAATAATAATAATAATAATAATAATAATAATAATAATAATAATAATAATAATAATAATAATAATAATAATAATAATAATAATAATAATAATAATAATAATAATAATAATAATAATAATAATAATAATAATAATAATAATAATAACAATAATAATAATAATAATAATAATAATAATAATAATAATAATAATAATAATAATAATAATAATAATAATAATAATAATAATAATAATAATAATAATAATAATAATAATAACAATAATAATAATAATAATAATAATAATAATAATAATAATAATAATAATAATAATAATAATAATAATAATAATAATAATAATGACGATAATAATAATAATAATAATAATAATAATAATAATAATAATAATAATAATAATAATAATAATAATAATAATAATAATAATAATAATAATAATAATAATAATAATAATAATAATAATAATAATAATAATAATAATAATAATAATAATAATAATAATAATAATAATAATAATTATAAAAAAAATAATAATAATAATAATAATAATAATAATAATAATAATAATAATAATAATAATAATAATAATAATAATAATAATAATAATAATAATAATAATAATAATAATAATAATAATAATAATAATAATAATGACGATAATAATAATAATAATAATAATAATAATAATAATAATAATAATAATAATAATAATAATAATAATAATAATAATAATAATAATAATAATAATAATAATAATAATAATAATAATAATAATAATAATAATAATAATAATAATAATAATAATAATAATAATAATAATAATAACAATAATAATAATAATAATAATAATAATAATAATAATAATGATAATAACAATAATAATAATAATAATAATAATAATAATAATAATAATAATAATAATAATAATAATAATAATAATAATAACAATAATAATAATAATAATAATAATAATAATAATAATAATAATAATAATAATAATAATAATAATAATAATAATAATAATTAATAATAATAATAATAATAATTAATAATAATAATAATAATTAATAATAATAATAATAATTAATAATAATAATAATAATTAATAATAATAATAATAATTAATAATAATAATAATAATTAATAATAATAATAATAATAATTAATAATAATAATAATAATTAATAATAATAATAATAATTAATAATAATAATAATAATTAATAATAATAATAATAATAATAATAATAATAATTAATAATAATAATAATTAATAATAATAATAATAATTAATAATAATAATAATAATTAATAATAATAATAATAATTAATAATAATAATAATTAATAATTATGAGAATAATGTTTCGTTCTTGTTGATAATGTTGTTGTTGATAATGTTGATAATGTTGATAATGTTGATAATGTTGATAATGTTGATAATGTTGTTGTTGATAATGTTGATAATGTTGTTGTTGATAATGTTGATAATGTTGTTGTTGATAATGTTGATAATGTTGTTGTTGATAATGTTGATAATGTTGATAATGTTGTTGTTGATAATGTTGATAATGTTGTTGTTGATAATGTTGATAATGTTGATAATGTTGATAATGTTGATAATGTTGTTGATAATGTTGATAATGTTGTTATTGATAATGTTGATAATGTTGATAATGTTGTTGATAATGTTGTTGTTGATAATGTTGATAATGTTGTTGTTGATAATGTTGATAATGTTGATAATGTTGATAATGTTGATAATGTTGTTGATAATGTTGATAATGTTGATAATGTTGTTGTTGATAATGTTGATAATGTTGTTGTTGATAATGTTGATAATGTTGTTGTTGATAATGTTGATAATGTTGATAATGTTGATAATGTTGTTGATAATGTTGATAATGTTGATAATGTTGTTGTTGATAATGTTGATAATGTTGTTGTTGATAATGTTGATAATGTTGATAATGTTGTTGTTGATAATGTTGATAATGTTGTTGTTGATAATGTTGATAATGTTGATAATGTTGTTGTTGATAATGTTGATAATGTTGTTGTTGATAATGTTGATAATGTTGATAATGTTGATAATGTTGTTGTTGATAATGTTGATAATGTTGTTGTTGATAATGTTGATAATGTTGTTGATAATGTTGATAATGTTGATAATGTTGTTGATAATGTTGATAATGTTGATAATGTTGTTGATAATGTTGATAATGTTGATAATGTTGTTGATAATGTTGATAATGTTGATAATGTTGTTGATAATGTTGATAATGTTGATAATGTTGTTGATAATGTTGATAATGTTGATAATGTTGATAATGTTGATAATGTTGTTGATAATGTTGATAATGTTGATAATGTTGTTGATAATGTTGATAATGTTGATAATGTTGTTGATAATGTTGATAATGTTGTTGATAATGTTGATAATGTTGATAATGTTGTTGATAATGTTGATAATGTTGATAATGTTGATAATGTTGATAATGTTGTTGATAATGTTGATAATGTTGATAATGTTGTTGATAATGTTGATAATGTTGATAATGTTGTTGATAATGTTGATAATGTTGATAATGTTGTTGTTGATAATGTTGATAATGTTGTTGTTGATAATGTTGATAATGTTGTTGTTGATAATGTTGATAATGTTGATAATGTTGATAATGTTGTTGTTGTTGTTGTTGTTGTTGTTGGGCACAGGATAATCCCTCAGCCAGTAATACTTGTGTGAACAGACAAAACAGGATATTCCCTCAGCCAGTAATACTTGTGTGAACAGACAAAACAGGATATTCCCTCAGCCAGTAATACTTGTGTGAACAGACAAAACAGGATATTCCCTCAGCCAGTAATACTTGTGTGAACAGACAAAACAGGATATTCCCCCAGCCAGTAATACTTGTGTGTACAGACAAAACAGGATATTCCCCCAGCCAGTAATACTTGTGTGTACAGACAAAACAGGATATTCCCCCAGCCAGTAATACTTGTGTGTACAGACAAAACAGGATATTCCCCCAGCCAGTAATACTTGTGTGTACAGACAAAACAGGATATTCCCCCAGCCAGTAATACTTGTGTGTACAGACAAAACAGGATATTCCCCCAGCCAGTAATACTTGTGTGTACAGACAAAACAGGATATTCCCCCAGCCAGTAATACTTGTGTGTACAGACAAAACAGGATATTCCCCCAGCCAGTAATACTTGTGTGAACAGACAAAACAGGATATTCCCCCAGCCAGTAATACTTGTGTGTACAGACAAAACAGGATATTCCCCCAGCCAGTAATACTTGTGTGTACAGACAAAACAGGATATTCCCCCAGCCAGTAATACTTGTGTGAACAGACAAAACAGGATATTCCCCCAGCCAGTAATACTTGTGTGAACAGACAAAACAGGATATTCCCCCAGCCAGTAATACTTGTGTGAACAGACAAAACAGGATATTCCCCCAGCCAGTTGTATTTGACAGTGGTGGCGTAAAAGTAACCTGGCGTGACATTGTTTGTACGAGCTGAACCCGGACGGCAGACAACGGCAGGCGGAACACTCACCGTCACTACCTCGCCGGGGAGTTTTACCAGCGTGTCCTGCTCCATAACACATCTATGCTGTACCTGGGAGGGAAGAAATCGGCGTGTGAACAGCGAGTGTGCAAGGCGTGTATGTGGCTATTAATATTATTGTTATTATTATTGTTATTATTGTTATTATTGTCATTATTATTGTTATTATTATTATTATTATTATTATTATTATTATTATTATTATTATTATTATTATTATTATTATTATTATTATTATTATTATTATTATTATTATTATTATTATTATTATTATTATTATTATTATTATTATTATTATTATTAGTAGTAGTAGTAGTAGTAGTAGTAGTAGTAGTAGTAGTAGTAGTAGTAACAATAATAGTAGTAGTAGTAGTAGTAGTAGTAGTAGTAGTAGTAGTAACAATAATAGTAGTAGTAGTAGTAGTAGTAGTAGTAGTAGTAACAATAATAGTAGTAGTAGTAGTAGTAGTAGTAGTAGTAACAATAATAGTAGTAGTAGTAGTAGTAGTAGTAGTAACAATAATAGTAGTAGTAGTAGTAGTAGTAGTAGTAGTAGTAGTAGTAGTTTCATTGGTGTTTTTGTTGATTAGTATCTTAAATATTAGTATCTAATACTTTTTAGGGTTACGGAAATGAAATGCATGGTTAGAAGAGAAGTAAGAGGAGAAGGAGGAGTAGGAAGAAGCATGGACGAGCAGGCAGTAGAAAGCCTACAGTCTCATCGGAAGTCTGCCTGCACTCAGTTATTTAATCAATCCGTCAGCCATAGGAGTGTCTTGCGTGAAGGATTAAAGCCCTTCTCTACGTACTCTTGGGTACGTTTAGTTCACTCCCGTCGCAGCAAAGTGACGGTCAATGTGATTTTTGAATGAGGTGGTTGTTTCCGCACAAATCACTTCTACGGAAAGGCAGTTCCAGTGGCGGGCGAGTCTGTTCGGAAAATATCTTCTGCCGATATCCATAAAGCATCGCTTGGCTTAAACTGTTTTACCGTTGTTTCTTGTTCGCTGGTTTGTTTGTAGGGTGAAGAGTTTGGAGTGATCAACGTTGCTGAAGACTTGTATCATGTCTTCCCGCAGTTGCCTCTTTTTCAACGTGAATAGGTTGAGGCGCTTGATTAGGAGACCAGAACTGCATGGCGTATTGAGATGGGGTCTTACCAGCGAGTTATATAAGAACAACATAACTCCTGGCATCTTATATTCGAGATTCCTCGCTATGAACCTGAGCATAGTGTTGGCTTTCTTGCAAGCGGACTTGCAGAGTTTTTGGGGTTTCAGGTCAATCGAGAGAGCCCGGTTCGATTCTCGGGCAGAGTGGAAAAATTTGGGTGGCTTTTGCGATGCCCTACGCCCCTGTCCACCCAGCTGTGAATGGGTACCAGGTATTAATCGGGGTTGTGTCCCGTCTCCTGGGGTCTGCTCCCTTCTCCTATAATTCCTTCCCCTTCTGTCTCTCTCCGGCATAATGACCACAGATGTTGCGCCGACTAAACGAAGCTTTCCAACTTTCTGGGGTTTCAGGTCACTGCTGATAGTAACCACGAGGTCTCTTTCCTCCTGTACTGCCTGTAGTAGCTCGCCACCCATGTAGTATATGCGGTTTTTATATTTGGGCCCGATGAGCATTAATTTACATTTGGTAGTGTTAAGGACATCTGCCACCTTTCCGACCACTGAGTGATTTGGTCCAGGTCTCTCTGGATAATTTCGCTGTCTGCTGTCGTGAGGCCCTTCCCTCCCATCTTGGTGTCGTCAGCAAAATATATCCTAAATATTAGTATAACATATTTGTTATTAACACCTAGTAGACATTCACAAAAAGAAAACACTATAAACACATTACAAACATAAAAAAAAGAACGGACTAAAACAATGCCTATTGTGGTAACAGGGAAATGTTGGTTTTGCGAGGGAGAGAGAGAGGAGGGGAGCGAGAGAAAAGGAGGAGCGAAAGAGCGAGTGTGGAAGGGAGAGAGAGAGGAGGGGAGCGAGAGAAAAGGAGGAGCGAAAGAGCGAGTGTGGAAGGGAGAGAGAGAGAGAGAGAGAGAGAGAGAGAGAGAGAGAGAGGAGGAGATAAATTGCGAGAAAACAAAAAAAATATGAACCAAAAAATTTAACTCCCAGCAAAAAATTAACTGAGGAATTAAAAGATAAATAAAGGAAGAAAAGATGAGAAGGAAAAAAGCGTAAAAGAAGAGCAAAATAAAAATAGTAAAAAATACTAGACAAGTTAACAAGTGTAGGAGACAAACGGCCATTAAAACAGAAAAACAAGCAGTGAAGAAACAATTGGTCCAAATGGAGCATACACACACACACACACACACACACACACACACACACACACACACACACACACAGACATACGCACACATACCTGTAAAACCCACACCCCATCAAGGACTCAGCGAAGGTATTCAGCTCCTCCATTTCGGCCTTGGTGATGACGGTGTCTGGCACAAAAACACCCCCGCTCACCCTCACGCCCGCTGCCCCCAGTCCCTCCAGCACCCGCCTGTATCCACCGAAGCCCAGCGAGGAGCCGGGGAAACGAATGTCACGGTAACTGTTGGTGGGAAAACTTGTCATATATACACACACACACTTGCATAAATACACACACACTCTCTCTCTCTCTCTCACACACACACACACATTAATATTTTACCTTCAATTCCATTTCGCTAGCTTTTAATTCATCCCGAAAAGCTTCCATATTTTACTCTCACTACAATATTTTAACGTGGGAGACGAGATGTGTGTGTGTGTTTGTATGTGTGTGTGTGTGTGTGTGTGTGTGTGTGTGTGTGTGAGGGGGTGGGTCTGTGGGTGAGGTGAGAGAGAGAGAGAGAGAGAGAGAGAGAGAGAGAGAGAGAGAGAGAGAGAGAGAGAGAGAGAGAGAGAGAGAGAGAGAGAGAGAGAGAGAGAGAGAGAGAGAGAGAGAGAGATTTACATAGAAAATCAGACCACACAGACCCCATGGTCCAGAGTAGGTGGTCTGTCCTTAACCTATGTGATTCTACATTAATCAGATGGCTCCAAATCGTTGCATTTCAACTCTAGTTAATATTAAGTTCAAGGAAGTGACGGTCGAGCTTGTTTTTAAAGGAGTCAATCGTGTTACGCTGGACGACTGATGGTGGGAGCTTATTCCATTCTCGCACTACAATGTTGGTGAAGAAAAATTTGGTGCAGTCTGAATTTTCTTGTCTACATTTGAGTTTTATGCCATTGTTCCTCGTTCGCAAAGTGTCATCGATCATAAACAATTTTGATTTGTCTACATTCGTGAAACCATTAAGTATTTTAAAACATTCGATCAGTTTTCCTCGGAGGCGACGTTTCTCAAGAGAGAACATGTTAAGGGTAGAAAGCCTGTCCTATCCATTCCTACGCCGATGATTCCACTCTGCATTATTCAACTTCTTTTAATAGAAGACCCACCCTTCAGGAACTTAACGACTCAAGGCTGGAGGCTGCAGAACGCTTAGCCTCAGACCTTACTATTATTTCCGATTGGGGCAAGAAGAACCTGGTGTCCTTCAACGCCTTAAAAACACAGTTTCTCCACCTATCCACTCGACACAATCTTCCAAACAACTATCCCCTATTCTTTGACAACACCCAGCTATCACCTTCCCCAACACTAAACATCCTTGGTCTATCCTTAACTCAAAATCTTAACTGGAAACTTCATATCTCATCTCTTACTAAATCAGCTTCCTCGAGGCTGGGCGTTCTGTACCGTCTCCGCCAGTTCTTCTCCCCTGCACAGTTGCTGTCCATATACAGGGGCCTTGTCCGCCCTCGTATGGAGTATGCATCTCATATGTGGGGGGGCTCCACTCACACAGCTCTTCTGGACAGAGTGGAGGCTAAGGCTCTTCGCCTCATCAGCTCTCCTCCTCATACTGATAGTCTTCTACCTCTTAAATTCCGCCGCAGTGTTGCCTCTCTTTCTATCTTCTATCGATATTTCCACGCTGACTGCTCTTCTGAACTTGCTAACTGCATGCCTCCCCCCTTCCCGCGGCCCCGCTGCACTCGACTTTCTACTCATGCTCATCCCTATACTGTCCAAACCCCTTATGCAAGAGTTAACCAGCATCTTCACTCTTTCATCCCTCACGCTGGTAAACTCTGGAACAATCTTCCTTCATCTGTATTTCCTCCTGCCTACGACTTGAACTCTTTCAAGAGGAGGGTATCAGGACACCTCTCCTCCCGAAATTAACCTCTGATTTTGGACACTCCTTTAACCTTTGTTCGGGAGCAGTGAGTAGCGGGCCTTTTTTTCTTTTTTTTTCTTTGCGCCCTTGAGCTGTCTCCTTAGCTGTAAAAAAAAAAAAAAAAAAAAAAAATTAGCAATGTCCTTTGCATGGTGGGGAGACCAAAACTGCAACGCATATTCCAAGTTGGGTCTGATTAAATAATTGTAAAGCGGAAGTATTATTTATTGTTCCAACTTGTCTACGTTAAAGGGCATCTCCCATCTATCTGACCAAGCTGAAATGTTGTGCAAATCCTCTTGGAGGCTTTGCCTGTCTTCGTCAGTGAGAACGGAATTACCAATCTTTGTGTCGTCTGCAAATATACTAATGCGATTATTGAGTCCAAAATCCACATCGTTGATGTAAATAATGAAGAGCACTGGGCCAAGAACCGAGCCCTGAAGGACGCCACTAGTAACCGGCGCCCACTCTGAGTTAAATCCGTCAATCACAACTCTTTGTTGTCTGTTGCTCAACCAATTCGCGATCCATTGGTTTACTTGACCGTCAATACCTAATTGCTTTAATTTGTAAAGTAATTTATGATGTGATACTTTATAAAACGCTTTCTGAAAATCAAGATAGACTACGTCTAATGATTTGGTTACGTCATAAACTGAGAAGAGGTCGTTATAAAAGGTCAATAGGTTTGATAGGCAGGATCTTTTGTTACGGAAGCCATGTTGTGAATCCCCAATTAATGAGTGGCTTTCAAGGTATCTCACAATTTTGTCTCTAATTATGCTCTCAAGTAGCTTACCTACAGCTGAAGTTAGACTAATGGGGCTGTAATTACCTGGTAATTTTTTGTCTCCTTTCTTAAAAATCGGTGTCACGTTAGCCTTTTTCCAATCCGAAGGGACGATGCCTTGTCGCAAGGACATATTGAATACGGTTGTGAGGGAGGAGAGTATTTCGCTCTTTGTTTCTTTAAGCAGTATAGGATATACTTTGTCAGGTCCAGGACTCTTATTTGTTTTATGTGATTGGAGGGCTGTAAGGACTTCATCGGTTGTTATTTCGAAGTTAGGCAATGCATGCTCGAGATTTACATTACAGTACTGGTGTTGGTGATAGTGATGGGAAGACTTAGTATTAAACACCGAGGAAAAGTAATTGTTTAAGAGGTTTATAGTGTGTTGGCTGTCAGTCACTAGTGCACCGTCACTGTTTGTTAAAGGTCCAATTCCACTTCTGATCGCCTTTCTGTTGTTTATGTAACAGGAAAAGGATTTCGGATTATTTTTAGTAATATTTTCTTCATAGCTATACGCTTTGCCTGACAAACTAATCTTTTTACTCGTCGCCTAGCATCATGATAAAGTCTAATGTTTTCTGGCGCGCTTTGCTCTTTCTTTAGCCTGTAAAACAATTTTCTCTCCTTGACTGAGTGTTTAATTTCGCTATTAAACCAAGGTGGGCTTTTATTAGTGCTACTTCGCTTCTCACACAAAGGGACGAATGTGTTCTGTTGAGAGTTATAAGGCTTAGCCAGGCTTCCTGTACATTGCCGTCATCTGATAGTTGTATTTCTGTTAGTTTTTGTCGGATTTCTACGAAGTTAGCTCTTTTGAAATTGGGCACCATTATTTTATTTTCAGTCATTGATGTTTCAGCTCTAATGTCGACGCGCACTAATTTATGATCGTAAGAACCGAGGTGTTCTCCTACCGTGACATTACTGACTAGGTTATCTTGGGTTGCTATAACAAGGTCTAGTATGTTATTTTGTCGAGTTGGTTCAGAAACCATTTGGCTTAGACAATTTTCTTCTAAAAATTTGATCATTCTATTCTGCCTTAAAATTCATTCTATTCTATTCTGCCTTAAAGCGCTGTACATTTCAAGATCGACATCGAGTGATTGCCCCGACGGCCTGTAGATGACAGATATATTTAAATTGACTTTTGAAATGTTTACTCGCACCCATAAATGTTCAACGTTATTGTTTCTTGGTGTTCTGTCAGTGGGTTGCAAATAGCTTTTGTCAAAAAGGGCGACGCCACCACCTCTGCGGTTTACACGATCTTTGTTGAAGAGTCTGTAGCCATCTATGCTGTATTCTGTACTTAAACCAATATTTGTGGTGTCGATACATGTTTCGGTTATACCAATTACGTCAAAATTTTCTGTCAAAGCAAGACATCTCTTTTCATCAAACTTGTTTCTTAAGCTACGCGCATTGAAACTAAGGACTCTTAAATTATCTTGAGGCTTGGTAATAGAGGTGAAGGTACTTGCGGGTTCATGGTTACGCGTTTGTTGCGATGCATGGCGTCTATTTACACGGGCAGGGACGTGGCCGAGAGCGGTTTTTTGATCGGGTGTCACGTACTGCGTCGTTTAGGAGCCTTCCGGATCTGGCTGCCCCGATGGGGGACAGGTGTATTCCGTCCCTGTGGAAGAGCTCACTCTGGCCGTAGAAATTGTCCCAGGCGTTAAAGAACTCAACGTCAAACTTTCTGCAAAGAGTCTGTAAGCGGTTGTTGAGGCTGAAGGCCTTGTTGTAGAAGTCGCTCTCCGGCCACGTCCGTGGTAGAATTCCTGAAATCAAAATGTTAGGGGATTTAGACTTATACTGCTGGATGAGCCTACGGTACTTGTCCAGCAGTTCCTCAGACCGGGTCGTGGTGAAGTCGTTCGTACCTGTGTGAAGAACAGAAAGTGAGTCATTAGTAGCCTCAGCGGAGGCCTCGTCCAAGGCAGCTGTGATGTCGTAAACTCCAGCTCCGGGATAACAATAGTTACGCCTACGACGGGGGACTCTTCCACAGAATTCAACCACCTGATGGCGAATCATAGAGTCCCCGACCAAGAAGGTGCTCTGCTCCTCGTCCTTTCTCATCCAGTATGGCAAATCTGTTGTAGCAGTGAGTAGGATAAATGGCTCTAGGGGCGGGTCTGGCTCCTCCTCTCACGGGAGTGAAACCTTCAGCGTCAGATGAAGCTCTTCCGTTCCCCTGTGACGTGACTTCATCGGATGATTGCTGGGCTTGGAGAGCAGGCGCGGCGGGTGATGAGGCGTCAGTTGCAGCATGTGCGACGATGTTGGCCTGGATAAACTCCTGCAAGGTTTCAACAGTACGTGTTAGTTCAGTGATCTCCTGGCCAGCTGTCAGCCTTTCGTCCTGTTGAAGGAGTCTCGTTTCCATCTGCTGTCTCAACAGGCAGATCTTGCAGACGGGCGATCGTCCTGTGAAGAAATGGCCTGAGAAACTACGTGTGCAAGTCGAGCATTTCTTTAGCGCCATCTTGGTAGGTAGAAGAGAGCAAGTGAGCAGCGCTTTTTTTTTTCTTCTTTCGTCGGGTCAGAGGGTCGTGCGCGCGATTAAGAGAGAGAGAGAGAGAGAGAGAGAGAGAGAGAGAGAGAGAGAGAGAGAGAGAGAGAGAGAGAGAGAGAGAGATTTTTTTCAAGAGTGACTATCTTAAAGTTTCTTATATACACCATAAGTTACTGTTCTACTCATTTATTGTTGTTTATATATTGTGCAGCACTTGTCATTTTAACATTGGATGCTGGACGACATTTAAAACAACATTGAATATAACAGTCGGCTATCTCCTTAAATAAACTAAAATTGATTTCCTGCTCCTGAACAGAATAGTTAAGACGTCTTTATGGAGGAGAAAACAACGTACCTACTGAGGGTCATTTTCCTACTGAGGGTCATTTTCCTACTGAGGGTCATTTTCCTACTGAGGGTCATTTTCTTACTGAGGGTCATTTCCCTACTGAGGGTCATTTTCCTACCGAGGGCCATTTTCCTACTGAGGGTCATTTTCCTACAGAGGGCCATTTTCTTACTGAGGGTCATTTTCCTACTGAGGGTCATTTTCCTACTGAGGGTCATTTTCCTACTGAGGGTCATTTTCCTACTGAGGGTCATTTTCCTACTGAGGGTCATTTTCCTACTGAGGGTCTTTTTCTTACTGAGGGTCATTTTCCTACCGAGGGTCATTTTCCTTGTGAGGGTCATTTTCTTACTGAGGGTCATTTTCCTACTGAGGGTCATTTTCCTACTGAGGGTCATTTTCTTACTGAGGGTCATTTTCTTACTGAGGGTCATTTTCCTACTGAGGGTCATTTTCCTATTGAGGGTCATTTTCCTACTGAGGGTCATTTTCCTACTGAGGGTCATTTTCCTACTGAGGGTCATTTTCCTACTGAGGGTCATTTTCCTACTGAGGGTCATTTTCCTACTGAGGGTCATTTTCCTACTGAGGGTCATTTTCCTACTGAGGGTCATTTTCCTACTGAGGGTCTTTTTCCTGCTGAGGGTCTTTTTCCTACTGAGGGTCATTTTCTTACTGAGGGTCATTTTCTTACTGAGGGTTATTTTCTTACTGAGGGTCATTTTCCTACTGAGGGTCATTTTCCTACTGAGGGTCATTTTCCTACTGAGGGTCATTTTCCTACTGAGGGTCATTTTCTTACTGAGGGTCATTTTCTTACTGAGGGTTATTTTCTTACTGAGGGTCATTTTCCTACTGAGGGTCATTTTCCTACTGAGGGTCATTTTCCTACTGAGGGTCATTTTCCTACTGAGGGTCATTTTCTTACTGAGGGTCATTTTCTTACTGAGGGTCATTTTCCTACTGAGGGTCATTTTCCCACTGAGGGTCATTTTCCTACTGAGGGTCATTTTCCTACTGAGGGTCATTTTCCTACTGAGGGTCTTATTTTTCACCAGGTCCCTTTCTACTGAGGTCCTTTTATCCCGGCATATATATATATATATATATATATATATATATATATATATATATATATATATATATATATATATATATATATATATATATATATATATATATACATATATATATATATATATATATATATATATATATATATATATATATATATATATATATATATATATATATATATATATATATATATATATATATATATATATATATATATATATATATATATATATATATATATATATATATATATATATATATATATATATATATATATATATATATATATATATATATATATATATATATATATATATATATATATATATATATATATATATATATATATATATATATATATATATATATATATATATATATATATATATATATATATATATATATATATATATATATATATATATTTTTTTTCTTTTACAACAAAGGAGGCAGCTTTAAGGGCACACAAAAAAGAAAACAATAATAAAAAAAAAGCCTGCTAATCGCTGCTCTAAAAAGAAACAAAAGAGGTGGCCGAAAGCAAGATCATATACGGGAGGAGAGATGTCCTGATACCCTCCTCTTGAAAGAGTTCAAGTCGTAGGCAGGAGGAAATACAGATGAAGGAAGATTGTTCCAGAGTTTACCAGCGTGAGGGATGAAAGAGTGAAGATGCTGGTTAACTCTTGCATAAGGGGTTTGGACAGTATAGGGATGAGCATGAGTAGAAAGTCGAGTGCAGCGGGGCCGCGGGAGGGGGGGAGGCAAACAGTTAGCAAGTTCAGAAGAGCAGTCAGCGTGGAAATATCGATAGAAGATAGAAAGAGAGGCAACATTGCGGCGGAATTTAAGAGGTAGAAGACTATCAGTATGAGGAGGAGAGCTGATGAGTCGAAGAGCCTTAGACTCCACTCTGTCCAGAAGAGCTGTGTGAGTGGAGCCCCTCCACATGAGATGCATACCCATACGAGGGCGGACAAGACCCTGTATATAACAAGCACCATAGGATATATATATATATATATATATATATATATATATATATATATATATATATATATATATATATATATATATATATATATATATATATATATATATATATATATATATATATATATATATATATATATATATATATATATATATATATATATATATATATATATATATATATATATATATATATATATATATATATATATATATATATATATATATATATATATATATATATATATATATATATATATATATATATATATATATTACCTCAAACCCTTCTGCTTATTCTGTCAAACTGTTCTCTCCGTTGGGCTCCTCCGATCACAATCTTATTTCTGCATCCTGTCCTATCGCTCCTGTACATCCTCTGGACCCACCGAAGAGGCGATGCTTCTGGCATTTTGCTTCAGGTCGGTGGGACAACCTGAGGATGTACTTTTCCGATTTCCCGTGGAATGATTATTGCTTCCAGGATAGAGACCCCTCTGTGTGTGCTCAGCGCATCACAGAGGTGATTGTCTCTGGAATGGAGGCATACATTCCTCGTTCTTTCTCTACTCCTCACGCAAAAAAGCCTTGGTTTAATCACGCTTGTTCTCGTGCTGTCAATGATAGAGAGGTAGCTCACAAAAGGTACCAGAGCCTTCAAACTAATGCTAATTATGAACTTTACATTTCTGCCCGAAATCGTGCCAAATCTATTCTCCGACTAACCAAAAATTCTTTCATTACCGTAATAGAAAATGTCAAAACCTTGCTTTCTCTAACTCTTCCCGTGACTTCTGGCATCTAGCCAAAAACATCTCCTCCAACTTCACTTCTTCATCTTTCCCTCCACTCCTCAGTCCTGACGGCAACACTGCCGTCTCATCTATCTCTAAGGCTGAACTCTTCTCTCAAACTATTTCTAAAAACTCCACTCTGGACGATTCTGGGCATATTCCTCCTACTCATCCCCCCTCTGACTCCTTTATGCCTGTTATAAAGATTCTTCAAAATGATGTTTTCTATGCCCTCTCTGGCCTCAATCCTCAGAAGGCTTATGGACCTGATGGAGTGCCTCCTATTGTCCTTAAAAACTGTGCCTCCGTGCTGTCACCCTGCCTGGTCAAACTCTTTCGCCTCTGCCTGTCAACATCTACCTTTCCTTCTTGCTGGAAGTATGCCTTCATACAGCCTGTACCTAAGAAGGGTGACCGCTCCAATCCCTCAAACTACCGTCCTATTGCTTTACTTTCTTGTTCATCTAAAGCTTTGAATCAATCCTAACCGGAAGATTCAAAAGCACCTTTCCACTTCTGACCTTCTATCTGATCGCCAGTATGGGTTCCGCAAGGGCGTTCTACTGGTGATCTCCTAGCCTTCTTAACTGACTCTTGGTCATCCTCTCTTAGCCGTTTCGGTGAAACTTTTGCTATTGCGCTGGACATATCAAAAGCTTTTGATAGGGTCTGGCACAAATCTTTGCTTTCAAAACTACCCTCCTACGGTTTCTATCCTTCTCTGTACCTTTATCTCCAGTTTCCTTTCTGACCGTTCTATTTCTGCCGTGGTAGACGGTCACTGTTCTTCTCCTAAATCTATTAACAGTGGTGTCCCACAGGGTTCTGGTCCTATCTCCCACTCTTTTTCTGTTGTTCATTGATGATCTTCTTTCCAAAACGAACTGTCCTATCCATTCCTACGCCGATGATTCCACTCTGCATTATTCAACTTCTTTTTAATAGAAGACCCACCCTTCAGGAACTTAACGACTCAAGGCTGGAGACTGCAGAACGCTTAGCCTCAGACCTTACTATTATTTCCGATTGGGGCAAGAAGAACCTGGTGTCCTTCAACGCCTCAAAAACACAGTTTCTCCACCTATCCACTCGACACAATCTTCCAAACAACTATCCCCTATTCTTTGACAACACCCAGCTATCACCTTCCTCAACACTAAACATTCTCGGTCTATTCTTAACTCAAAATCTCAACTGGAAACTTCATATCTCATCTCTTACTAAATCAGCTTCCTCGAGGCTGGGCGTTTTGTACCGTCTCCGCCAGTTCTTCTCCCCTGCACAGTTGCTGTCCATATACAGGGGCCGTGTCCGCCCTCGTATGGAGTATGCATCTCATGTGTGGGGGGCTCCACCACACAGCTCTTCTGGACAGAGTGGAGGCTAAGGCTCTTCGTCTCATCAGCTCTCCTCCTCATACTGATAGTCTTCACCTCTTAAATTCCGCCGCCATGTTGCCTCTTTCTATCTTCTATCGATATTTCCACGCTGACTGCTCTTCTGAACTTGCTAACTGCATGCCTCCCCCCCTCCCGCGGCCCCGCTGCACTCGACTTTCTACTCATGCTCATCCCTATACTGTCCAAACCCCTTATGCAAGAGTTAACCAGCATCTTCACTCTTTCATCCCTCACGCTGGTAAACTCTGGAACAATCTTCCTTCATCTGTATTTCCTCCTGCCTACGACTTAAACTCTTTCAAGAGGAGGGTATCAGGACACCTCTCCTCCCAAAACTGACCTATCTTTCGGCCACCTCTTTGGATTCTTTTTAGGAGCAGTGAGTAGCGGCTTTTTTTTTCATTAATGTTTGCTTTTTGTGTGCCCTTGAACTGTCTCCTTGTTGTAAAAAAAAAAAAGATATATATATATATATATAGATATATATATATATATATATATATATATATATATATATATATATATATATATATATATATATATATATATATATATATATATATATATATATCTATATATATATATATATATATATATATATATATATATATATATATATATATATATATATCGGTACCGAGCAATCTGGTACCGGTACCGTACCGTTTAACTGGTACCGTTATTACCGGTACTGGTACCGGTACCTGCCCACCCCTAGTCTTGAGTTAGTGTGTTTGCCAACATCACACGCTCATGGTGTCAATCAACCTCAAGTATCTGTCAGCCTCACAGTATCAAACTCATATTCTGTCAACCTCACAGTGTGCTAACTTCACAGTGTCAATCAACCTCACATTGTCAACCTCATTATGTCAATCAACCTCACAGTGTCTCAAACCTCACAGTGTCTGCCAACTTCATAATGTCAATCAACCTCACTTTGTCAACCTCATAGCATCTTTCGACCTCACAGTGCCAATCAACCTTATAGTGGGTGTCTACTTCACAGTGCCAATCAACCTTACAGTGTCAACCTTAGTCTGTCAACCTCACAGTGCCAATCAACCTTACAGTGTCTTCCGACCTCACGGTGTCAATCAATCTTACAGTGTCTTTTTACCTCACCTTAGAGTGTCCTTCGACCTTTCAGTGTCTGTCAACCTCAGAGTGTCTTTCAACCTCACAGTATCTATCAACTTCAGTGTTAACCTCATAGTAGGTATCAACCTGACACTGTCAACATCAAAGTGTCTCTCACCTCAGAATCAACCTTACAGTATCATTCAGCCTGAGCGTATCAACCTCAAGTGTGTCAACCTCACAGTGTGTCAACCTCATAGTGTGTCAAACTGATAATGTGTCAACCTCAAAGTGTGTCAACCTCACAGTGTGTCAAACTGATAATGTGTCAACCTCATAGTGTGTCAAACTGATAATGTGTCAACCTCATAGTGTGTCAACCTCATAGTGTGTCAAACTGATAATGTGTCAACCTCATAGTGTGTCAAACTGATAATGTGTCAACCTCATAGTGTGTCAAACTGATAATGTGTCAACCTCACAGTGTGTCAACCTCATAGTGTGTCAAACTGATAATGTGTCAACCTCATAGTGTGTCAAACTGATAATGTGTCAACCTCAAAGTGTGTCAACCTCACAGTGTGTCAACCTCATAGTGTGTCAAACTGATAATGTGTCAACCTCAAAGTGTGTCAACCTCACAGTGTGTCAACCTCATAGTGTGTCAACCTCACAGTGTATCAACCTCATAGTGTGTCAACCTCACAGTGTGTCAACCTCATAGTGTGTCAACCTCACAGTGTGTCAACCTCACAGTTTGTCAACCTCACAGTGTGTCAACCTCATAGTGTGTCAACCTCACAGTGTGTCAACCTCACAGTGTGTCAACCTCATAGTGTGTCAACCTCACAGTGTGTCAACCTCACAGTGTGTCAACCTCACAGTGTGTCAACCTCATAGTGTGTCAAACTGATAATGTGTCAACCTCACAGTGTGTCAACCTCATAGTGTGTCAAACTGATAATGTGTCAACCTCAAAGTGTGTCAACCTCATAGTGTGTCAAACTGATAATGTGTCAACCTCAAAGTGTGTCAACCTCATAGTGTGTCAAACTGATAATGTGTCAACCTCAAAGTGTGTCAACCTCAAAGTGTGTCAAACTGATAATGTGTCAACCTCAAAGTGTGTCAACCTCAAAGTGTGTCAAACTGATAATGTGTCAACCTCAAAGTGTGTCAACCTCAAAGTGTGTCAAACTGATAATGTGTCAACCTCAAAGTGTGTCAAACTGATAATGTGTCAACCTCAAAGTGTGTCAACCTCATAGTGTGTCAAACTGATAATGTGTCAACCTCAAAGTGTGTCAACCTCATAGTGTGTCAAACTGATAATGTGTCAACCTCAAAGTGTGTCAACCTCAAAGTGTCTGTCAAGTTTCAACCTCACAGTGCTTCAACTTCAGAGTACCTATCAACCTCAATGTCAACCATACAATGTCAACCTCAGTGTCAACCCCACAGTGCCTGTCAACCTCACAGTGTATGAACCTCACAATGTCTGTCAACCTCACAGTGTCAGTCAACCTCAGAGTGTTTCAACCTCACAGTGTCTGTCAACCTCACAGTGTCTGTCAACCTCACAGTGTCTGTCAACCTCAGAATGTGTCAACCTCACAATGTCTGTCAACCTCACAGTGTCAGTCAACCTCAGAGTGTGTCAACCTCACAGTGTCTGCAACCTCACAGTGTGTCCTCACAGTGTCATTCAACCTCACAGTGTCATTCAACGTCACAGTGTGTCAACCTCATAGTGTGTCAAACTCATAGTGTGTTAACTTCACAGTGAGTCAACCTCAATGTGTGTCAACCTCAAAGTGTTTGTCAAGTTTCAACCTCACAGTGCCTCAACCTCAGAGTACCTATCAACCTCAATGTCAACCATACACTGTCAACCTTAGTGTCAACCCCACAGTGCCTGTCAATCTCAGTCATTCAGCCTCAAAGTGATTTAACTTCACATTATCTGTCAACCTCACGGTGTCATTCAACCTCACAATGTCTGAACTCTCACAGTGTCATTCAAATTCACTGTGTCTGTCAACCTCACAGGGTCTGTCAACCTCACAGTGTCTGTCAACCTAACAGTGTCTGTCAACCTCACAGTGTCTGTCAACCTAACAGTGTCTGTCAACCTCACAGGGTCTGTCAACCTCACAGTATCTGTCAACCTAACAGTGTCTGTCAACCTCACAGTGTCTGTCAACCTAACAGTGTCTGTCAACCTCACAGTGTCTGTCAACCTAACAGTGTCTGTCAACCTCGCAGTGTCTGTCAACCTCACAGTGTCTGTCAACATCACAGTGCCTGTCAACTTCACAGTGTCTGTCAACCTCACAGTGTCTGTTAACCTCACAGTGTCTGTCAACCTCACAGTGTCTGTCAACCTCACAGTGTCTGTCAACATCACAGTGTCTGTCAACCTCACAGTGTCTGTCAACATCACAGTGTCTGTCAACCTCACAGTGTCTGTCAACATCACAGTGTCTGTCAACATCACAGTGTCTGTCAACCTCACAGTGTCTGTCAACCTCACAGTGTCTGTCAACCTCACAGTGTCTGTCAACCTCACAGTGTGTCAACCTAACAGTATCATTCAACATCACAGTGTCTGTCAACATCACAGTGTCTGTCAACATCACAGTGTGTCAACCTAACAGTATCATTCAACATCACAGTGTCTGTCAACATCACAGTGTCTGTCAACATCACAGTGTGTCAACCTAACAGTATCATTCAACATCACAGTGTCTATAAACCTCACAGTGTCATTCAACCTCACAGTGTCTGTCAACATCATAGTGTGTCAACCTAACAGTATCATTCAACATCACAGTGTCTGTCAACCTCACAGTGTTTGTCAACCTCACAGTGTCTGTCAACCTCACAGTGTCTATCAATTTCACAGTGTCTGTCAACCTCACAGTGTCTCAACGCCACAGTGTCTGTCAACCTCACAGTGTCTGTCAACCTCACAGTGTCTGTCAACATCACAGTGTCTGTCAACCTCACAGTGTCTGTCAACATCACAGTGTCATTCAACCTCACAGTGTCTGTCAACCTCACATTGTCTGTCAGCCAAACTGTCATTCAATTTCAAAGTGTATGTCAACCTCACAGTGTCATTCATCCTCATAATGTCTGTCAACTTCACAGTGTGTCTACCTCAGTGTCATTCAACCCCACAGTGTCTGTCAACCACAATCATTCAGCCTCACAGTTTGTCAACCTCACAGTATCATTCAACCCCACAGTGTCTGTCAACCACAATCATTCAGCCTCACAGTTTGTCAACCTCACAGTGTGTCTACCTCACAGTGTCATTCAACCTCACAGTGTCTGTCAACCTCACATTGTCTGTCAGCCAAACTGTCATTCAATTTCAAAGTGTATGTCAACCTCACAGTGTCATTCATCCTCATAATGTCTATCAACTTCACAGTGTGTCTACCTCAGTATCATTCAACCCCACAGTGTCTGTCAACTACAATCATTCAGCCTCATAGTTTGTCAACCTCACAGTGTGTCTACCTCACAGTGTCGTTCAACCCCACAGTGTCTGTCAACCTTACGGTGTGTTAACCTCACAGTGTCTGTCAACCACACTCAATCAGCCTCACAGTTTGTCAACCTCACAATGTCTCTCAACCTCAGTGTGTGTCAACCTCACTGTGTCTATTAACCTCACAGTGGCTGTCAACCTCAGTATTTGTCACCTTCAAAGTTTCAACCTCACATTGTCAACCTCAGTGTCTGTGAACCTCACTGTCATTCAACGTAACAGTGTCAACCTCAGATCATCAACCTCACTGTACCTGTCAACCTCAGTGTCTGTCAACCTCAAAGTATCAACCTCACATTGTCAACCTCACTGTGTCATTCAACCTAACAGTGTTTACCTCACATCATCAACCTCACTGCGTCTGTCAACCTCAGTTTATGTTAACATCAGTGTGTCAACCTCACAGTTATTCAACCTCACAATGCCATTCAACCGCAAGGTGTCATTCAAGCTCACAGTGTGTCAACCTCGGTGTCTGTCAACCTCACAATATCTGAACCCTCACAATGTCTTTCAACCTCACAGTGTCTGTCAGCCAAACTGTCATTCAACCTCAGAGTGTGTCAATCTCACAGTGTCATTCAACCTCACAGTGTATGTCAACCTCACAGTGTCATTCATACTCATATTGTCTGTCAACCTCACAGCGTGTCGACATCGCAATGTCATTCAACCTCACAGTTTCTGTCATCCACAAAGTATCATTCAGCCTCACAGTTTGTCAACCTCACAGTGTCTCTCAACCTCAGAGTGTGTCAACCTCACAGTGTCTATCAACCTCAGAGTGTGTCAATCTCACAGTGTCTATCAACCTCACAGTGTCTCTCAACCTCAGAGTGTGTCAATCTCACAGTGTCTATCAACCTCACAGTGTCTGTCAACCTCAGTATGTCAACCTCAAAGTTTCAACCTCATATTGTCAACCACAGTATCTGAACCTCACTGTGTCATTCAACGTAAGTGTCAACCTCAGATTGTCAACCTCCCTATGTCTGTCAACCTCAGTGTGTGTCAGCCTCTAAGTATTAACCTCAGATTGTCAACCTCCCTATGTCTGTCAACCTCAGTGTCTGTCAGCCTCTAAGTATTAACCTCACATTGTCAACCTCACTGTGTTATTCAACCTAGCAGTGTTAACCTCAGATCGTCAACCTCACTGTGTCTGTTAACCTCAGTTTATGTCAACAACAGTGACGTTCAACCTCAGTGTGTCAATCTCATTGTCTGTCAACTTCACAGTGTCATTCAACCTCACAGTGCCTGTCAACTTCAGAGTGTCATTCAACCTCACAGTGTCATTCAACCTCACAGTGTCTCAACCTCACTGTGTCAACTTCACTGTGTCAACCTCACAGTGTCATTCAACCTCACAGCGTCTCAACCTCACTGTGTCAACTTCACTGTGTCAACCTCACAGTGTCTCAACCTCACTGTGTCCACTTCACTGTGTCAACCTCACAGTGTCTCAACCTCACTGTGTCAACTTCACTGTGTCAACCTCACAGTGTCATTCAACCTCACAGCGTCTCAACCTCACTGTGTCAACTTCACTGTGTCAACCTCACAGTGTCTCAACCTCACTGTGTCAACTTCACTGTGTCAACCTCACAGTGTCTCAACCTCACTGTGTCAACTTCACTGTGTCAACCTCACAGTGTCATTCAACCTCACAGCGTCTCAACCTCACTGTGTCAACTTCACTGTGTCAACCTCACAGTGTCTCAACCTCACTGTGTCAACCTCACAGTGTCATTCAACCTCACAGCGTCTCAACCTCACTGTGTCAACTTCACTGTGTCAACCTCACAGTGTCTCAACCTCACAGCGTCTCAACCTCACTGTGTCAACTTCACTGTGTCAACCTCACAGTGTCTCAACCTCACTGTGTCAACTTCACTGTGTCAGCCTCACAGTGTCTCAACCTCACTGTGTCAACTTCACTGTGTCAACCTCACAGGGTCTCTCAATCTCAGTGTCTGTCAACCTCACAGTGTCTGTCAACCTCACAGTATCATTCAACCACACAGTGTATCAACCTTACTGTCTGTCAACCTGACAGTGTCTCTCAACCTCACTTAGTCTATCAACCTCACACACTGTGTTCAATCTCACAGTGCCAATGAACCTCACGGTTTTTCAACTTTACAGTCCCAATCAACCTCACAGTGTCTCGACTTCTCAGTATTAACCTCACAGTGCCAACCATTCTCACAATGTCAATCTTACAGTGCCAATCAATCCGGTGTCAATCTCGCAGTGTCTGTCAACATTACAGTGCCAATTAACCTCACAGTCCGTCTGTCAACCACACAGTGCACGGCTGTCAACCTCACAGTTCGTCAATCAACATCACAGTCTATGTGCCAGTTTCACTGTTTTACTGTAAATTGTGTACTGTAAGGATGACAATCAAGAGAAACATTTACGACGTGTATTTTTATGGTTGTTTGAAAACTACTTCACTTGTGAGGACACAACGAAAACACTGCCAAAGAGTTTGAAATGTGGTGTTTGACCAGTAAGATTTATGACAATAGTAGGAGTTATTGGGTATAATGATTTTTTTTTATATTAGTAAAATTCATAAAAATGTGGTAATGGTAATTACCTAAGCATTCTAAAGAACTAAGAGAGAGAGAGAGAGAGAGAGAGAGAGAGAGAGAGAGAGAGAGAGAGAGAGAGAGAGAGAGAGAGAATAACGCCTCTTACCCCACATACCTCTCCTCCCTGGGACACATGACTGCTGCAATGCGACAAGCTGCTTCAACTTCCCCGTCGCCCACGCCAGACAGGAGGAGGTACACAATAGGGCGAGGAGGCAGCGATGTGAGGGAAGCAGCGGTCACTGATGACACCGGGACGTGGATCCCTGCAACAATGTGCCTAAAGTCTTAACACCATCAACAGGAACAGCATCAATATCAACTGTGGGAAAAGTTAACCTCAACTTTTGAGGCTAATGTTGGTCTCCAATTAAAAATCACGGGACATGAGTTGCCTGAAGTACTTCCTTATTCTTATCTCACTCTAAGACAAAAATAGAATTGGCCAAATGTAATCTGCCACTTATCTGTAGATTTTGGAGACTTGGGAGGTAATCGTAGAACTGGATGGTGGCAAACAGCTGGGTCTGGTCCACTCGATTCCTCGTGGGGGCTGGTCTAATGCGAGTACTCAGACTCGGTCTGGGTATTTGACGCTAACAGCCATGTTTTCTTTCGGGTTATATCTCAAGTTAGGAGCATTTTTGTGGTGCGGAGATGTGCTTCATATGGGATCTGGTAACCATTAGCCAGACACTGGGTACGCCGCCTCTCAGATTAACAATGTTGGCCACGTCAGCAATTGAATCCGGATTGCGTTCGAAACATTCTTCACACAGATTTGATAATGACAAGTATGCAATATATGCAGGCGGAACAATTTCCACAGCTGGGGCGCAGCGAAAATGAGTGATTCCCTCAAGTAAGGTCACTCTCCTCCAAGCTGATCTAGACCTCAGGGTCTCTCTAAGGCTTGGACGTCCCATCGCTGGTCTCACTAGACGCATGATGGGGCTGACCCTCTGGCATTCATACAATTCCAGGGTGATGAGATTGGTAATTGATCTTAGACATTGTTGACACTCAACCAGCAGCTCCACTGATCTCACGAACCCACCCCCATCGATTCGCAAGGAGACAATTTTTCCGAGCGGCTAATGGGAACGAGGCATGTCACCCTTCATCAAGACTATATCCCCCACCTTCAGTGGACAGTAGGTCTCTGGTGAATGAGCACCTAAACCTCTCCCTCAAACTTATCAGGTAATCATGTCTTCAATGCTTATCCCAAACTTTCAAAATCTTAATTAAATTATGGTAGCTAACTCTGATATGTTGTGCAGGATCATTTACAATGGGATTACTGACCTCTGCACTGTTATATAAAGATGTAAGGGCTTCACTGAATTCACTGACTTTAGGTTAAAGTCTCACTCCATTGTACCGTATAAGTTATCTACGTATAAGCTATCTACTTATCAGTATGGAACATCAGGCAGTTCCACTTTACTAAGCTTTAAAAGTCAATCTATTTCTAATAGTATGCTAACAAAAAAAAAAAAAAAAAGATTTTATATTTTTTTAATTTTTTACATTTTCATAAAAAAGAGGTACACTTCTTTTTAGAAATTAAAAATAAAATACTTGAAATTCCATATCTTATATTTCAGACTGAGGAAGAGTTAAGGAATAGGCTGAATAAGAAGTGTTGAGAAAATTCTGCAGTTTGATAAAGAAATAAATTTGTGATTATTTTTGTAAACGCTTAAAAGTAGATTCCTGAGAAATTAGCGTTGAAAAAAACCCATTACATATTACCCCATATCTCATAAAGTATTAGATATATCTGGATGAAATTTGGTAGGTGTCACCTTTGTCATGAGGTCATCTAACCCCGAGAAAATGGTTGTTTTAGCTGAAGTATCTTAGAAGTTTGAGATTGATATGTTTCTGGCCCTTAGCGGTATTTTTTTTCCCTTACCCTGGGGATCATCGGACATAAGTTTCATGTGGGGTTTTTGGTTCGCTTCCTGTAGCATAGCCCCGTCGAAGGGGAGTCACCTTGTCGTGGTGACGGGCTTGAAGCGAGGTCGGCGTCACAACCTACCCTGGATAGGGCACGATGTCCGCTGACCTCGTGGACCAGGGCTCGATGTCCGCTGACCTCGTGGACCAAGTGCTTCCCCCTCATCACCGGTAGAAGAGACCTACTGATGAGGTTGTCTGCGCCAGCCCTTTTACTACCTAGGGCAGGGCTATTGTCTCGCCACGTGTTTGCCGTGTGTGGCGTCCCGTATACTCCCCGTGCCCTCTCATCTGGGAGTTGAGAGGGCACGGGGAGTATACGGGACGCCACGCACGGCAAACACGTGGCGAGACAATAGCCCTGCCCTAAGTGGTAAAAAGGCGGGCGCAGGCAACCTTACCAGTAGGTCTCCTCTACCGGTGATGAGGGGGGAGCACTTGGTCCACAAGGTCAGCGGACATCGAGCCCTATCCAGGGAGACAAGCCACCACGGTAGGTTGTGCCGGTGACCTCGCTTCAAGCCCGTCACCACGACAAGGTGACTCCCCTTCGACGGGGCTATGCTACAGGAAGCTTCTAAATACTGGCGAGGAACTTAGGTGGAGTATGGGGAAGCGGCCTACCTCTGGTAAACCAAAACCCCCACATGAAACGTATGCTCCGATGATCCCCAGGGTGAGGTAAAAAAATACCGCTAAAGACCAGAAACATATCAGTCTCAAACTTCTAAGATATTTCAGCTAAAACAACCATTTTCTCGGGGCTAGATAACCACATGACAAAGATGACGCCTACCAAATTTCATCCAGATAAGTGAGGGAGCTACCGGCAGGAGCAGGAGGCCGGGGAAAATTAGGTCTT
Organism: Eriocheir sinensis; assembly: GCF_024679095.1. NCBI lineage: Eukaryota > Metazoa > Arthropoda > Malacostraca > Decapoda > Varunidae > Eriocheir > Eriocheir sinensis. Next base: position 1,258,292 of record NC_066550.1, on the reverse strand, counting down.
TCCCGGCCTGTCACATCGGCCATTGGGCCGAAAATGAACACACTAACGCTGGGGTCAACCCTCCAGCGAAAGCCCGGTGTTACGACAGGGAGGTCCCTCTCCGGGGGCGCCCTGAATAAACAAATTTAAAATTCAAGATCGTTCAGTGGAGCTGCCGTGGGTTGCGAGGAAGCTGGGAGGAACTCCAGCTACTCATTAAAGACTCCCAGCCACAGTGTCTATGTCTCCAGGAGACACTGTTAGGAGCGTACGCTCATCCTCCCCAACGCAATTACAGTGCCATATACCCGCCGGCAGATCCCACACCAGCTCCTTCGGGAGGTACGTTTGTCTTCATATCAAACGTCATAAGCTCTCGCTTAACACTCCATTGCAGACTGCTGCTGCTCAAATCCACATTACACGTACATACACTATATGCTCCCTGTATCTCCCACCCAGTGCACCAATCAGCAAGACCTGACACTGGTACGCCAATTGCCCTCACCCTTCTTAATAGTTGGCGACTTCAACAGTCGCCATACACTATGGGAGGATACCACCAGCAACCCAAGAGAAGTCACAGTTGCATATGTAATGCATACTGAACTCCGGTCATCCAACACACTACCATATGCAAACCGACACACGGTCAATTATTGACCTCTCACTCAGTTCCCCCGATGCATACCTGGACTTCAGGTGGGAAATATCAGAGGATCTACATGGCAGCGACCACTACCCCATCTTCATCTCCCATTCCACTTTCCAACCGTCACCTCGATTACCGCGTTGGAAATTAGATCGAGTGGACTGGGAGCTTTTTCGGACCATGACTCACACGGAGACATCAATAGATGACTTCGAGACAACCGAGGATGCAGTTACCTTTTTTACGGCGCACATTCACCGGGCGGAAGAACATACAATCCAACAGGCAACGAGATATGCATCACGTCGGCATGTGCCATGGTGGTCGGACGAGTCCAAGCAGGCAGCGGCTTGCCGACGCCGGGCCTTCAACCGCTACAAGAGGCAGAGGACAGAGTTCAACCACATCGCCTACAAGAAAGCACGAGCACAAGCACGCCGGACACTAAAAGAAGCACGACGGTCCTCGTTTGCCAGTTATGTATCCTCACTTAACTCACAGACGCAAATGACACAGGTGTGGAAGAGGGTACACAAAATAGCAGGAAAGTTCTCATCGAGCCCACCACCTGCACTTAAAATCAATAATAACATACTAACAGGGAGCGCCGAGGTCTCCGACGTCATAGTCAGTGCAGTTGCTGCTGTGTCTAAGCGGGACTCTAGACCTCCCGAAGTACGCCGGGACTTGGAAAAACAGGGCCGAGATTCAGAGAGCTGTTAGCAACATTGCTAACCGATTAACAACGTTGGTATACGCAATAGCAATGTTTTCGGCATGCAGAGAGCCAAACGGTGACGTCACGAGGTTGCTAGAATAGCAACTTTTTTTTTTTTTTTTTTTTTTTTTTTAAAGCAAAGGAGACAGCACAAGGGCAAAAAAAATAAAAAATAAAAAAAAAAAAAAAAACGCCCTGCTCCTAAAAAAAAGAATCCAAAGAGAAAAGAAAGAGATAAGTCGGGAGGAGAGGAGAGGTCCTGTACCCTCCTCTTGAAAGAGTTTCAAGTCGAGGAAATACAGATGAAATAAGATTGTTCCAGAATTTACTCGCAGAGTGAGGCTAGAGGAGGTGAAGATGCTGGTTAACTCTTTAAATAGTTTAAAGTATTTGGAGAGTATAGGTAGAGAGATGAGTAGTAAAGTCGAGGGGGGGGGGGGAGGGGGGGGGGAGGTTCAAGCAGCAAAGAGCAAAGAGCAGTCAAAGTGGAATATCGATAGAAGATAGAAAGAGGCAAAAGAGCGGAAGTGAATTTAAGGAATAGAAGACTATCAAGATGAGAGGAGAGAGCGATGAGACCAAGAGCCTGGCCTCCACTCTGTCCAGAAGAGCTGTGTGAGGGAGCCCCCAGACCCACACATGGTACGCCATACGAGGGGCCCCTCAAGGCCCTTGTATATGGACAGCAACTGCAGGGGGTGCAGGGAGAAGAACTGGCGGAAAGCCGCCAGCCTGAGAGACTGATTTAGTAAGAGATTGAGAGAGTTGTTTATGAGATTTTGTTTGAGATTTAAGGATAGACTGAGATGATTGCTGGTTGTTGTGAGGGGGGTGGGTGGATGAATAGGGAAGAATAGGATGATAGTTGTAAGATTGTGTTAGGTGGATAGGAGATGTTTGAGGGTTTTGAGGGTGTTTTGTCTTCTTCAGGTTCTTTCTTGCCCCAATCGGAAATAATAAGGCTAAGCGTTCTGCAGCCTCAGCCCAGCCTTTGAGTCGTTAAGTTCCTTGGGTAAAAGTTCTATTAAAGAAAGTTGAAAAAATCAAGTGAATCAATCGAGCAGGGAATGGATGGAGAGAAGATTTTCAGAAATGAGATCAATGAACAACAACAAAAAAAGAGACCCAGGGGACAGAAACCCTGGGGGGACACCACTGAACAGTTAGGGGGAGAACAGTGAAAACTGAATCGGGTCAGTTGTTAATCTAGCAAGGTTTCATACCTTCACGTTTTCTTAAACTTAAAACAACAACTCAAGAGTATAGAAAGCATATCTATATAAAACTTTTGTATGTCATACGCAAACACGAGTAAATAACAAGAGTTGGGGCAGTTTAATTATTTAATTTCTTGCCTTCCGGGAGGGATCGAGGAGGCGGCGGCGGGCAACGTTGCCAGATTGTCGTACTCAGCCTCCTATGATTGCCAATTTCCAACCCCAAAACTGCCTCCTCGACCTCAATAACTGCCTTCATATATAGTTATCGTTAAAATGGTTAATTATTGGTGCGTTTTTGGCAATAGTTATGGGTATGGCTCAAAAACCGGTAAATACGAGGCTCTGAGTACGACAATCTGGCATCGGTGAGGAGGAGAAGGGATTCATGTCACCCTCCACACACGCAGCTACAACTGACAGCGATTTTTGAAGCTTAGTGAGCTTTTTGCGGGCGCCTCGGCTGGCAATGTGGGGGCTGGGAGGGAGAGCGTAACACCCAGGGGGATCGAATTCAAAACAAGTTGAAACTACCAGAAAAAAATAGTTCCGTCTGGAATAGACACTTGTGAAAGACCGAAAATTACAATTTTATGTGTGTGGAAGAACAACAGTTTATCCCAACCTAGTAGTATGATATATTTTTTGTTACATAAATGGGGTATACCCATTGCAGGGTTATCTCCCACAGCCCGCTGGATGGCACTACAAGGGATGGCATGGAGTTTGGAGGAAGAATACAAGGAGAGGCCATGACTGCAGTCTTTTGGCCTTCTGTGACGTCATGCCCTTTCCTTGTATTCTTCCTCCGAGGGCGAGACAATGTAAACACAGCTGGGACGAGACAGCCTTGTGATTGGCGCAGCTCTCTGTAAAACTCACTGTGATTGGTTGTTGACTCCCCGCCAATCAGTTGCCTTTCCGTCATAGCAAGGTATTAACAACGTTTCTGACTCCCGAGTTTTGCAAGGTTGTCGAATAACAACGCTGTTAGTGTTAGCAAGTTTTTTTTAGCAATGTTTTCTCTGCATCTCGCCACAGGAGATACGCTAGCTAGACTTTTCATCTCTCAACACTGAAATATACAACGATCCCTTCTCTATGCGGGAACTAGAACCAGCTCTTTCCCACTGCAGCGATACGTCGCCGGCCCCGATAATATCCCGTATGCCACGATCAGACACCTTAGTCCAACCACCACGATCCTGTTACTCCAAATATTCAACAAAGTCTGACAGACTGGTATCATGCCAAGTGGGTGGCGCAAAGTCATTTTACTTCCCATCCGTAAACCTGGGAAGGATGGTTCACAGCCCTTACACTACAGACCCATTGCTCTAATATCCTGCCTATGCAAACTCCTGGAGAAGATGGTAAATATTCGCCTAGTACACCATATAGAGAGCAATGGCCACCTGTCTCCATATCAGTCAGGGTTTCGGAAGATGAGAACAACAGTAGACGTCCTTGTGCATCCTAAGTCAGCTATCTGCCTCTCGTTTGCAGACAGACAATACATGGTGTGCATCTTTTTTGACCCCGAGAAGGCTTATTACACGACATGGAGATGTGGGATATTAAAGCAGCTTCAAAACTTTGGTCTCCGTGGACGGATGCCAAAGTTTATTGAAGGATTTCTTGGAGAACGGACCTTCCGCGTCAGAGTGGGTACGTCCTACTCGCCATCCTATGGACAGCAGGAAGGGGTTCCCCAAGGAAGCGTTCTAAGTGTCACCCTCTTTGCCGTAACCATAAATGGCATTACAACGTCGCCCCCTGAGGGGGTGTCGTCCTCCCTCTACGTCGATGACCTGGTAATCTGGTTCTCGGCGTCTCGGATGTCCACCGCAGAGCGAAGACTGCAAAGTGCCATCGACAGGACATCCAGATGGGCGAAGAAACACGGCTTCCGATTCTCACCATCCAAGTCGGTTGCCATGCACTTTTGCCGCCTGAGAGGCCACCATCCAGACCCTGATCTCATCATGTGCCGATCACGTCTACATGTTGCGGAAGAACACAAGTTCTTGGGACTCGTCTTCGACAGGAGCCTTACATGGCTTCCACACCTAAAAGCCTTAAAAATAAAGTGTATGAGATCGCTCGATCTCTTTCGTATTCTGTCATGCATGCACTTTTGGGGACCCTGACCGCACAATACTCCTATGCCTCTACCAGACACTCATCTGGTCGAGATTGTCCCACGGCTGCGAAGTATACACATCGGCAACAACCGCCCGCCTCCGCACACTTGATGCAGTCCATCACCCTGCAGTCCGGTGTCAACAGGTGCCTTTAGATCTTCCCCTATATCAAGTATTTTAGTTGACGCGGTAGTGCCACCTTTGGACTTGCATAAAGACGGACTTCTAATTAAATACTGGTACAGACTACAACGCCAACTTAACAACCCGGCATACACCGTTGCCTTAGACACCAATGTAGATATAATATACAGAGACAAACCTCTCCTACCTCGCCCCTTTGGTTTCCGTGTCTGAAATGTCACTGGTGATCGCTCGCAACCATACTTCCCTATAGCAGTGTATCAGATACCCCCATCACACCGTAGGAGTTCCCAAATATACATTTCTGCCGGTACTTCAACTTCAACAAAGCAAGTATCTCAGCGGGAACTGCTCGACAGCTGTTCCTGTCCCACACAGCTACTCACGCCACATCAGAACCAGTACACACGTACGGCTCCAAATCCGATGCAGGCGTTGGAGTTGAAGGTGTCTTTCCAGACTTTCCCCGTTCTGGAACTTTGCCTGCTATCGCTTAATTTTTTACAGTAGAGCTATCTGTCACTCTTATAGCAATTTGCGCTATCTTCACTTTGCCTGTCGATACTTTTACCGTCTCACAGGCAGCCCTGTCCGCAATAGATGGTTTTAGGAACACCCACCCATTCGTTTTATAATTTTTTAGCTGCCTAGTTCTAGCAAAAAGGCGTGGGCATCAGGTGACCCTCTGTTGGATGCCTGTCCACGTCTCAGTGCGTGGTCATGAGGAGGCCGATGAGGTGGCGCGGGCCGCTGCCTCTACCCCACCCCCACAGTGCGCTCTTCCTCTTAGGGACTTGCATCCCACCGTGCGGTCTGCACTCCAGAGGGTGTGGCAGGGCAGGTGGGCGGCTGTGATTGCCATGACAAAGATGGGGGAGTCACAACCAGGGCTGTGCGTCCCTGGTCGTATTCCCATATAAGAAGTCGAAGAGGGAGACTGTCTTGGGGCGCCTTAGGGTGGGTCACACTAGATACACACATGGCTTTCTCATGTCATGGGGAGTTCAGCCGTACTGTGATGACCGTTTGGTCCCCCTAACTGTTTGGCACTTGCTGGTCGAGTGCCCTAGTCTGGGGCGGAGATGAGAGTTTCTCTCTCTCTGGTGCTGGGGGAGAAGGCACTCTTCCCGGGACATGACGTCTATGGCTTCCTACAGGAGGCTGGCGTCCTCAACTTCCTGTAGGTTTTAGTGTCCTTTTATTGAATCCTTCTTTTGCCTTGTTTTTAATTAATTACTTTTTTATTGTTTTAAAATACAGTTTATTTAATATTTTATTCGGCGCTACATGACCTTGTAGTTGTGGCGCCAAGACCAAACGCTCCAATAAATAATCCTGTAGCATTATGAGCTGCAGAAACTCTCTTTGCGCGCTCCGATGATCTGTGGGGTGCCTTTGCTATACGCTTGCCGTTGCTGTCTTTCGAGTCTCTATAATAATTTTCATGAGTTTGGTGTTGATGGTGGTTGCTCTCCTGCAGTTCTCATCATGTTTGCAAAGAAATAGCAACACGTTTGACACTATTCCCAGAAAATTTGCCATAACTAACTGTCTTTGGAGAGTCACAGTGGCATACTTTGCACTTTACATGCAACCAAGTGCCTTGGATGTGATTGTCAACTTCAGTCTGGATAATCAGGCTGGGCATGCTTCACTGAAAGCCTCAAACATCTCAATAATGTAATTTTTAATAATGCAATTTTCTGTTCTTACAACAGATGCTGAATGAGTGGGTGGCTGGCTTGCTGGGTCATGTGAGACTCGGCTGTCTTCTCTTCCTCTTCCTGGCCCCTCTCCCCTGTGCTAACCTCTCAAGACTCTGCCTGAGTGCTTCAGACTTCCGTGGCATATCGACAGTTGCAGAAAACGCATTATACTTCTCCACGGGAGCGACCAAGGAGTCTCCTTGAGAACGACCGATTATAAACGAAAGAGTGCTCAAGTTTGAGTCTGAGGGAGAAATTCTACGTTTATAATATATATATATATATATATATATATATATATATATATATATATATATATATATATATATATATATATATATATATATATATATATATATATATATATATCCGAATGCAAAGCGTATGCAGATACTTTGACATATCTCATTAAAAGCATGATATTTTTTCTGCATTGTGTAAGTCTTTCCTCGTATGGATTAAGACCTCAAAGTTATCCCCCGGTAAAGTGTGCTATTAAAATGGAAGATGATTTTAGTTTGGGTTCGGCTCCTTCTGAGTTGATTAAGGTTGATTGAGGCTGTGGATTATGTAGCACTGACTCGAATTTCTTTTATGTATTCAAAGGATTTATCTTGCTCTGCTTTCTACTTCAGACTCTGTTTTTGGTATTCATCCTTTTCCTCAAGTAAATCATTTTCCAAAAGCATGTATACATCATGATAGTTATATCAATAGGTATTCAATGCTTTGGGTTGAGCTCTTAAATTATTGGTCTAGTTTTGTTAAATTATTGGTGTAGTTTTGTTCCTTGCAATGTTAACTCGCACGCACTATACTTGCGCGTAACACCCTAATTTAGCAGACACGTGTTTGACCATGGCCCTTAAATATAAGCTAAGGCCTATGTGGGGAACCGGTCAATTGCTTTACCTTGCAAGGGTCTGAGCAACCTATTAAAGGGCTTTCTCACCACTTTTTTTTACAGTAAAGGAGACAGTTCAAGGGCAAAAAAAAAAAAGGAAACAATGAAAAATAGCCCGCGACTCACTGCTCCAACAAAAGAGTCAGGAGGAGTGGCCGAAAGATAGGTCAGTTTCGGGAGGAGAGGTGTCCTGATACACTCATTTTGAAAGAGTTCAAGTCGTAGGCAGGAGGAAATACACATGAAGGAAGATTGTTCCAGAGTTTACCAGCATGAGGGATGAAAGAGTGAAAATGCTGGTTGACTCGTGCGTAAGAAATTTGGACAGTCAAGGGATGAGCTTGAGTAGAAAGTCGGGTGCGGCGAGGCCGCGGGAGGGGAGGAGGCATGCAGTTAGCAAGTTCAGAAGAGCAGTCAGCGTGAAAATATCGATAGAGGATAAAAAGAGAGGAAACATGGCGGCGGAATTTAAGAGGTAGAAGACTGTCAGTAAGAGGAGGAGAGCTGATGAGACGAAGAGCCTTAGACTCCACTCTGTCCAACAGAGCTGTGTGAGTGGAGCCCCCCCCCCCCCACACACACACACACACGTGAGATGCATACTCCATACGAGGGCGGACAAGACCCCTGTGTATGTATAGCAATTGTGCGGGGGAGAAGAACTGGCGGAGACGACACAAAACGCCCTCTAGGGAGCTGATTTAATGAGAGAGGAGATGTGAAGTTTCCAGTTAAGATTTTGAGTTAAGGATAGACTAAGGATGTTTAATGTTTAAGAAGGTGACAGCTGAGTGTTGTCGAGGAATAGGGGATAGGTGCTTGGAAGATTGTGTCGAATTGATAGGTGGAGAATTTGAGTTTTTGAGGCATTGAAAGACACAAGGTTCCTTTTACTCCAATCGGAAATGATAGCAAGGTCTGAGGTTATGCGCTCTGCAGCCTCCAGTCTGGAGCCATTTAACTCCTGTTGAGAGGGTCTTTTGTTGAAAGAAGTTGAATAATGCAGAGTGGAGTCGTCAGCGTATGAGTTGATAGGACAGTTTGTTATGGAAAGAAGATCATTGATGAATAACAGGAAGAGAGTGGGTGATAGGACAGAGCCCTGTGGAACGCCACTGTTGATAGGTTTAGGGGAAGAACAGTGACCATCTACCACAGCAGAGATAGAACGGCCGGAAAGGAAACTGGAGATAAAGGAACAGAGAGAGGGATAGAATCCGAAAGAGGGAAATTTAGAGAACAAAGAATTGTGCCAGACTCTATCGAAGGCTTTCAATATGTCTAGCGCAAGTGAGAAAGTTTCACCGAAACGGCTAAGAGAGGATGACCAAGAATCAGTTAGGAGAGCAAGAAGATCGCCAGTAGAACGCCCCTTGCGGAGCCCATACCGGCGATCAGATAGAAGGTCAGAAGTGTAAAGGTGCTTTTGAATCTTCCGGTTAACGATTGATTCAAAAGCTTTAGATAGACAGGAAAGTAAAGCTATAGGGCGGTAGTTTGAGGAATTGGAACGGTCACCCTTCTTAGGCACAGGCTGTATGAAGGCGTACTTCCAGCAGGAAGGAAAGGTAGATGTTGATAGGCAGAGGCGAAAGAGTTTGACCAGGCAGTGTTTCAGCACGGAGGCACAGTTTTTAAGGATAATAAAAGGCACTCCATCAGGTCCATAAACCCTCTGAGAGTTGAGGCTAGAGAGGACATAGAAATCATCATTCTTAAGAATCTTAATAACAGGCATAAAGGAGTCAGAGGGGGGATGAGTAGGAGGTATATGCCCAGAATCGTCCAGAGTGGAGTTGTTACAGAAAGTTTGAGCGAAGAGTTCAGCCTTAGAGATAGATGAGATGGCGGTGCTGCCGTCAGGTTAAGAAGAGAAGGGAAAGAAGTTGGAGGAGATATTTTTGGCAAGGTGCCAGAAGTCTCTGGAAGAATTAGAGAAAGCATGGTTTTGACATTTACTATTGATGAAAGAACTTTTGGTAAGTCGAAGAATAGCTTAGGCATGATTCCGGGCAGAAATGTAAAGAACATGGTTAGTGGGAGTTCGAAGGCTCTGGTACCTTTTATGAGCTGCCTGTCTATATTTGACAGCACGAGAACAAGCGTTATTAAACCAAGGCATTATAGCATCAGAAGTAGAGAAAGTACGTGGAATGTGTTCCTCCATTCCAGAGACAATCACCTTTGTAATGCGCTGGGCACACACAGAGGGGTCTCTCTCCTGGAAGCAATAATCATTCCATGGGAAATCAGAAAAGTATATCCTCAGGTCGTCCCACCGAGCTGAAGCAATGCCAGAAGCGTCGCCACTTCGGTGGGTTTAGAGGATGTGCATGAACGATAGGACAGGATACAGAATTAAGGTTGTGATCGGAGGAGCCCAACGGAGAGAACAGTTTGACAGAGTAAGTACATAGAAGGGTTAGACGAAAGGAAGAGGTGTAGTATTTTTGTTCTGTCTCCAAGACGGTCGGGAATACGTGTAGGGTGCAGAACCAACTGCTCTAGATCATTGAGGATAGCAAAGTTGTAGGCTTGTTCACCAGGCTGGTGGTGAACATTGAAATATCCCAAGATGGAAATTTCAGCGCAGGGAGAGTGGGTCAAGATGTGCTCTACTTTAGAATTCAAATAGTCATAGAATTTTACAGAGTTAGTAGAGTTAGGTGAGAGATAAACAGCACAGATGTATTTACGTAGTAATAGTATGACAATGAAGTCTTAGCCGGAATGTGAAAAAATTCTGAAGTGTCCAGGTCGTGGGGACGGGAGCAAGTGCTGTCGTTGCGTACGTAGACGCAACATCCAGCTTTGGATTTAAATTTAGGATAGAGATAGAAGGAAGGAACAGAGTAGGAGGGCTGTCAGTAGCCTCAGAAACCTGTGTTTCGGTGAGGAAGAGAAGGTGAGGTTTAGAGGAGGAGAGATGGTGTTCCACAGAATGAAAATTAGAACGAAGACCGCGAACGTAACAAAAATTGATAAGAAAGAGGTTCGAGGAGTTATCAAGACACCTCTCAAGTCTGCAGCCAGAAGGGGAGTCCTCCCTGGGGGAATTTGTGCCCCCCCCCCAAGCGGGGACCCTGGGGCTTTGCGTTGGTGCGCCATTTTGAATTTCAATTTTAGGGAAAAGGTGTGTATGGTGCGTGAATGTAGTGTGGTGTGGAAAGAGAGAGGATCTGTCTTTAGAGAGCATGCTGAACTGCTCTCTAGTGTTGATGAGACAATAGGAAAACGGTTAGTGAGGACATGGGAAGGGTCTTTGGAGGGCTTCAGAATCCTCCTCACTTCCCATATATACCTCACCGGGAGTGGCTTACGCCTGTTTCGATAGGTGTCTTCCTACCTACTCCCTACATATTAAGAAACTATGTAGTATGGGCCGTGCGTGTGTTATTATGTTATTGATGTTACGGGTAGATAGACTAGCTTATGTTTTCATTCTCAAATTAAGTTGAAGGGAACCCTAGGATTAATTATTATTAGTATTAAAGTTGATTATCGGATCAGGATGTTATGCAAGTTGGCATATATTCTATATGCATGGGTCCTCCTGGGCTTCAACCCACACAACAGCTGTTGGCTATCTGCTCAACAAAATGTTTAATTGGATTAGTTATATCCCGCGGGCGGCTATTCTCAACTATGTCATTGCTGCCCAGGAAGAGCAACGAGAGATAGGGACACCAGCGAAGGACTTCTGGAAAACGCTGGTCTTGATCAAACCCCAAGTCCTTACCGCCGGTAGACCGATAATTAGCGTTGCCAGATTATCATACTCCAAGCATCGTATCTTTCAGTTTCTGGCCACACAACTAATGCGAGAAAATAGAAACACCTCAGTAATTAACCATTTCGACGGCAAGTATTAATGAATCTATAGCCATTGGAGTGGTGGAGACAATTTTGGGGTCGGAAATCGGTAAATGTAATAGGCTTAGGACGACAATCTGGCAACGCTGCCGATAATTGCACACCTCACAAGCGGATATCCACTTTGAATGTCCACGGGACCAAACTGCCAAACAAAGGCCATCTTGAACATAACCGACTCTACTCCTCACTCGGGGCACCAAATGTGGGAAAAACTGACCTCAACTTTCGAAGCTGATACTGATCACCAATTATATATCATGGAACATGTGTTACCTGAATTACTCCCTTACTTCTTTCTCACGGTAAAACAAAACTAGAACTGGCCAAATCTAGTCCGCCACTTAGCTGTGGCTTTCGGAGACTCGGAACACGATGTGGGAGGTAATCGTAGAACTGGATGGTGGCAAACGGCTGGGGCTGGTCCACTCGATTTCTTGTGGGGGCTGACCTGATGCGAGTACCCGGACTTGGTCTGCGTATTTGACGCAAACAGCCATGTTTTCTTTCGGGGTATTTTTTTATTTTTTTTGTGGTCTGGAGAAGATTTGCTTCGTATGGAATCTGGTAACCAAGAGCCAGGCGCTGGATACACCGCATCTCAGATGAACAATGTTTGTTACGTCAGCAATTGAATCCGAATTGCGTTCAAAACAATTTGCACACAGCTTCTAATTATTATTTTGTATTATTAAACTACTACCACTCGTTACCTAATTCTAATTAAATAGTACTATATAAATAATGACAAATATGCATTATATACAGACAAAATACTTTCCACACTAACATGACGAACACTGCCGACACCAACACGGCCACCAACACCACCAGTAACATCACCCACATCAACACCAACACAAACACCATCAATGATAATACCACCGCCGCCACCACCATAACTACCACCACCAACGTTTGTTCCACCAAGGCTACACACACACACACACACACACACACACACACACACAGCGTTACTCACCCAGATATCGAAGGTCAGGCCAGTACTCGCGGACATGTTGAAGGGCAGATAGGAGCCTAGGAGCCTCTTCCTCCCCAGCTGCAGCCAAGTACAGCCGACTCAGGCCTCGCGGCAGTAGAGGCAAGTGTTGGGCGTATAGATGGCCGCTAAACCATAAAAGGTCACTCCTGGAATATTGCAGAGTCACATATTATTAGTATTTTTTTATATTAATATTATTTTTGTTTAGCATATAATCATTCTTATTGTTATTATTAAAATTGTTAATATCATTATCATTATTATTATTTATTTATTATTATTATAGATATGTTAGTGTTATTGTTAGTATTATTGTTATTAGTGGTGGTGTTATTATTATTATTATTATTATTATTATTATTATTATTATTATTATTATTATTATTATTATTATTATTATTATTATTATTATTATTATTATTATTATTATTATTTTTATTTTTTATTTTTTTTATTATCATAAATGATGAAAATAATGATAATCCTCATCATAAAAAAAAGCCCGCTACTCGCTGCTCCCAAAAAAGAATTAAAAGAGGTGGCCGAAAGAAAGATCAATTTCGGGAGGAGAGGTGTCCTGATACCCTTCTCTTGAAAGAGTTCAAGCCGTAGGCAGGAGGAAATACAGATGAAGGATGATTGTTCCAGAGTTTACCAGCGTGAGGGAGGAAAGAGTGAAGATGCTGGTTAACTCTTGCATAAGGGGTTTGGACAGTATAGGGATGAGCATGAGTAGAAAGTCGTGTGCAGCGGGGCCGCGGGAGGGGGGGAGGCATGCAGTTAGGAAGTTCAGAAGAGCAGTCAGCGTGGAAATATCGATACAAGATAGAAAGACAGGCAACATCACGGCGGAATTTAAGAGGTAGAAGACTATCAGTATGAGGAGGAGAGCTGATGAGACGAAGAGCCTTAGCCTCCACTCTGTCCAGAAGAGCTGTGTGAGTGGAGCTCCCCCACACATGAGATGCATACTCCATACGAGGGCGGACAAAGCCCCTGTATATGGACAGCAACTGTGCAAGGGAGAAGAACTGGCGGAGACGGTACAGAGCGCCCAGCCTCGAGGATGCTGATTTAGTAAGAGATGAGATATGAAGTTTCCAGTTGAGATTTTGAGTTAAGGATAGACCGAGGATGTTTAGTGTTGAGGAAGGTGATAGCTGGGTGTTGTCAAAGAATAGAGGATAGTTGTTTGGGAGATTGTGTCGAGTGGATAGGTGGAGAAACTGTGTTTTTGAGGCGTTGAAGGACATCAGGTTCCTCTTGCCCCAATCGGAAATAATAGTAAGGTCTGAGGCTAAGCGTTCTATATATATGTGTGTGTATATATATATATATATATATATATATATATATATATATATATATATATATATATATATATACATATATATATATATATATATATATATATATATATATATATATATATATATATATATATATATATATATATATATATATATATATATACATATATATATATTTATCTCTATATTTCTCTCTCTCTCATTACAAACACATTCATATATACATGTGTGTGTGTGTGTGTGTGTGTGTGTGTGTGTGTGTGTGTGTGTGTGTGTGTGTGTGTGTGTGTGTGTGTGTGTGTGTGTGTGTGTGTGTGTGTGTGTGTGTGTGTGTGTGTGTGTGTGTGTGTGTGTGTGTGTGTGTGTGTGTGTGAGTGAATGTGTGTGTGTGTGTGTAATTCACTTAATGGTCTGCTGCGGGTCTCTTTGGAGACAGCCAGCCGTTCCCCTACGGAAGAGCATAAAGCTTATATTACAGATCTTTGGGTAGGGCTGAGACCACTCACACACAACACACCGCGACAACGAGGTCACAACTCCTTGCCTGACGTCGTTTACCTACTTACTGCTAGGTGAACAGGGGCTACACGTGAAAGAAGATAAGCCCAATTTATATTCACCCGGCCTGGGAATCGAGCCCCGGTCCTTCTGGTTGTGAGGCAGATGCTCTATCCACTGAGCTACCGGGCCGTTTGTGTATGTGTGTGTGTGTGTGTGTGTGTGTGTGTGTGTGTGTGTGTGTGTGTGTGTGTGTGTGTCAGAGATGGAGTATTCGTATTCGAGTTTATTCGAATACAGTATGTGGGTTTATTTGTATGCGAGTAATTATTCATAGAAATCAAAGTATTCTCATTCCTCTTCATATATAATGTAAGAGTGTTCGTATTTTACAAATTATCTGACAAATACTTAACTTACCTTATCATACTTGGCGAACGTGTAATCGTCGCGTATAGTTCAGGTTCATGAGCTTATTTAAAGGCGGCTTTACACCTGGCAATTCCTCGCCGGCAATATAGCCGCGACGTGTTGCCAGCAGCATTTTGGTCTGGATCTGGGTCTGGGAGCCCTTCTCGTGGCAAGTTCTCTGCAGCTGAGCGTGTCCGTCTTGTGTTGCCGACTGGCGGCTGGGTAAGCAACATATCAGCGCCAATAAAACAAGAAATGACAGATGCAGATAACAAGATTTGGGGCCGGGAGGCCGAGGTGGCATTGCTAGAGGAAGAGAGGCAGCATCGACACTTGTGGGACCCACAAGATAGGCTCTAGAAGAGGCAGTCTGCGCAAAACAACTTTTGAGAGAGTGGCAGCAACATTGCGGGAAATGTTTATCTCTTTGCGAGACATTGAAGGAGGTGCTTAAGGAACGATTATTTCGTGTATGATATAATCACACTATGTAATGCCTGGGGGCTGGAATGGCATGTTCCTCCCTTCTCCTTTGTTGTTAAATGCAACAATAAACAATCAATCAATCAATCAATACTACTTATGATTAAACTCGTTTACTTAAAGTATTTCTACTATATTATGCTAATGGACCAAACTCATATATATTGTGTCTTTAAAGATAGTAGCCTTTTATTTTTTGTCTCTGGGATGAATTCATGCCCTTGCTACTTTACTACTACTCTTTTTAGCGGCTCCTCCCACGTGTGAAGGTACTTACTTCCGAGAGCACCCAGGCGATCTAGCCGCGACGATCTAGCGACGATCTAGCGGCTAGACCAGCTGGGTGCTCTCGGGAGCGCATCACACACGTGGTGAGCTGCCACATCACTAGAAAGACGTTAAACTAAAAGTAAAATGCAATCCATCCATCCATCCCCCCAAATTCTAAAAAAGGCTACTAGCCTATATCTTTAAATAGTTTGGGGCCTATAGCCTAAAGCACTTTAACTACTTTAAGTATTTATAGTTTTAGTATAAGTAGTATTGACTGTTTGATTGATTGTTCATTTTGATTGCAGAAGAACACCAGGCATTATTTAGTGTGATTATATAATACACGAAAATAATCGTTCCTTACCTCCTTCGATATCTCGCAAAGAGATAAACATTTCCCGCAATGTTGCTGCCACTCCCAAAAGTTGTTTTGCGCAGACTCAGCTTCTAATACAGTTTATCTTGTGGGTCCCACAAGTATCTATGCTGCCTCACTTCTTCTAGTAATGCCACCTCGGCTCCAAATCTTGTTGTCTGTATCTGTCATTTCTTGTTTTATTGGCGCCGACATGTTGTACCCAGCCGCCAGTCGGCAATACAAGACGGACACGCTCAGCTGCAGAGAACTTGCCGCGAGAAGGGATCCCAGACCCAGACCCAGACCAAAAATGCTGCCGGCAGCACGTCGCGGCTGTATTGCCGACCAGGAATTGCCAGGTGTAAGGCCGCCTTTACTGTTGCATAACTTTAGACCAGTGCGCCAAGAAAGTATTTTTCAATGAAAATTAAAAATGAATGTGTTCACGAATAATTTGAAGAAGTATTCGTATTTGTATTCGAATTAAAAACATTTTAATATATCCGAACTCATATTCGTGTTCGTTGGAATTTAAAGTACTAGTATTAGCATTCGAATACACAACTCTTGTATCCACTCTAGCCTTTGTGGTGGTGGTGGTGGTGTGTGTGTGTGTGTGTGTGTGTGTGTGTGTGTGTGTGCGTGTGCGTGTGTGCGTGTTTGTGTTTGTTTGTGTATTTACCTAGTTGCATTTACCTAGTGTGACATACGGGAAAAGAGCTACGCTCGCGCTGTCCCGTCTCCATATCCTCTCTTATTCAACTTTTCCTTAAAATCATGAATGTTTCTGGCACAAACCACCTCCTCCTCCAGTCCATTCCACAGCTCAATGCTTCTGTTTGGGAAGCTAAACTTTTTCACATTTCGCGTACACGTGGTCGCCCTCAACTTCTTTCCATGTCCTCTCGTTTCTCTCTCGCTCCACACACACACAGGTCCTCTCTGTCCAGATTCTCCACCCCGCTCACCACCCTGTACACCACTATTAGGTCTCCTCTTTCTCTTCTTCTCTCCAGGGTTGTGAGCCCCATGCTATTGAGTCTCTCCTCGTAAGTCCGGTACCATCTTAGTTGCCGCTCTCTGTACTCTCTCCAGCTTTCTTATGTTCTTCTTTTCGTGAGGAGACCAGACCACTGCTGCATACTCCAACCTTGGCCTTATCATTGTAACTATTATTTTCTTCATCATCTCTTCGTCCAAATACACAAATGCCGTCCTTATGTTCCTCAGCAAATTCATAGTTTGTCCCGTTATCCTGTTGATGCGTTTGTCCGGTAACATGTTCTCTGAGATAGTCACTCCCAAATCTTTTTCTTCCACTCCTCTGCATATTATCTCACTTCCCATCTTATAATCATATTCATATCTTCTACCACTCCTACTAAACTCTATTCTTTTACATTTCCCAAGGTTGAATTCCATCTGCCATGTACCACTCCACTTCCATATTTTGTCCAGATCCCTCTGCAGTGCCTCACAGTCCTTCACATCATTGACTCGTCTCAATAGCTTTGCATCATCTGCAAACAAACTCACATAGCTGGTCACTCCGTCCACCATATCATTTATATAAACAGCAAACATTATTGGTGCCAGCACTGAACCTTGTGGGACCCCACTCCTCACTGAGCACCAGTTGGAAACCTTGTCCTTGATAATTGTCCTCATTTCCCTGTTAGTTAGGAGGTCCCCCAGCCACTTAATAAGTCCATCACCCACTCCACCCCTATTTTTAATTTTCCAAATTAGTCTTCTGTGCGGTACTTTGTCGAATGCCTTTTACAAAACCAGGTACATTCCATCCCCCCAGCCTTCTCTCTCTTGTATTAAAGCTGTCACCCTTGAGTAATAACACAACAAGTTGGTGACACAAGATCTCCCTCTCCTGAATCCAAACTGGCAATCCGAGATAATTCTCTCCCTTTCTAAAAAATCCGACCACCTGTTTTTAACTAGCCTCTCACATATCTTCGCAGCCACACTAGTGAGTGATACCGGTCTGTAATTTAATGGGTCCTCTCTCTTTCCTCCTTTATAAATTGGTACTATGTTTGCTCTCTTCCAATCTTGTGGTACCCTTCCTTCACTCAGGGAGGCGCTCATTATGGAGTGCAGTTTCTCTGCAAGTTGCTCACTACATTCTCTCAGGATCCACCCCGATACTTCATCCGGCCCTGTCGCCTTTCTTACATCCAGCTTGTTCAAGCTTTCCTTGAACTCCTGCACCGTTAACTGTATCTCCTGCATAACCCTTCCTCTTTCCTGGCCCGGTGGTTGTACGAATTCGTCTTCCTTTGTGAAAACTTTTTGAAAGCTGTTGTTCATCACATCTGCCATCTCTGCTGGGTCTTCATATGCAGTTCCATCCATTTTCAGTTTATCGATTGTTTCTCTATTCTTTAATTTGCCGTTCACATGTCTATAGAATAGTTTGGGTTGGTCTTTGCATTTGTCGATTATATCTTTTTCATATTTCCGTTTTTCTTCTCTTCTAATCTTTGTATATTCATTCCTTGCTTGTTTGAAATTGTTCCACGCGTTGATTCTTTCTCTTCTCCTCCATCCCTTCCAGGCTTCCTCCTTTCTTTTTTTAGCCGCCTCGCATCTTTTGTTAAACCACTCCTTTTTACCAACATCCTTTTTGGTTACCTTTGGGACATATCTATTCTCGGCTTCTTTGTACAGCTTTAAAAACTCCTCCCACTTGTCTTGTGTACTCCTGGCTTTGTACAGCCCACTCCAATTTGCATTCTCAAAAAAAGTTCTCATATTAACAAAGTCTGCCTTAGAGTAATTTCTTCTCCCTATTTTATGATCCTCTTTTCGGTCAATCCTTCTCTTTTCTTTTACTTCAAATTCCACAATCGCATGGTCACTCTTAGCTATTGGGCAGTCTATTTTAATATTTTCTATTACTTCCGGTTCCTTGCTAAAAACCAGGTCTAATCTTGATGCCTCTCCTTCTTTCCCGAATCTAGTATGTTCCTTTATCCATTGCGTCAGCACATGTTCCATTGCCAGTTGCAGGAGTCTTCCTCCCCACGACTCTTCTGTTCCCTGCGTTTGCCAATCCTCCCATTCTACCTCTTTGCAATTAAAATCACCCATCTCTCTCTCTTAACATTCCATCCAAGCAACTCACTGTGTCTTGTATCATTACTTCATATTCTCGGGCCTTCCATGCATTGGTTCTTGGTGGCACATACTGCCTTCTTCTTCCTTCAGCACCCACAGTTTCCACTTTCAGTACCTCTGCCAAGCCTTCACCCTCAATCCCCTTCTCCACCTTAATGCCTTTCCTTACCATCAACATCACACCTCCTCCCTGTTTTCTCCCTGTTCTTCCGATCTCTTCTCATTTAAATCACGAACCTCACCTCTAAGTTCATTCAACTTGTCTCTCTCTTGTTCATTCAGATCTTTCCTCAGCCACATCATTTTGGTGTCTTCTTCTCCTGCTAGCTTCCAAGCTCCTTCTAGGGCCTCTTCTGCTTCGCTCTGTGCCCTGAATCGAATCCTAATTGGTCTATCTTCTTCTCCACTGTATTTGCCAATCATATGACTGTCATCTATTTCTTCCACCAGGTGTCTTCCCTCTTCATGTACCCTCTGTACGATCTTCCTCGCTATATCTTTCAAGTTGTTTTCCCTCACAGATTTGTTTGGGGTCTTCTCCTTGACCCCGAACACAATAACGCTCTTCTTAATCTCCCCCGTGCCTCTTACCAGTGCCTCATTTTCTTTGACTACTTTCACCACCTTCTCAGCCATCCTCTCCTCCAACTGCTCCTCCACAATCTCCTTAAAGCTCTGTACATTCCCACTCTGCACCATCTCTCCACCATTATCAACTTTCTGTTCCAAATTCTTAACTCTTTGCTCCACTTCCACTTTTTCATCGCTTCTCCTCCCACTTATTCCGCTCCTTATCCATCTTTTCCACCGAATCCACGTTTTCTTTATCCCCTCGGAGCATTTTATCAGCTGAATGTTGAGTTCCTTCACGTCTGCTTCCAAATCATTTATCCTTCTCTTGTCGTCCTCTCTCTCCCTTCTCAACTCACTCACCATCTTCATCACCACTTCAAAATCAATCTCCAACTCTTTCACCCTTCTCTGCAATAGTCTATTTTGCAACTCACTGTTTTCCTCGAATCCGGAGAAATCGGCCGCCAGTTCTTGTTTATATGATGGCGGCGTAAGCAAATCCATCTCGGGCTCGGTACGGTTCTCAATGTTTATAATCCCGTATCCACTAATATATCACTTTCTCCTCCTCCCAACCTCTTTCCGGGGACAGCGCCAGTAATGCCCTCCCCCGTATGTCACAGTTAAAGGTAAAATAGGCAAACAATTAAAAGCTAAAACGTTAAAAGTCAAGAAGTCAGAAGTTAAAAAGTTAAGATAATTAAAATAATCCGTCGGGGCTCCGTCCTCCCGCGTCCTCCCAGCGCCAGCAGGGTAAAATAGATAAAAAACGTTAAAAGTCTAAAAGTTAAAAGAAAACTAAAAAGCTAAGAACTAAAAAGTTAAAATCTCCCGGAGCTCCGTGCACCGCGTCCACACAGGCCGCCAGCTGGCGTGTGTGTGTAGGTAGATCTGTAGGTAGATAAATGTCTATAGGTAAAATTATCCAATATTAGTTTGATGGAAAACTAACTGGACACGTAGAAAGATTGACTGATGGTCAGACCGACTGATAAATTGACTCCTCTCGGTGAAGGACACATATCTGCTTCATTAAAGAACGAAAGATTAAGAGACAGTCGGATAGGTCGATGATTTATATACAGAGAGACAAATTAATGAACACATAGACTAATATGTATATATATATATATATATATATATATATATATATATATATATATATATATATATATATATATATATATATATATATATATATATATATATATATATATATATATATATATATATATATATATATATATATATATATATATATATATATATATATATATATATATATATATATATATATATATATATATATATATATATATATATATATATATATTATATATATATATATATATATATATATATATATATATATATATATATATATATATATATTTTTTTTTATATATATAAATAGCTCAATATACAAAAATAAAAATATATATATATATATACATACTATTATATATATAATATATATATATATATATATATATATATATATATATATATATATATATATATAATATATATATATATATATATATATATATATATATATATATATATATATATATATATATATATATATATATATATATATATATATATATATATATATATATATATATATATATATAGAGAGAGAGAGAGAGAGAGAGAGAGAGAGAGAGAGAGAGAGAGAGAGAGAGAGAGAGAGAGAGAGATAGAGAGATAGAGATAGAGAGATATAGATAGAGAGAGAGAGAGAGAGAGAGAGAGAGAGAGAGAGAGAGAGAGAGAGAGAGAGAGAGAGAGAGAGAGAGAGAGAGAGAGAGAGAGAGAAATAGATAGAATGAAATATTAATATATTGAATGATTTTGATTTGTCGTATAGATATAGGATAGTATAGGTTCAAAGATACAGCTACAGGTAGATGGATGAACAGCTACATATGCATATAGGTATATATAAAGATGGAAGGATCGGCTGATGACTATAGAGATATATCAGTAGATAAGACTGGTGCATATGTTGTATTTTAGATATATAGACAGGTAGGTAGACAAATTTAAATATTTCTGCAGGCAGCGTTACATTGTGTTCCAAACCTTTCAGTGGGAATGTGCAGGTGAGTGAAAGAGGCGTACCTGGGGCATTGCTGCAAGAGGTGAGCGGATGTGTCGGCTGGATGAGGATGTTTACAGTGGTGATTTAGGTACAGTCCATTGACGGTGTGGTTAGCGAGGGCAGGGAACAAGACATCCCCCACCCCTATTGGATCCATTTCCAGCTCTATGTCGATTGCCTTGCAAGGGAGGAGAGGCAGCAGGGCAGCAGCGACGTGCACTGTGGCGTCGCGTACTCGCAGGTTTTCCACATGAGGGCTCCAACTGAATAATCTTCTTAATCCCCACAATCGCGGACGAATGTGATGGGTTATCCGCCTCATGGCGTGGTGACCGGCCTCCGTTTCTGCCAGCACAGTTAGCCAATCCTCAGTGTCTTTCACCCCAGATTTGTGTATTAGATCCACTGCTTCCTTCATCGCCATCACCTTTGGCTCCAAGTCCTGGTTGCTGAGAATGCCAAGGATGTGGCAGAAGAGATTTCTGAGACGTGGTAGTTTCAGGTTTTGTTCTTGCATAAAGCCTTGCAGCACGCGGCGGATGTCTCCCTGCTTGTGCTTGTCAAAACACCCAATGATGTGGTGGGCCGCGAAATGCTCCTGCATGCTTTTATGTGGCAGAGAGTACTTTTCTGACTGTTTGCCTCGGAACACTTCTCGCCGCAGGCAGAAGAAGGCAGAGAGTACTTCCCCTTCTGGGAGACCTTCGGTCCTGCAGGATGATGTCACAGAAGTTAGACTCTCTTCACTGAGGTAAGTGTTGTCGTGCAGGAGTTCTCGTAGTGACACCTTATACAATACCCTCAAAGTGTTTAAAATTTTTGTTTTAGGTAATGATATTTGTGAACGACCAGCCATTCTGTGGTGCAGCTTCTCTACACTCCAGTCTCTGATGTCCTGGTACAATTCGGTCTGAGTTATTTTGGTTGTCAACTTCTGGGGCTCTTCCATATACATGTACGACAAGAACAAAAGGTTGAGAGGGAGGCGGAACATCTCCCTCCAACCGATCTGTTGCAGTACCTGCCTGATGCGGTCAGTGTCTACGGGCACGCCTGAACACCTGCTCAGGTGATCAACGTGCCTCAGAACGAACTCCGATCTGTCCTCAATGGCTATGCCCTCGATTTTCATGTGGGAAACATGGAAGTAGGGAGGCGTTTTCGCCTCCATGCCCATCAGACCCTCAGGGCGCGAAGTGCAAACCACTGTGAAGGTTGGGCAGTCTTTCCCGTGGCTCATTATATCTGCAAAGAGCTGGCGGGAGGATTGGATCACTTCATCTAGACCATCAACAACAAACAAAATTTTGCACATTTTCAGAAGGGGCAGCAGGAGGTCTCTGTACTTTACGAAGGCAACAGGCAGGGCTTTACCTACGAAACTTTCAAGGGTGGAGCTGGTCTCGTGGCGGCACACAACCCAAAAGAGAAGGTCAAAGTGCTGGAGGCCCTCCATGCGGCGATGAGGCTCTTCCTTGAGCCAATCGGCGAACATAAATGTCAAGAGCGTTGTTTTCCCACTACCAGCGTCTCCTTCAATCTCAATGAAGTGTGGGGATGCAGGCGACCTTCCTTCTTGTGTTAGAGTCATTAGCTTCAAATGGTCAATTGGTTTCTTAGCTTTTCCTTCTTCCTTAATGATGATCTTGGTAAAGATTTCATTCACGTCCACCTGGGTGTTTTTAGCACCGCTCAAAAATTGCAGTGGGCTTAAGAGTTTGGCAGACCCTAATCTCTCTTTTATCTCTTTGTTAGTTTCTTTTTTGAAGTACGGCAACATCTGATTCGCTGATCTTTGGAATATCTCCTCTGTGCTAACGTGCTCTTTCACGATCTCATCCACAGTCCTCCTTACCTCGGTCTTCTTCATTGAGAGCTCACTGTCGTCCCTGTTGTATCTTACTTTCGTGGCTTCCAGAGCCTTGGAAAAGAGATCATCTAATTCTTTAACTTTATCAAGGTATTCCAGCTCACTCAAGGAGCGCTTTTCGTGCACAACTTCATTTCTATTATTTTTGATTTTTGTGACAAAGTATTCCATTTCACTGCTTTCTTTTGTCCACGTGTCTTGGTTCATTTCTGCAACGTTCTCACACGCCACTTTGATGATTTTGTGAAGAAGGGTAATGTCGAAAGCACCGCAGGAAGAGTCACTTGTGATCTGCTTCAGATCTGTGTCGTTGAACTGTTTCTTCAACACCTTGTCCAAGTCAGCGGAGCCAGCAGGGTATTCCCTTACGTATTTTTTAATCATCTTATTGAAGTTGGCCGTCGAACTATACGGAAGGCTCTTCAGGTACTCGTGGAGGGGGACATAGTCGGGCTTGACATCAGTCCCACACAGGAGGGTGTACCTCAGCACCACCTCGCCAGCCGTCTCCAATATGCGCAGCAATTTCAAGCGGAGAGAGTCACTTTGCGTGAACGCCATCGTTAGTGGCTGGCCGCAGGTTGACAGACGAGACTTCCCGTAATCTGAAAGGAAGAATGTCTATCACCATCGACGAGCATCAGAATGCTGCAAATTGGTGTGTAATATGAACGCGGTGACCCAGGCACCCCTGCGGCTGTGTGCTACCCGGCAGTTTGTAAAGGTCAGCTAAGGACTGTGAGTGCGTAGGTCTGTGTCACTTCACATGTGGACTAAATACTGAGATGCCGAAGTAGCCGGTCGCCTTACAGTAGTGGTGGGATCCCGTAAGGGTCAACGCGAGCCGCAGCAGCCCGAGCCATCAATTTGACCCCAAACTGGCTTGTGCTACTTGACACACTGTAAGGGGTCACCCGACGCTGTTATGGACCGTGGATCTAAACGATGGGCGAAAGTCTTTTTATTTCATGAATACTAATAATGCTAATATTAAATAGACTCAGCGTTTAGCTTGTTAATGTTTGTTACCTTATGTGTGTGTGTGTGTGTGTGTGTGTGTGTGTGTGTGTGTGTGTGTGTGTGTGTCTATAATAATAATAATAATAATAATAATAATAATAATAATAATAATTAACGGTTTATTTAGTGTCATATGCAGCCAACGACTGAAAATATATATTAGAAATAAAGATTAAAAAGAACTGGCGGAGACGATACAGAACGCCCAACCTCGAGGAAGCTGATTTAGCAAGAGAGGAGATATGAAGTTTCCAGTTGTGTGTGTGTATGTGTGTGTGTGTGTGTGTGTGTGTGTGTGTGTGTGTGTGTGAGAGCGAGAGAGAGAGAGAGAGAGAGAGAGAGAGAGAGAGAGAGAGAGAGAGAGAGAGGAGAGATTGATTTTGATTTATTGGCCACTTTACAATACATGGAAAAAAAAAATAAACACTACTACATAAACAGGCAAGGTCCATTGAGCCGAAGCTCTATAACGGACCTGAAATAATCATTAGTACTAAAGAACTGTGCTGTGGCCCAGCCGCCACTCATTACCAAGAAATATAACTATTACTTAATAAATACAGTAAGAAAAAAAATATATATCCAATCATATATATATACATATACATACATACACACACATACATATACATACACATACATATGCATACATGTACATATATACACATACATGTACACATATACACATACATGCACACATATACATACATACACATACACAGTCATAATAGTCATACTTATAATAATCCTAAAAAATCATTATGATTGTAAATATGGATATACACAGGTATAAACATTCACCACTGGATATTTATATCTATACATGTAGATACATATAATCATGAAAAAGCATACAAGATAATGACAATGATGATAATAATAATAATAATAATAATAATAATAATAATAATAATAATAATAATAATAATAATAATAATAATAATAATAATATAGTCATAAACAGTAAAGAATAATGTTTAATAATAACTTGTGAAAATAATATAATTCAATAAAAATAATAAAAAAGTTACAAAATAGTTATAGAATCAAATTATAGAACACAGTACGATAATTCACGTTATTATATGATAATAATAATAATAATAATAATAATAATAATAATAATAATAATAATAATAGTCATAACAATACTAATAGTAATAAACTACAAAAACTACATAAGATGATCAAATACAATGCTGACTTAATTTTGAAAGTAACCAACCAGGAGTATTTTCTTCAACGAATCCTTGAAAATGGTTCGTGAAGTGGATGTTTTGACAACTTGAGGAAGTGTATTCCAGCACTTGGATCCACGGAACTGTATACTTTGTTGGGCATGATTTGTTCTAAAGAGAGGGATTCTCAGGTTATTATTTCTGCCTTCATTCTGGTTTATTGAGATAAAGTAATTTTCATGTACTGGAAATGTGTGAAGGGCTCCGTATACAAATACACATGATTGCAGGTGAATTACATCCGGGAGTTTTAGTAATTTGTGGCTTGTGAAACAAGGGTTAGTGTGGTCAAACCTTTGGCAATAAAACATTACTCTAATAAGTTTTTTTGTTCAACAAAGACCATTAATAAAAGTTACATAAGCACCTCCCCATAGTGCACAACAGTAAAGTAAATGTGGATAAACCAGCGACAAATAGATTTGCTTGCGAGATTCAGTGTTCATGTAATTCCTGGTCCTGTACATAATTCCACATATTCTACTTAATTTTGTCTTTATGGTGTCTATGTGCGACTTCCATTTCAATAAATTATCTAAAGTAACCCCTAAAAACTTAACTTCATTGACCTGCTTTATGAGTATGTTGTTAATAATAATCATTAAATTGGGAGTTTGTGACATTAAGGGATGCGATACCATAAAGCTGGTTTTATCAATATTAAGTGTAAGTTTATTACTTTTAATCCAGTTAGCAACACTAATTAGTTCCTGATTTACTACCTTTGTCATTTCATTTATGTCAGATCCTGAAAGGAATAATGTAGTATCATCTGCATAAAGTAAGAAAATTAATTTATTTGTGCTTCGTGTAATATCATTAATATATAATAAAAACAATAATGGTCCAAGAATGGAGCCTTGTGGTACGCCAACATTAACTTTATTATGAGATGACAATGCTTTATTAAATACCGTGTACTGTTGTCTATTACTTAAATAGCTTTTAAACCAATCATTAGTTTTTCCTCTGATTCCATAAACTTCAAGCTTTTTTAATAAAATAGGATGATGTATGGCATCAAAAGCTTTAGAGAAATCACAAAAAACAGTTATTTGATAATGCTTGTCATCCATACTGTTGTAAATGTTATGACATAACTTATTAATTGCTAATTCTGTATTATATTTGGGTCTGAAGCCATACTGATGGTTTGACAATAATGAATGTTCACTTAAATAGTCCATTAATCTTGTTGCCATGATTTTTTCGAAGACTTTGCTGAAACAAGACAGAATTGATACCGGTCTGTAATTAGAGCAAGAGCTTGTATCCCCTTTCTTATGTATGGGCACAACTCGAGCTATTTGAAGTTTTTTAGGGAATGTTCCTTCCTCAAACGATCTATTGATGACATGCTCTAAAAAGGGAGAAACTACATTGTTACATTTCTTTAAAATTCTTACATCAATGTCATCATGACCTGGACTAGATACTTTAAGATTTCTTATCACATCATTTATTTCTTGCAACGTTGTCGGTCGAATAAAGAAAGAAAAAGGTGTTGACGGAGGAAGGTACGTCTCAAATGGTGTCTGTGATGGCTGAACATTTTGGGCAAGATTGTTTGCTATATTACAAAAATAATTATTAAACGACTCTGCTATCTCAGTATTTGTTGATAATGTTTCCTCGGCAAAAGTAATAGAAGTAGGAGGCTGGTGACTAGTTTTCCCCAAAATGTTATTGACAATTTCCCAAGTTTTCTTTGAGTTGCCCGAACTTTCCTTTAGCTTACTTTTATAGTAGTTTTCTTTAGCTTTCCTTATGATAGAAGTTAAGGTATTCCTGTACTTCTTAAAAATAGTCTCGTATGTAATTGGCCACTTGGCATATAAGCTTTGTAATCTATTACGTTCTTTAATAGAGTTTTTTATTCCGGTCGTAATAAAACTTTTTCCCATATGTTTTTCCTTAATTGTATATTCTTTCGCTGGAAAGTGTTTATTATAAAGACATTGAAATTGTTCTAGATATGTTTCAAAACACTGATCAACTGTATGGCTTGTTAAGACACTCCAATCATAAGCACTTAATTCTGATTTAAATTTTTCTGTATTCCCATCGCTAAAAATTCTTTTGAAAAATTTGATTTTTGCATTACAAACACTATCAGAATGTAAGGAAAATGAACTAAAAATAGGAAAATGGTCAGAAATTGAAGTAAATAGTATTCCACAATAGCAATAATTATTAAAGTCATTCGTCCAAATGTGGTCAATTATTGTGGCTGACGTTCTTGTTACTCTGGTGGGTTTATTTATGACTGGGAAGAACAAATTAGAATAGAAAAGATTTATAAAGTTTTGATTACGATCGTTTTTAACAAGGAGATTGATATTAAAGTCACCAATTATATAGCATTTAAGTTTTGTTCTCGAGACTATATCTAGAATTAACTGCAAAGTTTGAAGGAAATCGTTAATGTCGGTGTTAGGAGGTCTATATATAATACCAATTATAAATTTATGTGGCTTTGAAACATTTAGAAATAAAGACTCAATGTGAGGATATTGTACACTGATGTCTTGCAGTATATTGCTTACATATTTCTTACGTATGTACAACGCAAGGCCTCCACCTCGTGTATTTTTATTTTTGAAGTAGGCAGTATATCCACTGATGTTATGAAGTTCGCAGATATCGTCAGTCAGTCGAGTCTCACACAAACCTATAATTTGAAAATCAATTGCACTTGGAGTTATACATTGATCAATAAGTGTTTCAAGGTGAAGTGGTACACTACTAACATTTGACATTACTGTATTAAAACTAGGCTGAGTTCGTAATTGCCTCATGCGTTGGTCGTCACAGAAAAAATAACGACATTGCGGTTCACGGAAAATGTATGCTGAAGGGGCATCAACCGCTGAGTGTCTGTTGTACAGTTGAGGGGGATCGTATGTTAAGGCATCTATGACATGTAGAGGGTAATTATGATCTTCAGACAAAATGGTAATTAAATCTGTATCACTTAATGACTGAAATGGAAAAGGTGATGAATTAGCCATGAAAGATGGATAGTGTGTATACTAGGGCAAGTTCTTGCATTTCAATCCACTTACAAACTATTGTCCCCTCCTTCCTCCATGTGCCGAACTCCTTGTTGCTCGTTGACTGGCGGCACTGGTTCTCCCTCTCTGGCTAGCGGACGAGGCTCCATCCATTCTGGCGTCATTAGATGGAGTCCGCTTCCCACCATCCCCACGGGTGGCCCATGCACCAGCAGATGAGACGTCCACATGAACAGAGGTTGCAGGTGTACTAGGGTCTTCACCGTCCCGCACTTCACTGTCTCGCTTCCCCGCACCAGGTCCAGCACTGCTAACTCCCAAGTCAGAAGACTGAGCAGGTTCGCGTGGAGTCGAATTCTCGCTCCTCGAACCAGCAGTGGGTCTTCCCTTAATGACGAGACGAGTGTGTCGGAAAAACGCAATCTTGCCTTCGTTTCGAGCTTGTTTCAACTGAGGCAGCTGATTCTTCCTGATGATTTGAGAGGCGGGGCAAAGATCATCATTTACGTAGATCCCTGTTCCTCGAAGCTTCGTGGCGTTTCGTATCACGGCCTCGCGATCTCCAAACTTCGAAAATCTGGCGATGATTGGGCGACTACTATGGTCATCTTTGCGCCCCACTCGGTGAGCTCGTTCAAGTTGAATGCTAGGCAGCTGAAACTTCTCCTCCAGTAGTTTTGTGACGACAACAGCTGATTGTTCCCAAGTCTCGCCTCCAGGACATTCTTCTATCCCGGTAAACTGAAGGTTGTTGCCACGGCTATAGTCGTCTTGATAATTCAAACGTTCTTCGATTATCTTAGCTTTTGCTTCACTTTCTAGTAGATTTTGTTTTAACGTTTTAATGATGTCTTGATCATTCATCCTTTCTTGCTTCTGATTCTTCACTTCTTGTTTTAGGTCTTCAATATCCTTCTGGGAGAATTCCAAACTGCGTCTCAAATCGTTGATAGTTGACTCCATACCTTTCACATTTTCAGTAATCTGCTTCATAAATATTTCCAGCGCTCCTTGATATGCCTGGTTTTGTGAGTCCATAAGTATCTTCACCGTTGGGGTATCCATTAAGGCGACAGCCTTTTGATAAATCCACAAAAAGTTGAGTTAAGGTTTCCAGTGGAGGAGAGCCACAGCACACAAGCGTTCAGTACCACGGCTGAAGCTAGAGAGAGAGAGAGAGAGAGAGAGAGAGAGAGAGAGAGAGAGAGAGAGAGAGAGAGAGAGAGAGAGAGAGAGAGAGAGAGAGAGAGAGAGAGAGAGAGAGAGAGAGAGAGAGAGAGAGAGAGAGAGAGAGAGAGAGAGAGCTTTTTATATATATATATATATATATATATATATATATATATATATATATATATATATATATATATCTATATATATATATATATATATATATATATATATATATATATATATATTTACAGGAAAGGAGACAGCTCCAGGGCACAAAAAAGGACACAATAATAAAAAAGCCCGCTACTCGCTGCTCCTATATAAAGAATCGAAAGAGGTGGACGAAAGAGAGGTCAATTTCGGGAGGAGAGGTGTCCTGATACCCTCCTCTTGAAAGCGTTCAAATCGTAGGCAGGAGGAAATACAGATGAAGGAAGATTGTTCCAGAGTTTACCAGCGTGGGGGATGAAAGAGTGAAGATGCTGGTTAACTCTTGCATAAGGGGTTTGAACAGTATAGGGATGAGCATGAGTAGAAAGTCGTGTGCAGCGGGGCCGCGGGAGGGGGGGAGGCATGCAGTGAGCAAGTTCAGAAGAGCAATTAGCGTGAAATTAGTGATAGAAGATAGAAAGAGAGGCAACATCGCGACGGAATTTTAGAGGTAGAAGACTATCAATAGGAGGAGGAGAGCTGATGAGACGAAGAGCCTTAGATTCCACTCAGTTCAGAAGAGTTGTGTGAGTGGAGCCCCCCCACACGTGAGATGCATACTCCATACGAGGGCGGACAAGGCCCCTGTATATGGATAGCAACTGTGCGAGGGAGAAGAACCGGTGGAGACGATACAGAACGCCCAACCTCGAGGAAGCTGATTTAGCGAGAGAGGAGATATGAAGTTTCCAGTTGAGATTTTGAGTTCGGGATAGACCGAGGATATTTAGTGTTGAAGAAGGTGACAGCTGAGTGTTGTCGAAGAATAGGAGATAGGTGTTTGGAAGATTGTGTCGAGTTGATAGGTGGAGAAATTGAGTTTTGGAGGCATTGAAGGACACAAGGTTCCTTCTGCCCCAATCGGAAATGATAGCAAGGTCTGAATTTAAGCGTTCTGCAGCCTCCTGTCTGGAGTCATGTATTACCTGTTGTGATGGTCTTCTATTGAAAGAAGTTGAATAATGCAGAGTGGAGTCGTCGGCGTATGAGTGGACAGGCCTGTTTTTTTATGGAAAGAAGGTCATTGATGAATAACAGGAAGAGAGTGGGTGATAGGACAGAGCCCTGTGGAACACCACTGTTGATAGGTTTATAAGAAGAACAGTGACCATCTACCTATAGAGCCTGTGCCTAACAAGGGTGACTGTTCCAATTCCTCAAACTAACCGTCCTATAGCTTTGCTTTCTTGTCTATCTAAAGGTTTTGAATCAATCCTTAACCGGAAGATTCAAAAGTACCTTTCCACTTCTGACCTTCTATCTGATCGCCAGTATGGGTTCCGCAAGGGGCGTTCTACTGGTGATATCCTTGCTTTCCTAATTGATTCTTGGTCATCCTCTTTTAGCCGTTTCGGTGAAACCTTTGCTATTGCGCTGGACATATCACAAGCCTTTGAAAGGGTCTGGCGCAAATCTTTGCTTTCCAAACTACCCAACTACGGTCTCTATCCTTCTCTCTGTACCTTTATCTACAGTGTCCTTTTTGACCGTTCTATTTCTGCTGTGGTAGACGGTCAGTGTTCTTCCCCCAAACCTATTAAGGGGGTACGCGACACTTGGGGGAGGGGGGGGGGGTCAAAATATAGCATTTTTGCAAAACTTTGTTAAAAATGTTCTTATACCATCTAGAAATAATCCCCGAGCAATTTTTTCCTCGTAGCGCAAATTTTAAATGTCTGGCGGGGGTTTAAATGGACCGAGCTAAAGGTTAAATTTTGTTTCTTTTTTAATCGCAGAAAATCTAAAATCAATGTTGATTGTACAAGTAGCTAGGGCCCTATGCTTAGATATTGTTGATAGGGTGAAGGAGATAGGAGTATTAAGAGGAAGAAGTGACAAAAAAACACGATTTTACGCGATGTTCGACGAACATAATAAAAGAAATACCATTATGACTTTCTATATGGGAAACTTTCAAAACATTTTCCACAGGTCTCTAGGCATACCTAAAGACTATTCACAGCCAAAAAATGAAAATAATTGGCTATGTATTAATGGTGTTGTGTATTATTAAGTGTCTGTATATGTATGAGTATATGTATATGTAAATGTATACATATAAGTATACATACATTGTTCTGGCTCGTACAAAATGTAGGCAACATAGATGCCTACTTAGTTTCGTCGCAATACCCGATAGTTTAGTTAGATTACCTCAGGTGTCCCGTACCCCTTAACAGTGGTGTTCCGCAGGGTTCTGTCCTATCTCCCACTCTGTTTCTGTTGTTCATTGATGATCTTCTTTCCAAAACGATCTGTCCAGGGGCGGATCCAGAAAATCAATTTTGGGGGGCCCGATTTTAAAATTTCATAAGTTAGCGACAGCTTCAAAACAGTGAAGACCAATGGATAGTGATGGCGGTTCTTTGCTTAAAATCCGCAGCACGTGAGCAATCAACGTATATGTGACAAATGAATTTTTCTTGTGTGTGTATATATATATATATATATATATATATATATATATATATATATATATATATATATATATATATATATATATATATATATATATATATATATATATATATATATATATATATATGAAGTGCAAAGGCAAATCTGAACATGTAGAAATCATCACCATACAAGCATTCTAAGAAAGCTAAACGTTTATTTCGATATGTAAGCAGCAAGGGTGATCATAATACAGGTCATATATAAAGTACAAACCTAACCTTTACAAAAAAGAGTTAATATGTAAAATTAGACACAGCTGAAGATAAAGAGGAATTCTTATAGGGCTTCTTTTACATGGGATTGAGGTAACACATTTGCAAAGATTGGCTGATCTAAAGAAATAAATTTACAAATTCCCAAGTATTCAACAAGTGCCTCACTAAGCAAAGAGTAGTCGGCATTTTTTTTCACCGAATTTGCTTATCACTCTCAACTGAAATGGGGATATCATAGTGGACACAGAGGAGGGCAAGTCCGTTCAGGCGCTCTTGGCCGACGGTACTCCTCAGATAGATTTTCAGCCTTTTCTCTGCTGAGAAAGACCTCTCGGCTTCCGCGTTGGAGACTGGAAGCGTCAACAGAGTTTTCAAGAGAATGGTGAGATTAGGGAACATTCTGGTGCTGGTGTGTGCCTGGGCTTCTTTGATAGTTTGGAAGACCGGAACAGATAATCCCCAGCGCTCCACTTCCGCCTTCACGAGTGTCAGGGATTTGATGTCGAGCTCGTAGAGCTTCGCCGCTTGAAGCACAGCCGCAACATCCGTTTCGGGCCCTTTGAGGAGTTGCTTGAGCTGAAGTGCGACAGGCACTGTGTCATTGTCAAACCGACTCTTCAACTCAGCCAAGACGTGGTCCTTGAACGGAATGTACACCGCCCGGCGGTAGTACTCCTCAGCATTCTCGCACGGAACATTTGATCGCTGGGTCTGTCGTCCACAGAGTCGTGGCACAGGGATGGTGTCATGTGATGACCCCACCTCGACCAAAAGCTCTTCCGCTTTCATGAACACGTCGTGGAAATCATTCTCCGCATCTGCTCTGAACTTGGCAAAAATGGTCTCAATGCCACGAATCATGGCATAGGCTGACACCAGGTTGCCATCTTTTCTCTGAAGAGTTCGGCTCGGCTCGAGAGTATGCGCCAATATACACTCCATTACAACCAGTCCAACGAGAAAGCGGGGAACACGTATGGCGATGAGAAGGTGCTCAGCGGTGGCGTCAAGTTCTTCCTCGAGAAAAACAGCGATGACAGGCAGAAATTCAACAAAAACCAGCACTGCGTCATGCCTCTCAATCCACCTGGTGGGGCACAGGGGAACAAGCTTTATGCGCTTGGCACATATTCGAAGAATGAACGAAGTTGTACACTTCGGTCAGTGTTTGAAGAGCGATCTTCACTTCCCTGACGTCGCACGCATTCGTCAGTACCAGATTCTCCCGGTGGTTAAAGCAGTGGATTGACTTGGCCAGGGTGTACTTCTTCATGAGTACTGCGACACACCCTTTGAATTTTCCCATCATGACACTTGCTCCATCGAAACCAAGTCCCCTGCACTTGGCAATGTCCAATCCGAGGTCTTCAACGGTGCGCAAAAGGAGCCAGGCTACACCTTTACCGGTGAGGTCTTGGGCGTGCACAAAGGCAAGGAAGTCTTCCCTTATTTCCTCTTGGAAGTGCTGAATGGTGATAGTGGCCTGCACTAAAATTCACTTTCTGCTTGCATGTGAGGAATGAGGTCACAAAGATTTTTTCCTAGGCCTTTAAACCTTGCTCTATAATATTCAATATACGATTCCGTAACTTAAATACTGAAAATAAATAAAGAAAATCCTGAGTGCTCCAGAAATGCAACAGAAAGGTACCAGTTTTCGTTTTGACTCTCTCAGAAAGTGGACATTTTAGCAGATGGGGGGGTCGTCCGACAACCCCGGCCCCTCCCCCCCCTTCTAGATACGGCGTACTACGGCCCTGTACGAGTATATAGATTGTTAAATGAGTGCGGGGCCCATAAGAGCGCGGGGCCCTGGGCACGTGCCCGTTGTGCAATGGCCCTGCAGGAGAGTGAAAAATTACATCAGACACCGAAAAAATTTAAATCTTGCCTGAGCATCCCGTCCACCTCCGCAGAGTAAAGCCCAAGGAACCTATAGAGGAGGAATTTTTTAAAGTTGGGTGGACAGCGTCCAGAGCTATTTAGCGGGGGCTGGCTTCGCTCCCCAGCTCTCTAGCTTCTTAGGGGTATCTTAAATATATTTTATGTTTTCTCAATTCATGGGTATTTCAAATATTCTAGCTATCCTAATATTTTTTTTGGGGGGCCCGGGCCATCTGGCTCCCCACCCCCGTATCCGCGCCTGCATATGCCTGCGGCCGACGACACATTCCGTATTATAGTTGCAGCACATTATAAGCGAGTCAGCTATGTACCGACTATCCGCGTACACTCGAAATTTTCTAGGGGGGGGGGGGAGCCCCCTCCCCTCTGTATCCGCCCCTGGATCTGTCCTATCCATTCCTACGCCGATGACTCTACTCTGCATTACACAACCTCTTTTAATAGAAGACCCACCCAATAGGAACTAAATGATTCCAGGCTGGAGGCGGCGGAACGCTTAGTCTCAGACCTTACTATTATTTCCGATTGGGGCAAGAACTTGGTGTCCTTCAACTCCTCAAAAACACAGTTTCTCCACCTATCCACTCGACACAATCTTCCAAACAACTATCCCCTGTTCTTTGACAACACTCAGCTATCACCTTCTTCAACACTAAACATCCTCGGTCTATCCTTAACTCAAAATCTCAACTGGAAACTTCATAGCTCTTCGCTTACTAAATCAGCTTCCTCGAGGCTGGGCGTTCTGTACCGTCTCCACCAGTTCTTCTCCCCCGCACAGTATCTGTCCATTTACAGGGGGCTTGTCAGCCCTCGTATGGAGCATGCATCTCACGTGTGGAGGGGCTCCACTCACACAGCTCTCTTGGACAGAGTGGAGTCTAAGGCTCTTCGTCTCATCAGCTCTCCTTCTCTTACTGATAGTCTTCTACCTCTTAAATTTCGCCGCCATGTTGCCTCTCTTTCTATCTTCTATCGATATTTCCACGCTGACTGCTCTTCTGAACTTGCTAACTGCATGCCTCCCCCCCTCCCGCGGCCTCGCTACACACGACTTTCTACTCATGCTCATCCCTATACTGTCCAAATCCCTTACGCAAAAGTTAACCAGCATCTTCACTCTTTCATCCCTCACGCTGGTAAACTCTGGAACAATCTTCGTTCATCTGTATTTCCTCCTGCCTACGACTTGAACTCTCTCAAGAGGAGGGTATCAGGACACCTCTCCTCCCGAAATTGACTTATCTTTCAGTCACTCATCTAACTCTTTTTATAAGCAGTGATTAGTTGGCTTTTTTTTTAACATTTGTTACCTTTTTTATGCCTTTGAACTAACTCCTCTGCTGTAAAGAAAAAGAAGAAAAAGAAGAATATATATATATATATATATATATATATATATATATATATATATATATATATATATATATATATATATATATATATATATATATATATATATATATATATATATATATATATATATATATATATATATATATATATATATATATATATATATATATATATATATATATATATATATATATATATATATATATATATATATATATATATATATATATATATATATATATATATATATATATATATATATATATATGTATATATATATATATATATATATATATATATATATATATATATATATATATATATATATATATATATATTTTTTTTACGTTTTGCCTATTGCTGGTAGGCTTCTTCCAGTGGATCCTGATGGTCGGTCCAAGGTTTCTTCCTGGTGGGTCCTGATGGTCGGCCTAGCCCGTTCTGGCGCAGGCGAGTGTTTATAGTGGCGCAATCTTGCATTGGCTCATGCTGCCCTCCCGGAGCTCATCGTTAATCCTAGAATCTAGAGTCTATCAGCATGTGGGTAGTTTTAAGCCACTCGGCGGCGGCTGAAAACCCCCAGCTTGGTGGCACCGGTCGGGGATTGAACTCGCGTCCTCCTGAACGTGGGGCCGTCTTGCTATCTGTTCAGCCACCGCCTATAATATATATATATATATATATATATATATATATATATATATATATATATATATATATATATATATATATACATATATATATATATATATACATACATAACATACCCCATCCCCCTTGCTCAAGGGGGGACATTAGCAACTTCTAGTAAACTGAAAGAAACTGGCCTGAGCGGGCTCGAACCGCCGCCCTGTCCGGCCGTGAAGCCTGGCACCGCAGCGTTTTAACCAGGAGCGCCCTGTGTGTGTGTGTGTGTGTGTGTGTGTGTGTGTGTGTGTGTAAGAGAGAGAGAGAGAGAGAGAGATTATATATATATATATATATATATATATATATATATATATATATATATATATATATATATATATATATATATATATATATATATATATATATATATTTATATTCATCGACAACACTCAGCTGTCACTTTCATCGACACTAAATATTCTTGGGTCTACCCTTAACTCAATTTCTCAACTGGAAACTTCAGATCTCCATTCTTACTAAATCAGCCTCCTCGAAGCTGTACGGTCTGTATCGTCTCCGCCATTTCTTCTACCCCACAGAGATGCTCTCTGTCCGCCCTCGTTTCGAGTATGCATCTCACGTGTGGTTAAGCTCCACTCACACAGTTCTTCGTCGCATCAGCTCTCCTTCTTTTACTGACAGCCGCCGCCATGTTACCTCTCTTTCTATTTTCTGTCGATATTTTCATGCTGATTGGTCTTCTGTAGTTGCTCACAGAATGCCTCCTCCCCTCCCGCGGCCCCGCTGCACACGACTTTCTACTCATGGTCATCATTATACTGTCCAAACCCCTTATGCAAGAGTTAACGAGAATCTCAATTCTTACATCCGCTTCACTGGTAAACTCTGGAACAGCCTTCCTTCGTCTGTTTTTACTCCTCTGTATGACTTGACATCCTTCAAGAAGTGTGTATCAAGACACATCTCCATCCGAAATTGACCTCTCTTTTGGCAACTCTATATGTACTAATCGCTATATGAGAGCAACTTTTTGTTTCCCTTGAGTTGCTCTCTGTGGTATACATATATATATATATATATATATATATATATATATATATATATATATATATATATATATATATATATATATATATATATATATATATATATATATATATATATTTTACAACATAGGAGACAGCTCAAGGGCACAAAAAAAGGAAACAATAATAAAAAAAGCCCGCTACTCGCTGCTCCTAAAACAAAAAAAAAAAAAAATGAATCAAAAGAGGTGGCCGAAAGCGAGGTCACACGTGAGATGTATACTCCCCACGAGGGGGGACAAGGCCCCTGTAAATGGATAGCAATTGTGCGGAAGAGAAGAACTGGCGAAGACGATATATAACGCCCAACCTCGAGGAAGCTGATTTGGCGAGAGAGGAGATATGAAGTTTCCAGTTGAGATTTTGAGTTAAGGATAGACCGAGGATATCTAGTGTTGAGGAAGGTGACAGCTGAGTGTTGTCGAAGAATACGGGATAAGTATTTGGAAGATTGTGTCGAGTTGATTGGTGGAGAAATTGAGTTTTTGAGGCATTAAAGGACACAAGGTTCCTTCTACCCATATCGGAAATGATAGCAAGGTCTGAAGTTAAGCGTTCTGCAGCCTCCAGTCTGGAGTCGTGTACTTCCTGTTGGGATGGCCTTCTTTTGAAAGAAGTTGAACAATGCAGAGTGGAGTCGTCGGCGTATGAGTGGACAGGACAGTTTGTTATGGGAAGAAGATCATTGATGAATAACAGGAAGAGAGTGGGTGATAGGACAGAGCCCTGTGGAACGCCACTGTTGATAGGTTTAGGGGAAGAGCAGTGACCGTCTACCACCGCAGAGATAGACCTGCTGGAAAGGAAACTGGAGATAAAGGAACAGAGAGAGGGATAGAATCCGAAAGAGGGCAGTTTAGCAAGTAAAGACTGGTGCCAGACTCTACCGAAGGCTTTCGATATGTCTAGCGCAACTGAGAAAGTTTCACCGAAACAGCTAAGAGAGGATGACCAAGAGTCAGTTAAGAGAGCAAGAAGATCGCCAGTAGAACGCCCCTTGCGGAACCCATACTGGCGATCAGATAGAAGGTTAGAAGTGCTTGTGAATCTTCCGGTTAAGTATTGATTCAAAAGCTTTAGATATACAGGAAAATAAGGCCATAGGGCGGTAGTTTGAGGAATTGGAACGGTCACCCTTCTTAGGCACAGGCTGTGCAAAGGCATACTTGCAGCAGGAAGGAAAGGTTGAATTTGATAGGCAATGAGGAAAGAGTTTGACCAGGCAGGGTGTCAGCACGGAAGCACAGTTTTTTTTATTAAGGACAATAGGAGGCACTCCATCAGGTCAATAAGCCTTCTGAGAGTTGAGGCCAGATAAGGCATATTAAACATCATTATGAAGAATCTTAATAACAAGCATAGAGGAGTCAGAGGGGGGATGAGTAGGAGGAATATGCCAAGATTCGTCCAGGGTGGAGTTCTTACAGAAAGTTTAAGCGAAGAGTTCAGCTTTAGAGACAGATGAGACGGCAGTGCTGTCGTCAGGGTTAAGGAGAGGAGGGAAAGAGGAAGAAGTGAAATTGGTGGGGATATTTTTGGCTAGGTTCCCGAAGTCACGGGAAGAATTAGAAAAAGCGAGGTGTTGACATTTTCTGTTGAGGAAAGAGGTTTTGGGAAGTCGAAGAATAGATTTGGCACGATTCCGGGCTGAAATGTAAAGTTCATGGTTAGTAGGAGTTCGAAGGCTCTAGAACCTTTTGTGAGCTGCCTCTCTATCTTTAATAGCACGAGAACAAGCATGATTAAACCAATGCTTTTTAGGATGAGGAGCAGAGAAAGAACGTGGAATGTATGAAACATTTGAAACATTTGAAACATTTTATTATCCCTTAACAAACAAAACAAAGAAATAAAACCTACAAATAATTACAGGTACTTAAGGGAGCCCATGTAGAGCAAACTGCTTTTTGGGCAGCAGAGGAACTATGAGCGCTGAGCATGAGTATCCATAATAGATATATAAAAATAAAAGATGGTGACAATAATAATAATAATGATAATAATAATAATAATAATAATAATAATAATAATAATAATAATAATAATAATAATAATAATAATGATAATAATAATAATAATAATAATAATAATAATAATAGTAATAATAAAAATAATAATAAAATAATAATAATGAAGGTGAAATATTAGTGTATCAACAATACAATATAATTAATAAGAAAGATGAGACAATATGACAATGGTGAGATGCCGGTAGGCTTGCTTGCATGTATATTTAATAATTGTGAACAATAGACGTTTTGAGTTGTTTTTTAAAGGAGTGTATTGTAGGCAGATCTTTTATATTTTGCTAGGGATAGAATTCCAGGTTTTAGGTCCAAGATAAGTAAGAGAATGTTGGAAAAGAGTTAGATTATGAGCAGGTACAGGTAAATTTTCATGGGTACGTGTGAAGTAAGCATGTTGTGGTTGTAAGGTTACAGTTTCATCACGTTTAATCTTTTTATTGTAGCTTATTTATATGAAAAAGTTTTAGGGAATTTGTTTCTTTAAAGAGAGATTGTGTGTGAGCAAAGAAGTCACTATTAGTAATGATTCTTATGATTCTCTTGTGTAGTCTAAACAGAGGTAACACGTGTGTGGGGTATGCACTGCCCCAAATAGGTGTACAGTAATACAGGTGTGGTAAGACATGAGCATTATATAATATTTTCAAAACATCAGTGGGCATTAATTCTTTAATTTGATGCAGTAGAGCCGCTAGTCTGGATAGTTTAAGGATTAGGTTTGTTACATGATACTTAAAGGTCATAGTATCATCATATGTTAAGCCTAATAGTGTATGTTTATTAGTTCTGTATATAATGTCCTGGGAAAAAAATAGAAGAATTGTTGGTGACTTATTAGTAAATAGCATATAAAAGGGTTTTATTTAAGTTGACTGTTAATCTATTACTTAGACACCATTAGTGATAGAGTTATTAATAGTATGGTTAAGGGTATTGCAAATTGCTTTTTGCTGGTTTTGATGACAGATACAGGAATGTCATGCATACTGCACTCTTTGTTTTTAAGCGAGTTGATTATAGTAATTATATCTTAAGGTATAACTATGGGAATTGACATTGAATGTGGATAGTTACCTTGAAGGAAGTTAAGAGGATCTGTGTTGGAAGGTGGTAGATTATTATCTAATTTAGGTGCAATATTAGAGTAAAATTCATTAAATGCTTTTGCAATTTCTAAAGGTTGAGAGTTTTTCATTGTTACATAATATCTGATTTGGGGCACTCTTTTTGTGGTTATGACTGGAAAGTTGGTGGATTGTTTTCCATATTTTGCGAGTGTCATTTTTAAAGTTAGTAATTTGAGCTATATAGTAAGATTTTTTGGCTTGTCTTATAGTAGTATTGAAGATATTGCGGTATCGTTTGTATTGAGCCTCGGTGACAGCTCCTATTTTGTAATCCTTATATAAATTATTTTTTGTCCTTATAGAGTTTAGTACTGCCTGTGATATCCAAGGATTGTTTAGTCTTTTTTTAGTTATTAGTTTAGATTTAAGTGGAAAACATTCATCAAAAACTTTTTTTATAGCGTCTAAGAAAATTTTACAATTATCATTGAGATCGTGTTCATGAAGGAGAGCATTCCAATCGATCATATTGAATTTTGAGTAAATTCATGTTTATTTGTCTGATTTATTACCCGAAATTCAATTTTATGTATTGTTTTTAATTTGGAGGGGACCGTAACATTAAGGAAAATTGGTAAATGGTCAGATATTGGGTAGTGAATTATGCCAGATGTGAAATTGTTGAAGAAATTTGCAAAAACATGATCGAGAAGAGAAGGCTCACCGAGATATAGGCTGTCTGGAAATTGTGTTGGTCTTGAAATGTGGGAAGAAATTCAATGTTTGAAGAGTTGCAAGAAATTGTTAGTTGGAGTGTGAGTAGTATGTTCCAATAAATTGATATTTAAATCTCCAATAAGAATTATGTTTTTGTTGGTTAAAGCATCTTTTTGTAATAGTGTACATATGGTGTCAGTAAATTCTTCCACAAGCTCATGTTTACTGTGAGGTCTGTATATTGCACAAAGTATGAATGAAAGTGATTGTGAGGTAACCTTAACTGTATTAATTTCAATATTATTATTAATTAAAGATAAATCATGTAACTGTTCCGACTGTAAATCATTTGATATAAAAATACAAACTCCACCATGTGCTCTGTTGGTCCTAACTAGGTGAGAAGAGTGATATTTATTTTTTTTTTTTTTTTACACGTTGCCTATTGCGCCGGTAGGCATCTTCCCGGTGGGGCCTGATGGTCGGCCCAAGGCTTCTTCCAGGTGGGGCCTGATGGTCGGCCCAGCCCGTTCTGGCGCAGGCGAGTGTTTATAGTGGCGCCATCTTGCATTGGCTCATGCTGCCCCCCGGAACTCGTTCTTGATTCGCTTGGACGGCTTCCTCTAGAGTCCGGGTTGATGGATGGTCTTCAGGACAGCATGTAGTTTTAAGCCACTCGGCGGTGACTGAAAAATCCGAGTGGTAGCGTGAGGATTCGAACCCGCGTCGTCCATCACGCGGCGAATGTGGGTCCAGTACGCTATCACTTCGGCCACCGCCTACCCAATACCCGGGTAGTTGGTGTAAGTGTTTGTTGTTGTTATTTAGTCAAGTTTCAGTAACTGCTAAAATATCTGGGGGAGTGGAAACGATGTTCAGAAAGGCTACAATGTTGTTAAAGTTTTTGGAGAGGGATCTGCTATTCATATGTAGAATGTTTAAGTTATTTGTGTTTTGAGAAACTAATTGTATGCTTCAATATCAAAGTAGTTTGAAATAGCGTTAAAATCAGTGTGTCCGTGGAGATGATTCATGATTTCCAATGCAATGTCACCAGTGTCATCTGTGTGTGGGTGAGTAACTTGATCAAATAACGTGTCATACAGGTGGCTCATGGAAAATATTAAACTTAAAAGTAATGAAAGTAAACGATGCAGCATTCTAGCCGCGCCCGGTGGTGTATACACATTGAAATGATGTAACAGTGTCATGGAAACTACACTTAACAGCATCGGCAAAAGTGTCGCTAGCATAGTAACAGTAGTAGTAGTAGTAGTAGTAGTAGTAGTAGCAGTAGTAGAAGTAGTATTAGTGAACAAGTAAATTAGTAATAGTAAGTTTTTTAATCTAATAATAGGTAGTGATATTTACAATGATGACAACAGTAATAATAAGAAATAATAATAATAATAATAATAATAATAATAATAATAATAATAATAATAATAATAATAATAATAATAATAATAATAATAATAATAACAATAATAATAATAATAATAATAATAATAATAGTAATAACAATAACATCATGATATTTATAATCAAAAGTAGTAATGATAGTTGTATTAGTAATAGTTGTAGTTGATGTGTTAATAGTAGTGCATATAAACGTCAATTTGCTTTTTGTTGTTTGCAAATGTAACTGCGGTAGTCAAGATTTGAAGTAAAATTTAGTTAGAATTTAAATATACGAACATAAGTAGAATTAAGATAAGCTGGTGGTTCTTTAAAGACTAGTTGGTGAATACCATTTCATATTAGTTAGCAGAGAATAGTTCCTCATAGTTTTTTTTCATGTAAGGCTACATGTCAAGCATGGTGATTAGTGATGTCTGGTCTGTTATGGTATGTTTTACTGTGGAGTGTTTTAGTTTTACTATAATGTTACCGTCCTTGGTGAATAGTTGCTGGAACTTTGGCCTGTGTTGTTTGCGGATGGCAAGAACTTGCTTGAAGATGGTGATGCGCTTTGGAGTGAGGCTCTCGTTGAGGTAGAGGTTTGGTGTGATCCGCACACAGGCCCTCACCAGGTCGTACTTGAGGGAGCGGCTCACCAGTTTGACGATGATGGGTCTGCTGCGCTGCTCACTGACAGGTCCCAGGCGGTGTGCCACACTAATGTCTTCTTCCTTGATGTTAACCTTTAGTTGGTCCTTTATGGTAGACACCAC
Organism: Eriocheir sinensis; assembly: GCF_024679095.1. Classification (NCBI taxonomy): domain Eukaryota; kingdom Metazoa; phylum Arthropoda; class Malacostraca; order Decapoda; family Varunidae; genus Eriocheir; species Eriocheir sinensis. Next base: position 1,214,622 of record NC_066550.1, on the reverse strand, counting down.
CACCATGGTGGAGTTTTCCGTGTGAGTTTCGGCGGGTAGAGCGGGACCACTCACTATCAGCGTGTCCCGCCGCTCGTACTGTTCCATTCTGTCTATATGAGACTCGAGGTCACATAAATTGGTTTTTAGTTCAGTCACTTCATCATTTAAGGTGGAAATTAGTGTGTCTTTCCATTCCAGAGACAATCACCTCTGTGATGCGCTGGGCACACACAGAGGGATCTCTCTTCTGGAAGCAGTAATCATTCCACGGGAAATCGGAAAAGTACATCCTCAGGTCGTCCTACCGAGCTGAGGCAAAATGCCAGAAGCATCGCCTTTTCGGTGGGTCCAGAGGATGAACAGGACAGATAGGACAGGATACAGAAATAAGGTTGTGATCGGAGGAACCCAACGGAGAGAACAGTTTGACAGAGTAAGCAGAAGGATTAGAGGTAAGGAAGAGGTCTAGAATACGTGTAGGGTGCTGAACCAACTGCTCTAGATCGTTGAGAAGAGCAAAGTTGTAGGCTTGTTCCTGAGAGCTTGTCAGTGAAAGAGGATGAAAGCCAAAGCTGGTGGTAAACATTGAAATCTCCCAAGATGGAGATTTCAGCGAAGGGAGAGTGAGTCAAGATGTGCTCCACTTTAGAATTCAAATAGTTAAAGAATTTTACATAGTTAGTAGAGTTAGGTGAGAGATAAACAGCACATATGTATTTAGTAATAGAATGACAATGAAGTCTTAGCCAGATGGTGGAAAATTCAGAAGAGTCAAGGTCATGGGCACGAGAGCAAGACTTAGTGATGTCGTTGCGCACGTAGGCGCAACATCCAGCTTTGGATTGAAAATTAGGATAGAGATAGTAGGAGGAAACAGAGAAGAGATTGCTGTCAGTAGCCTCAGAAACCTATGTTTCGGTGAGGAAGAGAAGGTGGGGTGTAGAGGAGGAGAGATGGTGTTCCACAGAATGGAAATTAGATATAAGACCGTGAATGTTGCAGAAATTGATAATAAGGAGGTTCGAGGAGTTGTCAGGACACCTCTCATGTCGGCAGCCAGAATGGGAGTCCTCCCTGGGGGAATTTATGGTCCCACCCCCCAGGCGAAGACTCCGAGGCAGTGTTATTGTGAGCCATTTTTTTTCTGATATCTCAACATCAAGAACATTATTTGAGAGAGAATTTACATTTTGTTTGTGTGTAGTGTGACCTACATAACCTGAAATATAGATCAGTACCTTATCATCATTGTGTGATAGCTCTTGACTTACAACAACATCATAAATACCATGAGTACGTAGGAAGACACCTACCGAACGGGCGCAACCCACTCCTGGTGAGGTATATATGGGAAGTGAGGAGGGTGCTGAAGCCCTCCGAACACCCTTCCCATGTCCTCACGAACCGTTTCCCTAATGTCTTATCAACACCAGAGAGTAGTTCAGCATGTTCTCTATACACAGATCTATCTCTCTATCCACACCACACTACATTCACACAACATACACACCTTTTCCCAAAATTCAAAATTCAACTAGGCTCACAATACTAGTTTCTCGGAGTCCCATGGGAGGACTCACCCTCTGGCTGCCAACTTGAGAGGTGTCTTGATAACTCATCGAACCTCTTTCTTATCAATTTCTGCAACATTCGCGGTCTTCGTTCTAATTTTCATTCTGTGGAACACCATCTCTCCTCCTTTAAATCCCACCTTCTCTTCCTCACCGAAACAGGTTTCTGAGGCTATTGACAGCAATCTCTGTTCTGTTCCCTCCTACTATCTCTATCATAAATTTCAATCCAAAGCTGGATGTTGTGCCAACGTGCGTAAAAACATCACTTGCTTCCGTGCCCACAACCTTGACTCTTCAGAATTTTCCACCATCTGGCTAAGACTTCATTTTCATTCTATTACTAAATACATCTTTGCTGTTTATCTCTCACACAACTCTTCTAACTATGTAAAATTCTTTGACTACTTGAACTCTAAAGTGGAGCACATTTTGACCCACTCTCCCTTAGCTGAAATCTCCATCTTTGGAGATTTCATTGTTCACCACCAGCTTTGGTTTTCATCCTTTTTGAATGACCAGCCTGGTGAACAAGCCTACATCTTTGCTGTCCTCATCGACCTAGAGCAGTTGGTTCAGCACCCTACACGTATTCCTGACCGTTTTGGAGACAGGCCCAAGATACTAGACCTCTTCCTTACCTCTAACCCTTCTGCTTACTCTGTCAAACTGTTCTCTTCGTTGGGCTCCACCGATCATAACCTTCTGTATCCTGTCTTATCGCTCCTGTACATCCTCTTAACCCATCGGGGAGGCGATGCTTCTGGCATTTTGCTTCAGCTCGGTGGAACGACCTGAGGATGTACTTTTCCGATTTTCCGTTGAATGATTACTTTTTCCAGGAGGGAGACCCCTCTGTGTGTGCCCAGCGCATTACAGAGGTGATTGTCTCTGGAATGGAGGCATACATTCCAGGTACTTTCTTTACTCCTCATGCTAAAAAGCCTTTGTTTAATCACGCTTGTTCGGGTGCTGTCAAGGATAGAGAGGCAGCTCACAATAGGTAACAGAGCCTTCGAACTCCCGCTAACCATTATCTTTACATTTTCGCCCGGAATCGTGCTAAATCTATTCTTCGACTTACCAAAACCTCTTCCATACATAGCAATTGTTAAAACTTTACTTTTTCTATTTCTTCTCGCGACTTCTGACACCTAACCAAAAATATCTCCTCCAATTTCACTTCTTCATCTTTCTCTTCAACGCCTGGGACAATTTCTATGGACAAAGTGAGCTCTTCCACAGGGACGGATTGCACCTGTCTCCCATCGGGGCAGCCAGATTCGGAAGGCTCCTCAACGACGCAGTACGTGACACCCGATCAAAAAACGACCCTCAGCCACGTCCCTCCACCCCGCCCGTGTAAATAGACGCCGTGCATCGCAACAAACCCATAACCGTGATCCCGCAAGTACCACCACCTCTATTACCAAGCCTCTAGATAACCTAAAAATCCTTAGTTTCAATGCGCGCAGCCTAAGAAACAAATTTGATGAACTGAGATGTCTTGCTCTAACAGAAAATTTTGACATAATTGCTATAACCGAAACATTTATCGACACCGCAAATATTGATTTAAGTTCCGAATACAACATAGATGGCTACAGACTCTTCAACAATGATCGTGTAAACCGTAGAGGCGGTGGTGTCGCCCTTTTTGTCAAAAGCTATTTGCAACCCACTGACAAAACACCAAGAAGCAGTAACGTTGAACATTTGTGCGTACGAGTAAACATTGCAAAAGTCAATTTAAATATATCTGTCACCTACAGACCTCCCGGGCAATCACTCGATGACGAGCTTGAAATGTACAGCGTCTTAAGGCAGTCACTTAATAACAACGACTCACTGATATTAGGAGACTTTAACCTCCCCCAGATCGACTGGGCGACACGGTCAGGTACAGAAGGCGAGTCACATAGAATGATCGAGTTTCTCGAAGAAAATTTTCTAAGCAAAATGGTTTCTGAGCCAACTCGACAAAATAACATACTCGACCTTGTTATAACGATCCAAGACAATCTAGTCAGTAATGTCACGGTAGGAGAACACCTCGGTTCTTGCGATCATAAATTAGAGCGCGTCGACATTAGAGCTCAATCATCAGTGACTTAAAATAAAGTAAAGGTGCCCAATTTCAAAAGAGCTAACTTCGTAGAAATCCGACAAAAACTAACAGAAATACAATTATCAGATGACGGTAACGTAGAGGAAGCCTGGCTAAGCTTTAAAAATCACTTACTCACTCAGCAGAACACGATCGTCCCCTTGTGCGAGAAGCGAATTAACACTAATAAAAGCCCACCGTGGTTTAATAGCGAAATTAAGCAATCAGTCAATGAGAGAAAATTGTTTTACAGGTTAAAGAAAGAGCAAAGCACGCCCGAAAACATTAGACTTTATAGTGATGCCAGGCGACGAGTAGAAAGATTAGCATGTCAGGCAAAGCGTAGATATGAAGAAAATATTGCAGCCAACTGTAAAAATAATCCGAAATCCTTCTTCAGTTACATAAACAACAGAAAGGCGATCAGAAGTGGAATTGGACCTTTAACAAACAGCGACGGTGCACTAGTGACTGACAGCCAACACATTGCAAACCTCTTAAACAGTTACTTTTCCTCGGTGGTTAATACTAACAGTCTCCCTCCCACTACCACCAGCACCAGTACTAATGTAAATCTCGAGCATGCATTGCCTAATTTTGAAATAACAACCGATGAAATCCTTAAAGCTCTCCAATCACTTAAAACAAATAAGAGTCCTGGACCCGACAAAGTATATCCTATACTGCTTAAAGAAACAAAGAGCGAAATACTCTCCTCCCTCACAACCGTATTCAATAAGTCCTTGCGACAAGGCATCGTCCCTTCGGATTGGAAAAAAAGCTAACGTGACACCGATTTTTAAGAAAGGAGACAAAAAAATACCAGGTAATTACAGGCCCATTAGTCTAACTTCAGCTGTAGGTAAGCTACTTGAGACCATAATTAGGGACAAAATTGTGAGTTACCTTGTAAGCCACTCATTAATTGCGGACTCGCAACATGGCTTCCGTAGCAAAAGATCCTGCCTATCAAATCTATTGACCTTTTATAACGACCTCTTCTCAGTTTATGACGTAACCAAATCATTGGACGTAGTCTATCTTGATTTCCAGAAAGCGTTTGATAAAGTAACACATCATAAATTACTTTATAAATTAAAGCAAATAGGTATTGACAGTCAAGTAAACCAATGGACCGCGAATTGGTTGAGCAACAGACAACAAAGAGTGGTGATTGACGGATTTAACTCAGAGTGGGCGCCGGTCACTAGTGGCGTCCCTCAGGGCTCGGTTCTTGGCCCAGTGCTCTTCATTATTTACATCAACGACGTGGATGTTGGACTCAATAACCGCATTAGTAAATTTGCAGACAACACAAAGACTGGTAACTCGGTTCTCACTGACGAAGACAGGCAAAGCCTCCAAGAGGATTTGCACAAAATTTCAGCTTTGTCGGATAGATGGGAGATGCCCTTTAACGTAGACAAGTGCCAGGTCCTTCAAGTTGGAACAAGAAATAAGAAGTTCGATTACGAAATGGGCGGCTTTAAACTCACAATCGTTCAATGCGTTAAGGACCTGAAGGTCAAAATCGTGTCAAACCTCAAATTCTGACATCAATGTATCGATGCAGCAAATAAAGCGAACAGAATGTTGGGCTTCATTAAAAGAAACTTTTTATTCAAGAATAAAGATATAATACTTCCGCTCTACAATAGTTTAGTCAGACCCCACTTGGAATATGCGGTACAGTTTTGGTCTCCCCACCATGCAAAGGACATTGCTAAATTACGTGTTCAGCGTCGGGCAACAAAAATGATCCCTTCCTTGCGCAGCAAATCTTACGAAGAAAGGCTTTCCACCCTTAACATGTTCTCTCTTGCGAAACGCCGCCTCCGAGGAAAACTGATCGATTGTTTTAAAATACTTAATGGTTTCACGAATGTAGACAGAACAAAATTGTTTATGATCGATGGCACTTTGCAAACGAGGAACAATGGCATAAAACTCAAATGTAGACAAGTAAATTCAGACTGCACCAAATTTTTCTTCACCAACGTTGTAGTGCGAGAATGGAATAAGCTCCCACCTTCAGTGGTCCAGTGTAACACGATTGACTCCTTCAAAAACAAGCTCGACCGACACTTCATTGAACTTAATATTAACTAGAGTAGAAATGCATCGTTTTGGAGCCATCTGATTAACCCGGTAGCAGCAACAGGCCTAATTTGTGGCTTTACCGTGTAGCAGCGACGGGCCAAATTTGTGCCATGATATAAACCCCCTAAAAATAAATGATACATAATCTGATCACAAATGCGTTGATATATATTATGAAATGGTTTGTGTGAGGGGTGATTTTTTTTTCATTTTTCTCGCTTAGAGGGACCATTAAGAAACATGATCCCCGCTGCTACCAGGTTAATGTAGAATAACTTAGGTTTAAGGACAGACCACCTAGTCTGGACCATGGGGTCTGTGTGGTCTGATTTCTTTGTAAATCTTTGTAAATCTCTCTCTCTCTCTCTCTGAGTCACTTCACTTATACCGCTCCTCGGCCTCTGCTAACATTCTACCTCCATGGCTTTGATCATCCGAGGGGTGACGGGAACAATCAGTTGACTTCTTTTATTCGAGCAGCAGTTTTCAAGAAAGTGCCTCTCAACAAAATATAGCAATTCCTTTAGATATTTTCTTCGATATTTTTCATCGCAGGCGGTAAAGCTGTCATTGGCGATACGGATCGAACCCTTCAAGGCACAACTCTGACTGTACTTGACGACATAAGAAATGACATGCGAAAGCACTCTTAATTATCCGCAATTGCAATGGTTCTTATTGACCAATCAGTAGCACGGGGTTGTCTTGCTCCGGGTTACTTCTCATAAAACGGCGGTGGGATTGGGGGGAATGCTCGCCTCTTAAGCGTAAGGCGACTATAGGTGTCTCTTGGGCCAGACTGTGCCGTGTAAATCTGAAGAAGGTAAACTGTGGGACCTTCACATCATAATGGCTCTGTGTCCCGAGGCAGTGGGTCGTTTGCCGCCACAGCCTCAAGAGCTAAAGTAAATTAGATGAGCACAGAGGCCACGCACACATATAACGTATGCCCTTCACTTTACCTCTATCGTCCGACTTTATATATCGTACCTTTATTGTCCGCCTGTCGTCCTCTCTCGTACATGTGTGCGTGGAATGCTTTGTGTCACCAACGCTTCTTGCTTCTAGTTACAAATTCAATAGACTCATCGAGTTTATGACAGGATGCGCAGACATAAGACCTCCAACACTGACTGACTCATGCCTGGAGAATGTTGTGGTACTTACCACTGCCCCAGCACGAGGGGCAGGCTGGAAGGATACCCTGTCTTCGTCCCCTCTTTACAAGCGGAGAGAACAACGGCAGGCGCCTCAGACATCAACGACACAGGAAATGTTGCCTCACACCATCATCCGGCCCGCCGCTGACGACTGGGCCGGGGCCTCCGAAAGGGTACAGGCCCGGATGATTATATGCTGACGTCAAGCGAGCAGGCGGCCCGCGGCCGCAGCTCACCCTCCGCTCCCTCTCAATGCTTGGCGTTGATCAACTATATACTTACCTTTGCTTGTATTTTTTTAATTGGTCAGTATTTGATGACGATAGAAGACATTATTGACAGTAATGAAATATTAATAATTTCATGAACATTATGTAGAATTTAGGGTACTTGTACGTAGACTATGATAAGTGTGCAAATGAAACACTTCGTGAACTTGTATGCAATGGAGTTAACCTCTATACTACATTTACACAGTATTGTACTTTATGAGGAGTACAATTGCAGGATCTACACCAGTGTTTCTTATCCTTTTCCAATGTACGCACTGCACTGCACTGACACTGCACAATCTCGATATAAGTGTTAAATATAACGTTAAGGATTAACGTGCATTGTCGCTCTACCTACATACATACTATACGAAGGTCTCTAAGTGCATTAGACACATAACTCAGTACCGAAGTAGGTATCCTCACACCCCCAGTTATGTTCCACTAATCTGCACACACACACACACACACACACACACACACACACACGGCTCGGTAGCTCAGTGGTTAGAGCATCTGCCTTACATCCAGAAGGACCGGGGTTCGATTCCCCGACCGGGTGAAAATAAGTTATGTTTATCTTCTTTCACGTGTAGCCCCTGTTCACCTAGCAGTGAGTAGGTACGCGACGTAAGGCAAGGAGTTGTGACCTCGTTGTCGCGGTGTGTTGTGTGTGAGTGGTCTCAGTCCTACCCAAAGATCGGTCACTGAGCTCTGAGCTCCTTCCGTAGGGGAACGGCTGGCTGTCTCGAGAGAGACCCACATCAGACCGAAAGGTGAGTTACACACACACACACACACACACACACACAGTTCCTTTACGTTTTAGTTGTATTTAAACGACCTACGTATTGCAGAACACATCTTTATTTCGTCAATATAATTTCAACATTACACAATAACTGTTGACAATATCCTTTTCTTAAGCCTTAGTAATGTATGACTACGTAAATGTCACATATACTTCCAACATTAGCTAGACACTGAATGTTGAAAATTTCCTTTTCTGACCCTTAACAATGTATGACTATGTAAATATCGTACATACTGGAAACATTATTCATTGGCTGTTGAATTTTTTGTTCATATCCTTAACAATGTATGTCTCCGTAAATATCACAGAACACATCTTTATTTGGTCAGCATACTTCCATTATTATACACTGAATGCTGATAATTTTCCTTTCTTAGCCTGAACAACGTATGTCTTATCATGTAAAACAACATTGTTTTATCTATATACTTCCAATATTACACAATGAATGTTGACAATATCCTTTTCTTAGCCCTAGCAGTATATGCAAGCTTGTCATTCACAGATCTGGCATATTTGTTCAAAAATATAGTAATTGCAAACCGAACAGTTTGGATAACAAGTTGCTTATGTGAAATACCACAGATACAAGTTTCATGGAATTCGATTGTGTCTTTAAGATAATTCAGAGTCAAATTCATCAAGACAGTTCTGTGGTTTACTAGGTTTAGAAATTCTTTCTCAGAAGTACCTATGAGAAAATGAAATATTTTGTAGGTAATTGTACGTGCATTAAGAGTTGACTCTGTGTGCCATTTTAACCTTCCCTTGTTAAACTCCTTAGTATACTGATAGTTTTCTTCTGATATCGCAACATCAAGAACATTATTTGAGAGAGAATTTACATTTTGTTTGTGTGTAGTGTGACCTACATAACCTGAAATATAGATCAGTACCTTATCATCATTGTGTGATAGCTCTTGACTTGCAACAACATCATAAATACCATGAGTACGTAGGAAGACACCTACCGAACGGGCGCAAGCCACTCCCGGTGAGGTATAGATGGGAAGTGAGGAGGGTGCTGAAGCCCTACAAAGACCCTTCCCATTACCTCACTAACCGTTTCCCTATTGTCTCATCTACACCAGAGAGTAGTTCAGCATGCTCTCTAAAGACAGATCCTCTTCTATCCACACCACACTACATTCACACAACATACACACCTTTTCCCAAAATTCAAAATTCAAAATGGCGTACAAAAACAATGCCTCGGCGTCCCCGCCTGGGGAGGACCACATATTCAACCAGGGAAGACTCTCCTTTTGGCTGCCGACCCGAGAGGTGTCTCAATAACTCCTCGAACTTCTTTCTTATCAATTTCTGCAACATTCGCGGTCTTCGTTCTAATTTTCATTCTGTGGAACACCATCTCTCCTCCTCTACACCTCACCTTCTCTTTCTCACCGAAACACAGGTTTCTGAGGCTACTGACAGCAATCTCTACTCTGTTCCCTCCTACTATCTTTATCCTAAATTTCAATCCAAAGCTGGATATTGCGTCTACGTGCGCAACGACATCACTTGCTCTCGTGCCCACGACCTTGACTCTTTAGAATTTTCCACCATCTGGCTAAGACTGCATTGTCATTCTATTACTAAATACACCTGTGCTGTTTATCTCTCACCTAAATCTATTAATTATGTAAAATTCTTTGACTATTTGAACTCTAAATAATTATTGGAGCACATCTTGACTCACTCTCCCTTTGTTGAATTCTCCATCTTGGGAGATTTCAATGTTCACCACCAGCTTTGGCTTTCATCCTCTTTCACTGACCAGCCTAGTAAACAAGCCTACAACTTTGCTCTCCTCAACGACCTAGAGCAGTTGGTTCAGCACCCTACACGTATTCCCGACCGTCTTGGAGACCGGTCCTACATATTAGACCTCTTCCTAACCTCTAACCCTTCTGCTTACTCTGTCAAACTGTTCTCTCCGTTGGGCTCCTCCGATCACTACCTTATTTCTGTATCCTGTCCTATCGCTCCTGTACATACTCCGGATCCACCGAGGAGGCAAGGCTTCTGGCATTTTGCTTCAGCTCGGTGGGGCGACCTGAGGATGTACTTTTCCGATTTCCCGTGGAATGATTATTGCTTCCAGGAAAGAGACCCCTCTGTGTGTGTCCAGCGCATCACTGGAATGGAGGCATACATTCCTCGTACTTTCTCTACTCCCCATGGTAAAAACACTTGGTTTAATCACGCCTGTTCTCGTGCTGTCAAAGATAGAGAGGCTGCTCACAAAGGGTACGAGAACCTTCGAACTCCCGCTAACCATGATCTTTACATTTCCGACCGGAATCGTGCCAAATCTATTTTTCGACTTACCAAAAACTCCTTTATCCATTGCAAATGTCAACACCTTGTTTTCTCTAATTCTTCCAGAGACCTCTGGCACTTAGCCAGAAATATCTCCTCCAATTTCACTTCTTCCTCTTGCCGGCCTTTTCTTAAACTAGACGGCAGCACTACCGTCTAATCTGTCTCTAAGGCTGAACTCTTCACTCAAACTTTCTGTAACAACTTCACTCTGGACGATTCTGGGCATATTCCTCCTACTTATTCCCCCTCTGACTCCTTCATGCTTGTTATTAAGATTCGTAAGAATGATGTTTTCTATGCACTCTCTGGCCTCAACTCTCAAAAGGCTTATGGACCTGATGGAGTGCCTCCTATTGTCCTTAAAAACTGTGCCTCCGTGCTGACACCCTGCCTGGTCAAACTCTTTCGCCTCTGCCGATCAACATCTACCTTTCCTTCCTGCCGGAAGTACGCCTTCGTATAGCCTGTGCCTAAGGAGAATGACCGTTCCAATCCCCCAAATCACCGCCCTATAGCTTTACTTTCCTGTCTATCTATAGCTTTTGAATGAATAGTTAACCGGAAGATTCAAAAGCACCTTTCCACTTTTATCTTCTATCTGATCGCCAGTATGGGTTCCGCAAGGGGCATTCTATTGGCAATTTTCTTACTTTCATAACTGACTCTTGGTCATCCTCTCTTTACTTCGATAGAGCCTGGCACAAGTCTTTACTTTCTAAACTGCCCTCTTTCGGATTCTGTCCTTCTCTCTGTTCCTTTATCTCTAGTTTCTTTTCTAGCCGTTCTATCTCTGCTGTGGTAGACGGTCACTGTTCTTCCACTAAACCTATCAACAGTGGTGTTCCACAGGGTTCTGTTATATCACCCACTCTCTTCCTGTTATTCATCAATGATCTTCTTTCCATAGCAAACTGTCCTATCCACTCATGTGCTAATGACTCCACTCTGCATTATTCAACTTCTTTTAACAGAAGACCCTCTCTAAAGGAAGTATATGACTCCAGGCTGGAGGCTGCAAAATGCTTAACCTCAGACCTTACTATCATTTCCGAATGGGGTAACTTCAATGCCTCAAAAACCCAATTTCTCCACCTATCCACTCGACACAATCTTCCAAACACCAATCCCTTATTCTTCGACAACACTCAGCTGTCACCATCTTCAACACTAAACATCCCCGGTCTATCCTTAACTGAAAATCTTAACTGGAGACTTCATATCTCCTCTCTCACTAATCAGCTTCCTTGAGATTGGGCGTTCGGTATCGTCTCCGCCAGTTCTTCTTCCCCGCACAGTTGCTATCCATATACAGGGGCCTTGTCTGCCCCCGTATGGAGTATGCCTCTCACGTGTGGGGGGGCTCCACTTGCACAGCTCTCTTGGACAGAGTGGAGTCTAAGGCTCTTCGTCTCATCAGCTCTCCTCTTCTTACTTAAAGTCTTCTACCTCTTCCGCAGCGATGTTGCCTCTCTTTTCACCTATCGATATTGTCACGCTGACTGCTCTTCTGAACTTGCTAACTGCATGCCTCCCGCTCTCCCGCGGCCCCGCTGCACGCGACTTTCTACTCATGTTCATCCCTATACTATTCAAATCCCTTACGCACGAGTTAACTAGCATCTTCACTCTTTCATCCCTCACGCTGGTAAACTCTGGAACAATCTTCCTTCATCTGTATTTCCTCCTGCCTACGACTTGAAATCTTTCAAGAGGAGGGAATCAGGACACCTCTCCTCCCGAAGTTGACCACACTTTCGGCCACCTCTTATTCTCTTTTTTTTTATGAGCAGCGAGTGGAGGGCTTTTCTTATTATTGTTTCCTTTATTGTGCCATTTAAAAATCTCCTTTGATGTAAAAAAATACAAATTTACATTATTTATGTATTATATATATATATATATATATATATATATATATATATATATATATATATATATATATATATATATATATATATATATATATATGTATATATATATATATATATATATATATATATATATATATATATATATATATATATATATATATATATATATATATATATATAATAGCGTAAAATCTGAGGATTTTACCTTATGTTATACTTATATAAAAACAATTAATCGGGATTATTAGGAACGACTTTGAATTCTTCTCATATAGCTGCTGGTTTTGAAATATTTAAATTTTCGTTTCAGATTGTTGATCATAATAGAAAACCTTTTGTTTCTCCTCCTTCCTGTCTCTAAGGCTGAACTCGCTCAAACTTTCTGGTAAGAACTCCACTGATATGCCTGTTATCTGTTTTCATGCCCCTCTCTGGCTCTCAGAGAGGTCAAGAGGTCAGGACCTGATGGAGTGCCTTCTATTGCTGTCCTTAAAAACTGTACTTCCTCAGACCGACTCTATTCTACTCATCTGCCTGGAATTTGCCTCAAATTTCCGTCTCTGCTCGAATTATCCTAGTTTAAACCCATCTTCGTGTCCACCAGCTGGAAGTATGCCTTGTACCTTATGATTTCCCTTAAGAAGGACAATTGCTCCAATTTATAAAACCATCACCGCCCAATAGCTTTCTAGAGAATGTGTTTAACTGCCTGGTGGATCTAAAAGCTTTGAATTCTATATATATATATATAAGAGATATAAAAGCACTATATACACTTCATATACCTTTCTATCTGATCGCGTAGGGTTCCGGCAAGGGCGTTCTTCTATGTGCATCTTCTTGCTATACCTTTACACTGACTTCAGTCATACCTCCCCAGCTGCCATTTCCTGGTGAATTTTATGTTCATACATGTGATCACTACCATCTAATGAAAGCCTTTCGATCTCAGAGTCTGGCCGTTTTGCTTTCTAAACTGTTCCTTACACTTCTAACACATACACTATTTTCAAACTTTTCATTTCCTTAGCTCTGATGCAAAACTTATTCCAGTTCTTTTGTATCCATCCCTGCGGTGGTAAACGGTCACCGTTCTTCCCTCAAAACCTATCAACAGTGGCGTTCCACAGGCATCTGTCCTATCACCCATGTCTTCCTGTTATTCATCAATGATCTTCTTTCCATAACAACTGTCCTGTCCACTGTACGCCGACTACTCCACTTCTGCATTATTCAACCTTAGCATGTCAGAATATATATATATATAAGGCAGACATAGTCTATATTTCCAGACTATTTTATTGACATATATGTTAACCAGTACCTTGAATTATTTTGCCTCACAGAACCTGTCAGTGTCCTTCAATGCCTCAAAGAAGCCTGGAAATTCTCCACCCTAAAAAAAAAATATCTCGATGTTATACAATGCTATCCAATATATATATATATATCATATATATCTCTGGATATATATATATTTCAACTGAGCCTGTTTTAACCTGATCTTCACCAACATCCTCGGTCTATCCTCTATATATATATACTGTAACTGAAATTCTCATATTCCTAGGGTAAATCAGCTTCCTGAGGCTACTGGTATAGTCTCTATAGTATATATGTCTCCCTGCGCAGTTGCTATCCATATACAGGGCCTTAGATGTCCGGCCCTTATGGAGTATGTGATTCACGTGGGGGCACCACCACATTATCTATTCCTGGACAAAGTGGGGCTTTGTCCTCGAGGCTGAAGGGTTACTGATAGTTTTGGCAATTCTTTATGGTGTTGGGTCGCGATGGGTTCGTTTTCTATCTTCGATCGATATTTCATCGCTGACTGCTCTTCTGAACTTGCTAACTACATGCCTCCCACCTCTTTAGCTCATCAGGCCCTCTGCTGCACACGACTTTCTACTCACGCTCATGGTCCTAAAGATGCCCCTTACCCTTATGTGTTAAAGATGACCAGCCTTTCACTCTTTCATCCCTCATTCTGGTGACCCGCAAACTCCTGAACAATCTTCCTTCATCTGTATTTCCTCCTGCTCACGACTTGAACTCTTTCAAGAGGAGGGTATCAGTTTACACCTCCTCTCCCGATATGACCTATATATTTATTTATCTTCGATTTTTTTTATGCGAGCATATTAGCGGGCTTTTTTTTAGTTTTATCTGTTGAGCTTCGCCTACTTTGTTGTAAAAAAAAGAAAAAAGAAAAAGAACCCATGCAAGCCACCGCAGGGCACCGCTTTTCCATGGCTGGTTACTGAGGGCGCTGCTGAACCATAGCTGAACCCACCTTCCGCCTGTTTGATGAGACGAGTGCCAGTTGATTCAAAATTAATGCTTCTTCTGGCGACACCCTGTGTCCTTTGATCCTGACTTCAGGACAGCACTAGTTTTGTCATTTACCACGGCGGAGACGTGGCAGTGTACCTAACAGAAGGTCACTTGATCAGCCCACGCCTTTTGCTAAAATTAGGCAGCTAAAAATATTCAAACAACGGGTGGTGCTCTGTAATATATCTTCAACCTGGACGACAGGGCATTAGACCTTTTGAGGAGAGAGACAGTCAAGATATTGGGGGCTTTAAAAGTGAAGATGGAAGAATACTAAAAGATTTATGGTTTATACATGAGGCTGCTTATGGTAGAAATTGTGCGTAAACATGGACAGGTAGCTGCAGAATACTGGGAGAAGTTCAGAAGACAGTTCCAAATTCAACGCCAGCAATATCGGATTTGGAGCTGTTGTATATACTGGTCCAAAAGATGACGAGAAGCTGCTGTGTGATACCGAAATCTGCTTTATAGATTGTTGATTTTGTATATATTTTGTATACGTAGGCAGAAATGTATGTTATCTCACACCACAATGCTGGTTGGATGAGGCAGAAACCTGCGGTATATAGATAGGCTACTGGAAAGATATATATAGTGAGAGAGTCCCAATGGCATTCCAGACAACCATATAAAAGGGCGAGGTAGAAGTTTGTATATATATTGTTAACTTTATTATCGTCTTAAATGTAATATTTAATGTAAGGTTGTTTGGTCGGCGTTATAGTATGTACCAGTAGCCATTTGAACAAGGAGTCCGTCCTATGTAAGTCCAAGGTGGCCAACATCCGCGTCAACTAAAGACTTTCTATGGGGGATGATCTAACTTGAACCTGCCGTTCTTGACAATCGGATTGCAGCGTGGTGGACTGCATCATGTGGAGCGAAAGGCGAAGATGCGGTGGTCTCTGTACGATGGTGTGGGACCTTTCACAGCCGTAGGATAGTCTCGACCCTGATGAGTGCCTGTATATATACGTCTTGTATATTGTCCTGGTCGACATGCAGCCTCACATTCAAGACATCGTGAGTGATTCCATCTCATATAATCTTATAAAGTCATCTCTACTGTGGAATCACTCTAGGCGGTCCTCTATTTATCAAGCTTTTTTACACCTTGCTCACTGTCGTTCGCATCCCAAGAACTTGGTGGATCTGCATATTTGGTCAGGATGGTGAGTCCGTCTTGATCAGGCTTCCTCCCTGACTGTCAAGTATTTATAGAGTGACAAATGCCATCTTAGCTTGGTTCATCCCCATCTGGATATACTGTGGACGATATGTTGCAGTCTTATTCATCCGCGGTGACATCTGAGACGCTGAGTACCAGATTGCCAGTCTGTCGACATAGGTGGCAGGACGACAACTCTCTGGGAGCGATGTTGTAACTCCATTTATGGCACCCTGAAAAGAGTGGGATCAGACGCTTCCTTGAACCGACTCTTGTTGTCCTCATATATATGAGTATATATATATACCGACTCTGGACGCGGAAGGTCCGGTCCGTCTCCAAGATATATCTCTTCAATAAACTTTGCTTGACTCCCCGAAAGACCAAAGTTATGAAGCCGCTTTAAATATTGCATACCTCCATGTCGTGTCGTAGGCCTTATCAGTTTTAATATGCACACCATGTGTTCCACTGACCTTTTCTAAGAACGAAACCCTGACTGGTAAACAGACACAGGCCATTTGCTTTATACAGATAGTGTATTAGGCGGAAGTTTGGACCATCTTTTTCAAAGATAAGTTCGCAGAGGCATATGTTATATATATATATTTTATACCTGACCTGAACCATCTTTTATATATATATATATATATATATATATATATATATATATATATATATATATATATATATATATATATATATATATATATATATATATTTTTTTTACAACAAAGGAGGCAGCTCAAGGGCACACAAAAAGAAAATAATAATAAAGAAAAGCCCTTGCTACTCAACTGCTCCTAAAAAGAAAACAAAAGAGATGGCCGAAAGGAAGATCAAATACGGAGGAGGAGGTGTCCTGATACTCCTCCTCTTGGAAAGAGTTCAAGTCGTAGGCAGGAGGAAATACAGATGAAGGAAGATTGTTCCAGAGTTTACCAGCGTGAAGGGATGAGAAGAGTGAGAAGATGCTGGTTAACTTTCTTGCATAAGGGGTTTGGACAGTATAGGGATGAGCATGTGGTAGAAAGTCGAGTGCAGTGGGGCCGCGGGAGGGGGGGAGGCATGCAGTTAGCAAGTTCAGAAGAACAGTCAGCGTGGAAATATCGATAGAAGATGGAAAGAGAGGCAACATGGCGGCGGAATTTAAGAGGTAGAATACTATCAGTATGAGGAGGAGAGCTGATGAGACGAAGAGCCTTAGCCTCCACTCTGTCCACAGAAGAGCTGTGGTGGAGTGGGAGAGCCCCCCCACATGAGATGCTTAATACTCCATACGAGGGCGGACAAGGCCCCTGTATATGGACAGCAACTGTGCAGGAGAGAAGAACTATGGAGACGGTACAGAACGCCCAGCCTCGAGGAAGCTGATTTAGTAGAGATGCAGATATGAAGTTTCCAGTTGAGATTTTGGAGTTAAGGATAGACCGAGGATGTTTAGTGTTGAGGAAGGTGATAGCCGGGTGTTGTCAAAGAATAGGGATAGTTGTTTGGAAGATTGTGTCGAGTGGATAGGGTGGAGAAACTGTGTTTTTTGAGGCGTTGAAGGACTACTGGGTTCTTCTTGCCCCAATCGGAAATAATAGTAAGGTCTGAGGCTAAGGTTCTGCAGCCTCCAGTCTTGAGTCGTTAAGTTCCTGAAGGGTGGGTCTTCTATTAAATGAAGTTGAGTAATGCAGAGTGGAATCATCGGCGTAGGAATGGATAGGACAGTTCGTTTTGGAAAGATCATCAATGAACAACAGACAAAGAGTGGGAGATAGGACAGAACCCTGTGGGACACCACTGTTAATAGATTTAGGGTAAGAAAAGTGAACTTCTACCACTTAAGAAATAGAACGGTCAGAAAGGAAACTGGAGATAAAGGTACAGAGAGAAGGATAGAAACCGTAGGAGGGTAGTTTAGAAAGCAAAGATTTGTGCCAGACCCTATCAAAAGCTTTTGATATGTCCAGCGCAATAGCAAAAGTTTCACCGAAACGGCTAAGAGAGGATGACCAGTCAGTTAAGAGGTTGGAGATCACCAGTAGAACGCCCTTGCGGAACCCATACTGGCGATCAGATAGAAGGTCAGAGTGGAAAGGTGCTTTTGAATCTTCCGGTTAAGGATTGATTCAAAAGCTTAGGTAGACAAGAAATTAAAGCTATAGGAATGTAGTTTGAGGGAATCGAGCGGTCACCCTTCTTAGGTACAGGCTGTGTGAAGGCATACTTCCAGCAAGAAGGAAAGGTAGATGTTGACAGGCAGGGGAGAAAGAGTTTGAACATGCAGGTTTAAATCACGGATGCACAGTTTTTAATGACAATAGGAGGCACTCAATCATGTACATAAGACTTCTTAGGATTTAGGACAGATAGGGCATAGAAAACATCATTTTGAAGAATCTTTATAACAGGCATAAAGGAGTCAGAGGGGGGATGAGTAGGAGGAATATGCCCAGAGTCGTCCAGAGTGGAGTTTTTAGAAAAAGTTTGAGAGAAGAGTTCAGCCTTAGAGATAGATGAGACGGCAGTGTTGCCGTCAGGACTGAGGAGTGGAGGGAAAGATGAAGAAGTGAAGTTGGAGGAGATGTTTTTGGCTAGATGCCAGAAGTCACGGGAAGAGTTAGAGAAAGCAAGGTTTTGACATTTTCTATTAATGAAAGAATTTTTTGATAGTCGGAGAATAGATTTGGCACTATTTCGGGCATGGAAGTTCATAATTAGCATTGCTTTGAAGGCTCTGGTACTTTTTGTGAGCTGCCTCTCTATCATTGACAGCACGAGAACAAGCGTGATTAAACCAAGGCTTTTTAGCGTGAGGAGTAGAGAAAGAACGAGGAATGTATGCCTCCATTCCAGAGACAATCACCTCTGTGATGCGCTGAGCACACACAGAGGGGTCTCTATCCGGAAGCAATAATCATTCCACGGAATGGAAAAGTACATCCTCAGGTCGTCCCACCGAGCTGAAGCAAAATGCCAGAAGCATCGCCTCTTCGGTGGGTCCAGAGGGTGTACAGGAGCGATAGGACAGGATACAGAAATAAGATTGTGATCGGAGGAGCCCAACGGAGAGAACAGTTTGACAGAATAAGCAGAAGGGTTTGAGGTAAGGAAGAGGTCTAGAATGTTGGGCCGATCTCCAAGATGGTCGGGAATACGTGTAGGGTGCTGGACCAAATGCTCTATGTCTTTGAGGATAGCAAAGTTGTAGGCGTGTTCACCAGGATGGTCAGTGAAATCTATATTTATATATATATATATATATATATATATATATATATATATATATATATATATATATATATATATATATATATATATATATATATATATATATATATATACAGTCGTCCCTCAAATAGTACGGTTTCCAACAGTACGGTTTCGGTTTTATACGGATTGTCATGGAAGAACTTTTTTAGGATTTTTAAATTTCCCGCTCATCACACCAAGTAGCCATGGCGTGAGTGGCAACACTGTTCTACCAGAACACCCGATGAAAGCACCCCAAAGCGTTCGAAAAAGGTGTTGACTTTGCAGATCGAAGAACTCAAATTTAGGAGAAGTTACGTTTTGGGATGAGTTACATTGCGGTAGCGAGAGCATACCACGTGAATGTGCATGGGCAGTGTTCGCTGTATCTATCATAGTGTAAAATAAATTTGTGCCGCAGTAACTGCCAGTGCTCCAAGAGTGCTGCAGGAGTAAGGATAAAGGCCGTCCTTTTACTAAGCCTCGTCGTTGCTATGGTGACGGCGTCTCACTCGCAGCAAAATGGGGTACGCTGAACTTCCTTATGCAATGGAAGCACTTATGTGTTTGTTTGGGCTGCCATATTCGCTGATGACGTCATCACAGCACAGAGGCGTTCCACCTCTCAAAGCCGGGAATGGCGGACGTGCCGAGTTGGCAACTCGTGGTGCCGCGTCACGCGTTTGAGAGCTCTGGGGACGTACCGACTACCGTGAGTCCCATTGTAATGCCCCGCGAGCTTATTTTCTATCCTTCCTATTTCTCAACACGGCCTCTGCGTGTATCGAAATAACACGAGAAATTAATCAAGACAAAGTGAGGGTATTCCCCGGCTGCCTGGGATTGAACCCGCGACCAGCGTGACGGGAGAGCCACTCCTTACCGAGTCGGCCAAAGAGGTACCTCACTGGCTAAGTGGGTTATGGGAGGCTCGTTCATCAGGCCGTCGCCGCACTACACGGCTTTCCCCCCTATGTAGATTAATTTCTGTGTGTTGACAATGTCCCTTTGAGACATAACTCCACAATGTCCCTTTGAGACATACCTCCAACTCTTCCCATTTTCTATTAGCCTCGGAGCATGGGCCATCCTACCTGTTACCCCTTCGGGGAAACTCAACAGAACTGCAGGAGAGGATGCCCACCGCTATGCCACCACTGTAATGCCCCGACGAGCTTCTTTTCTATCCTTCCTATTTCTCAACACGGCCTCTGCGTGTATCGAAATAACACGAGAAATTAATCAAGATCAGGGTATTCGCCGGCTGCCTGGGATTGAACCCGCGACCAGCGTGACGGGAGAGCCACTCTTTACCGAGTCGGCCAAAGAGGTACCCCACTGGCTAAGTGGGTTATGGGAGGCTCGTTCATCAGGCCGTCGCCGCACTACACCATTTCCCGCTCTCAAACGCAGCCCAGGAGTGTTTCTAGGGGGGGCACTAATTTTATACGGATTTTCGAATAGTACGGGGGTCCTGGGTCCCTAATCCCCGTACTATTTGAGGGACGACTCTGTATATATATATATATATATATATATATATATATATATATATATATATATATATATATATATATATATATATATCACTTTTTTTCTTGACTCCCTTGTTATCATAATTTTTTTTTTTACTTTACTCTCTTGTTATATCAAAATACGTACCTTTGTAATAGGCAGAAAATGGGAAGTGAGAACAGGTCGTTCTGCAGCCGCAGTTGAAGGCAGCTGCCTTACAATTGGCTGGCAGTTCTGAATACACGCTTGTGATCCACGTGGTGTCGTCTGCTAGTGTAAGGGTGGTTGCTCGCGGTCACCCGTGGTACAGTTGGACAAACCTATAGCTTCTGGTAGTTTTGTGTGTGTTATGGTATAATCTGCTAACTCTTTCTGTTATATATCATCAAATCACTGACATCATGATTGACTTTTCAATGCTTATTGAACGTAAAGGCGTCTTCCATTTGATACAAAACCCGGAACCAGGTTCGGCTTTAAACCCAGACCCAGGTCCGGGTTTTCGCGCCGTAAATGGAACGCAATTAGGCGGATATGTAAACAAACATTCTTCCTCTTCTTCTTTTGACCTGTCCTCCTCCTTTCGGGCGTCTCTCCTGTTTATTCACACACTTTTCCTTTCAATTGTGCTGTGTAGCTTAATTTTTCTTCACTGCAATATACTATCACACTTTACTTTTCTGTTTGTTGCTGGAATAACTTACTGACATTGCTTGTCCGTGCGCTTATTCAAGCATTTGTGCCCTTTTTTCCCAGCACTGCATCTCCATCCAACACGTACCGTGCGATGACCCCGTTGTCCTCCTCTAGCCTCTTAGCCCACTCCTCCCTGGTGCTACTAATAACTCCCCTCTCTGCCTCTCATGGTTGCTGCATTCTACTATTGGATGTTCCACTGATTCTTTCTCCCCTGTCCTACAGCTACAGTTCTGGTTTCCCCCTTCCCTATTCCTGCCATTTAGCTGTGGGGTTCTCGTTCTTGCTTTAAACATCAGCCTGCTCCCCCAGTCTACTCCCTCTAGCTTCTGTGTCTTGCTGTACCATCTTAATGTCGACTCTTTTACTCTAAAATTCATAGGCCCAGCCTAGGCAGATGGCACACCACCTGTTCATCTTCCCTTTTTTACAACAAAGAAGGCAGCTCAAGGGCACAAAAAAAGAAAACAATAATAAAAAAGCCCGCTACTCCCTGCTCCCAAAAAATAATTAAAAGAGGTGGCCGAAAGAAAGATCAATTTCGGGAGGAGAGGTGTCCTGATACCCTATCAGGCTGATGGATAAATTGGTTTTCCGGGAAAGCAAACTCTTTTAACTTAGACATTAGATACTTGCCTGTGTCCCAGGGTAATAGGTTCTCTCTTGACGCAGGCTTAAGGGCCAGAGACAAATAAGCGCTGATGAACAACACACTTGTGGAGACCAACATTAGCATGCTGTTCCACGTTGTGTGTTCCTTACAGACAAACGCAAACATTTATAAGTTAGGACTAATCAATTACTAAGGTGGCTCGGTTCATTATAAACAATGAACTTGAACACCAGGCATCATAACACAGATCAAACAACAGATTAATATGTAACCTCTTCACATGTGCAGACAAGCACACACTTAAAATTCTGTACAAGATCACATACACTTACATTGACATTGACCCACACACATACTTACAGGACGCAAACAGTCAGCGTACTCATAACACACTCAGCCAAAAATACCAATCATATCACACAAACACTGACACATGTACGGACTCATACTTTCCACGCACCACACGTGACTGGAACAGCCTCCCCCTACAGACTTTAGACTGCGGTACAATAGACTCATTCAGAAAACAAATACACACTCACTTGTCACAACACACCAAGACTAACTAGTAGTACACCTATTCATTTCCCTTCCCTACACACTCGGCACCCCAGTTCCCCCAGCAGCCAACACAAATATCCGTGTTATGCACCTGTACTGGTGCCCTGTGCATTACTTGTCAAGATCAAGACAACACACAGCTTATCAAATGCCTCCAACCTTACCTATGATAACACTGCTGAACTATAACTCTCTCATTCACTCAGCACAAATAGAGTCATGAAAATCAAGATCAATTCTATCCTTCGGCATAAGAAAATAAAGCAAAACAACTAAACAAATGTATTTATTTAACTAATAAAAACATTGAGCACAATTAACAACAGGTACAATTTTTTTTTCTTATTACACAGATTAATCAAGAAAGCTACTGAATTTCAAGACATTGCTGGATTCCCAGGTGTGATTGGGGACATTGATGGAACACGTTGACACGAAATTAAAAAATACATGAAACTATCAATAATGATTATCATAACTGGGTACATGTTAACTTTACAGTTTTGACTCACTCTAAGATCAGAAGAAACTAATAATGACACCTACAGAGTTTGTGACTTGAGCAAGTTGATAAATCCTGCCAGGAGGTACTCAGGATGAAAGGGGGCCCTGCATGGAGACTTGTCCGGAGGGACCCTTGGACTTGGTGTTGTAGGGTGGGTGAGGCGACACACACCCCAGCATATGCCACCTTTGATAGATGACTGGATATTGATAATCCAAATTAGATACTTTCTACAACAATTGGAATACTATTCATGCCTTCAAATTATACCTCGGCAACAAAAATATGATGGAATATAATTTTAAACAAAACTCGTCATTTAGGAAACAACCTATTTGGACCTATAGCCGCATTATTAGTTATCTTGTACTCAGAGCTGGGACTACCGATTGACATTTGGGATCGGTACTACCGGCGGTAGATTACTGCTACCGATACCGATCATTCGGTATTTTGAAGAAACTACCGAATACCGCTACCGATCGCATGATTGGCAGTCAATCGGTATCGGCAGATTGAAAAAGCGAGCGCGGGACTTCTTTGTTAAGACTTAAGAGAAGACGACCCCGGCAAAATGAAACGGACAAGTTTCAACACGTTCGAGCGCATCTATGGGAAGCAGTTAGCAGGAAATTCCAGGTATTACTTTGACGTCATCACGCTTAGCCAATCACCGGCCGTTCTGGGCGTTCTCAGCTAATCAGAGGCAGCCACGACCTAGCAGATTCGCCCTCGCTGCCAAAGTTTTGGCGGGAGGCCCCACTCTTGTTTGGCCTGCCGACGCGAGTAGCTTACACCTACGCTCTAGCTCTACGCCTCGACAACGTGCTCAGCCTCATCGCCTAGTGTTTTAAGTGGCAGTGTTTTTAAGTCCACCCGCCGCGGCAGCAGCACTTAATCGTTTTGTGCTTTTAACTTTTCAAGTGATTTTCCTTTTTTAAACTTTATTTTACATTAAAAAAGTTTTGATCAAGTCAGTGAACTATTTAATCATATTGTTACGAACCAGAGGTTAGGATATGCTGTGTGTTGAGTGAGTAGGAGTAGGAGTAGGAGTAGGAGGCTCAAGACTGCTTCAGTTGTAATTTTTTTTTGTGTTGGGAAGAAATTTATTTTGTGAAAGTTAATAAATAATGCTGTATTGTCTAGTTTGTTTAAATTTAACTTTTTTTCAGTTTGATGTTTATTTTTTGAGGGAGAAATTCATTTATTAAATAAGTTATGTATTTTTGAACTTAAAAAAGGTATTAAAAGACTCTAATTTACTTCTATTCTTAAGTTAACCGAAATAAGAGAGAAATAACTTAAAAAGTGTGTTATGGGCCCTTAAAAGCATTTTTTTATTATATAATTATAGTTTTTTAATCTACCGATACCGAATCTATACCGATCGGTAGATTTCTGAAAAATCTACCGATCTACCGATACCGATTGGACGCGGCTCGCTACCGACTACCGA
The DNA here is from genome assembly GCF_024679095.1 of Eriocheir sinensis. Lineage (NCBI taxonomy): Eukaryota > Metazoa > Arthropoda > Malacostraca > Decapoda > Varunidae > Eriocheir > Eriocheir sinensis. Next base: position 1,190,320 of record NC_066550.1, on the reverse strand, counting down.
TACCGGTGGTAGATTTTTTCTACAGAATCCCAGCTCTGCTTGTACTTATCTTGAACCCGCGACCAGCGTGACGGAAGAGCCACTCCTTACCGAGTCGGCCAAAGAGGTACCCCATTCGCCAAGTGGGTTATGGGAGGCTCCCTTATCAGGCCTAGTGGTAAATCTTAAGAATTACCACTACACCCCCTCCACCACCCCAGCCCCCCCTACCCCCCAAGACAAACCTGGGGACCTGTGGGGAACCGGGGTATTGGGGGGGGTAGCCCATATCACTGAAAAATGGCCTTCCAAAATTTCCCTAGAAAAATCCCTAAATCAGGAAAAATTCCCAAGTCTCGAAAGTAAGGAAAGTCCCTAACGCATACTCTTGTAGTCTATTCCAATATGACCTAGCATTCAATCTGTTGACAAGTGTCAGACGTGGCATCAGATGGTGGGCATACTGCCCTTCCCCCCACCGCCGCCCTCGCAATCCGTCCCACGGCGTGTAAGTTTTGACGGGCCACGCCACATGTCAAATATATTTAAACTACTCCAACTGAACTTTATGACCTGCGCACACTGACTTAGGAACTAGTTTGTAGAATGCACTGCAAGGCAGGTATGAGGCTCAGTCTGTGTATAGAGGCGGTTGTGAAACAATAACAATGGAATTAGAAAATCCGAGCCACCTAACTCTATAATAAAAGAGGCTTGCCCACTGGCCCCTCCCCAAGGTAAAACGTATACGAAAATGCATTATAATAATAATTCTTTCACGTGCTAAATTAATACGAATATAGGTTTGGAGTGGTTATTCTTAAGTTTTGCCTTTTTGTGATATCAGTGACCCAAGTAACACAAAGTCACTGAAACAAACGATTCATCTTTACATTATGCATAAATGGTTGTTACCAATGATGATGAAAATTAACTGGGTAGGTAATGATAAATAATAAATCAACATGTATCGGCAATAAACACGTCAGTCACTGTAAGGTAAAGGTTGGGGGCATATGCTATAGCAGCGCGTGGCCTCGGTGCTCATCTCCGTCGCATTGGCCCTTGAGCCTGTGGTGGGAGGGAGCCCATTACCCCTGGACACAGCGCCAATTTGACACCCGGGTGGGTGCTATTCTGTATAAAACACAGCCGTCGCGTTTCACTCCTCTCCCTCGCCCGGCCACAAAACCCTTGCCCCGCCATACATATATGGCTCTCCACACATCTATTCATCCAACTGTTTTCGTTTAAAGCCACTATAGGCCTCTTGCTGGGCCCGAAATTAAAATTTCAACGCCCCGCCCACTGCACCACTTTTAACTTATTATTCATGGTTTTCGGCACATATCTATGGGTAAGTATGTAACTGGCATACAGTACCTACAATTTCGGATCACCAGGCACCACCTGGATGCAGTGGTTGTAGCAAAAAATACCCAAATATGGGAAATAAGGCATGCAAATGGCGGCGGCGGCGATAGTCTTGGTCCTGGCCTGGGTCTTGGGTCGAAAGTGATCTGGCTAACCCTGCTCGGCAGTGGGGTCCCTCCGGGTCACCCAGGGCCTGGATTCACTAACGCTTCGCAGATACGACGTTCTTAAGTGGATCCAATATGGCGGAGATAAGAATGTCGTATTTTGCTATTCCCAAAAAAATCTTAAGTCCGCCATGTTTAGATTTTCCTGCCTTAGCGCTGTTTCACACTTCCGCCGACAGACGGCAGTGGTGTGGTGTTCCGTTCCGTTCCATTCCGTCCCTCTGTTGTTGACATTTTTCCCTCAACCAATAGGAACGCTTGATACATATGTACTCTAGAGACAGTAGCCAATCACAGGAACGTAAACAGTTACACGTGGGCCAGTGAAGAAAACAATAACAAATCATAAGGTATGAACACATCAAGAACATCTCATATGAAATGGAAAACAAGAAAAAAGAAAATAACTGGGACACCATCAGCAATCAGGAGTTGCCGTTCCAAAGGCTACAACTACGCATTTACATCAACGTCGCGTCCTTTATCCACGCCGCAGGAGCCACGCTGAAGAAGACACCATGGCAGCCCCTCCAGCCAAGAAACGCCGCCCTAACTTTTCCAACGAAGAACTTCTAGTCCTTATTAGGGAGGTGACAGACAGAAAAACAATGTTGCTGGGTAAGCTGGACTCAACACGTGTCACGAGGGAGGGGAAGAACATGGCGTGGCTGGCTGTGCTGGAGGCTGTCAACGCTGTTGGCGTCACCAGAAGAACTGAGGACGAGGTGAAGAAGAAGTTTCGTGATTTCCACTCATTCGTAAAGAAGAAGGTTGCTGATGCAAGACAGGAAATGCTGAGAACAGGTAAGCCCATCACCTGTCAGGCAATCATCTATCGAGTAAAACTTGCTCGTTTACCTACAGGAAGGTGTCATTAGGTAACTTTTTGAACATGTATATCTTTTTGTCAGTCTCAACCTTAACTTGTTCCTCCTTGGGGTTGTCCTTGCTGAGCCACACGTCCCTGCTCTGACCTGCTAAAATAGTAACTTATTGGTGCAAAATTAGTGACATTGTTGCTTAGTTATTTACTTATCACCTTCCATTGTGTATATTAATCAAAAGTATACAGTATTCACAGTTTCTTCTCAGTTTATTGCCTCTTAAGTTTTAAGAAATATGTGCGTGCAAAAAAGACAGTTGGTAGCCCATGTAATATTTCATGCAATTCTTATCATTCACCTTGACTTCCCTCAGTCAGTTGTATATTATGGGTACCAATGTTACGGCACCTTATAAAGTTAACCCTATATATTCCATCACCTGCACGGTGTTATGCCACTAACTTAAGCAGTTATTTAGGACCCTTACAACTATTTTCTAAGGTCACAAAGGACATCAGTCAGGTCCTTATGAATGTTTTTCACACTGATGATGCAGAAGCCTTATCTAATTACCACTAGGCTCAAAAACACAACCCATGAAAGTACCCAGTAGCTTATTATATATCTAGACATTGCTTCTGCCATAACTTAGTCATTAAATTTCTTTATATTCTTCAAACTGACATGTTATCAAAACTTTCCTCATTCTCTCTCTCTCTCTCTCTCACAAAAAAATAATCATTACTTTTATTTCTTCAGGAGGAGGACCAACCGCAGACACCAAATTGAGCGCTGCTGAGGAAGCAATGGCTGCATTAATCATGAGGTTGCCATTGCTGGACATGCTGATGTCCCTGACTCTGAAGAAGTTCCAGGTACTATTTTAATTTTAGGTCCGAGGGCCCCCTTTCCAAACCTTGGGGTTGCGACCCCAAGTGGGGTCACTAAGCATTTTTCTTGGGGTATCCAAAACCTCAAATTATCAGACATGGTGTTATTACATTATAATACCACATATACGACTAAACTAGTGGGGTTGCAGTCATGTCTAGAGGTGCATGAGTGGGGGGTCACCTGAAAGAAAAGGTTGGGAATCACTGTCCTTGGGTAATTGGTTCAATGCCATTTTATAGAGTAACTAGAACAACCTTAGGTGAAGCCTTTGTATAAGTACTGAAAGACTAGAAAAGAAAGAAGCAGTAGTGACTGTAAGCTCCTTATGAATTCTTGACAATGGTAGGTACATGAGTGCTGATGTTCTGAGCTTCTGAAGATCGCCTTAATAGTGTTGCGTCTTTTTTTCTTTGGATTTCTGAGTTACAGTTTTTAGTGATTAACATTTGTTGCTATGAGTCTGCATGCCCAGGTTCAATCCAGGATAGTCATCACACAACCCACACAGGTGTTCATTCTTTCTTTTGTGTTGGTTGATAAATAGGTACCTGGGGGAGAACCTGTTTAAGGTAAAATATGGTGACTTGCATGGCAACGTGGCCCCATGGCCCCCGTCCCAGGGTAATGGGTGCTTTCAAACTATAAGCTTACGGGCTAAAGTGATGAAGATTAGTGCCACCACAATGCATAGCTCTTATTATATGTCCCCAACTTCTATTAACCCTTTTTGTAACAGATGTGTTTATGAAACATGCGTGTTACAGCTTGATGCTGGCACAAGGCACTGGGTGCCACCTCACGCTGTTAAATAACCCCAAAACCGAGTCCTTGTGAGCCCTCAAAACCAACATATTCTTAAGCCCCATTCATACTGTACCGACTCTGCCATGACAACCCAGCGACTTTTCCATTTGACAAGTTGGATCCCACGCTTAAAGAAGGGGAGGGAGGTTTTATTGGCATCTTGGTGTCTTGCCGACTGTCTGAGACATTCGGCCAACTAGTTGCCAACATGTCGCCCTAACCCTCACGACCCCTCACTCCCCTCCTGACGTCCGCTCAGCATTCGGCAACAATCTCAAGACCTCTTTCAAGACGCGCCCGACCCTTTCACATCGACACCCAAGACCTCGTGTACCCTAGAGTCGTAGGTAGTCGTGGCTTAGTCAGCACAGTGTGAATGGGGCTTTACTCTTGACATGGGTGTGTCACAGGGGGTGCACCCGTTGCCTCGTGGCTGCATCAAGCTGTGACAGATATGTGTCACAAGACACACATCCAGTAAAGAAGGGGTTAATGGGTTTGGGTAGGGTTAAGTTAGGTTGCGTTGAAATAGCCTTTACCCAGTTGCTGAGATGTGAGTGTCTATGAGTGATATTCCTTGTTGTAAAATCATTTGTTGCAGATTGAGTTAGTAATGTGATGTTGTATGGTATTTTTTTTTTTGTGCTCATTTTTCCAAATTTAAATTTGTTGAGTAATATGAAATACATCACAGCAAAAAAATACTATTACTCTACATTTTCATTATATACAGTCTTTGGATAATATTCTGCACATGATATCAGTATAAGAAATCATGCCATTGAGAATTAAAAGAGGTAAACTGTGTGGGTGGTGGATGTAGCCTACTAACAAGCAGCAAGTGTGACTCCTGCTAATGAAGACTAAGTAAATTAATTTTCTTTCACAGGAGGCTCAATGTTTTCTGAAGTTCAAGAGGATTATGTAATCATGGAGCATGATTACTTCCTGCCTCAAATGTCCCCAGAAAGGCTGCTGGGTATTACAGCACCCAGCATCCCAGACCCTTCCACTTTTGAGCCTACTTCAGGAACGCAAACAGATGATACAGCACCAAGCCACCCAGAGCCTTCCAGTTCTAGGCTCACTTTGGAAAGACTGACCGGTGCTGCAGCACCTAGCAGCCCAGGCCCTTCCACTACCAGGCCCAGGGTGGATCCACATGGGAGGTTTCCCAAAAGAAAGACAGACCCTTTGGCACCAGAAATGCTGCAAGTTCAAGGAGAAATAAAGGTTGGTGTTGAAAAGTGTGCTAATTCACTTGAAAAAATATCAGTTTCAATGAATTCCATGGCTCAAAGTTTTCAGGACTTTGTTGAGCTCTACAGGGCACGGAATTCAATGTAAATCATTTTCTTATGGTAAAGGTCTTTGTTTTGGTTGTAAGGAGAACAATTTAATTAGGTTGTATTCCCTTTAACAGTGCCTTAATCCATAGTTCCTAGCTCAGTAAGAACGCTGCTGATTTGCTCTTGGCTGACGTGGCGTCTGCTGTCTTTGTCACCCAACACAACAAAATTTCATAGATTCAAGAAATATTCATAATCATTTACTTGGCTTCTCTTACACAAGATAGGTAGATTTATTTCAACATTTTAGGATGAATCTGTGATTTTACAATTATATAGTGGTTTGCAAAACTTGTTTGGGTAAAAATAAAGTAATTATGATAAGTATATGCCACTCTATAAAGGTATGTGATTGCTTGCACAAGACACCACTTACTTGCATCATGAAAGACTGATTTGAGGAGAAAGATTTCAGACAGACTTATGTGATGACTACATAACATAACTGCATTAGTTGTCAGCAGTCTCATGGCTGGGCACCAGTCGGTTATGTCTTTTAATAATTATCGATGAACTGCCACATCTTGCACCACAACTGTGCCAGATCACTAATCACTATTAGAAAACAGAGTCGACTGGTGCCCGGCCATGAGGCTGCTGCTGACAGGTAACTAATGCAGTTATGTCATGTAGCCACCATATAAGTGTCTAAAATCTTTCATTCCCAACCGTTTTTTTTCCCCCCTCACCGTAAGTATGAAGCTGATTCGAGTGTGTTGGGCATCAGAGATATCCGACAGCCAATCAGCAACGTAGTTATGTACTCAGCTAGGAGTTATGAAGCCAGTTTCAGTTAACTATTAAATAAGGTTACAATAGTCAAGTACCTGTTTATGTAAAAAAAATGCATTTATTTATTTATGGAGTTCTTGTGTATTTGTTTAAAATAAGTTATTTATTTAAAATAAGTTATTTATTTCTTATCAATGGAGTCACTTTATGTAAAAAATAACCTTTTATATTGCCAATACTGTAGTCCATGTGTTTATGTAAAAAATATTCTTGTCAATGGAGTCAAAGTGTGTTTATTTTAATATCTTATTACTCCTGTTAATTTAGACAATATTTTTTTTTTAAGAATTTTTATATATAGCAAATTTATTACAAAAAGATCTCTCATTTTCTAGTCTCAATGGTGCAGTATAAGTACAAGAGTAAGGAAATGTATTTTTACACTGACATAATATATAAAAAAATATATAAAGATATTTGACTCAACCTGAAAACAGTATATTTACCTTAATCTAGCATAGTACCTTGAGACTGTGTAGTACTTGAACTTATTAATGTATTATATGGCAATTCAGCATTACAGTACAAATGCTTGTTGGATGAGTTCTTGCCTCTCAACCCTCCCATGCCCAACATTTACATTACCAATATCAGGTGGATGAGCTTCCTCGTGATATTCAACAGCATCTTGCATGGGTATACCTCTCCTCACACATAAGTTATGCAGGAGCATACAAGCTACTGCAATTTTTCCACAGTGGGCAGGATCATACTGGAGTGCCCCTCCTGATCTATGAAGACATCGGAAGCGTGTTTTGAGAGTTCCAAATGTCTGTTCTACAACAACACGTGTCCTCATATGGCTTCTGTTGTACCAGCGCTCCGCAGGGTTGGCAGGATTTTGTATGGGCGTCATCAATATGTGTTGCAAGTGATATCCAATGTCAACTAAAAATATAGAGAGAGAGAGAGAGAGAGAGAGAGAGAGAGAGAGAGAGAGAGAGAGAGAGAGAGAGAGAGCAATCTTTAGATGTGGGTACATTTCAAGCAGAGGCAAATTAAAAGGTTTGGTGTGAAGAAAATCAGTGCACGAGTTATTATGAACTAATATAATATACCATCCTTATACCAAACACTAGAGTACCTAACTTAACCATAACCTAACATTGAACTCACAGAACAAACCATAGGAATTACACAAATAATAATTAAATATAAACCCAACAAAGGTCAGCATCAATATCTAGTGTCAAAGGTCTACTCAAGATGATTGTATGAAAGGTGTTAAAAGCTGGCAGCAAGTTTTGTTGCCTCTTTTTATAGAGTGAATGTTATGTATAGAGTGTGAACTAGCACTTTTGATAGTTTTCTCCCACCTCAATGCAAAACTGAGCCAACCCTCCCCCTTCTCATCTCTTCTCCCACTCGCTCACAACGCCATATGTCTGGGTGATACCTAGTATCCTTAGCCTGACAATATCTGCACCACAGTGAACACATTAGTTGTTGGCTGATATTTTTTTCCTATTTTACAAGCAATAGAAGTGGCAAACAATGAAAAATATTTAGTGACAAGTTGCTAATTATCAAAATCAGTCTTTTGGCATTTTTTTATTATAAATCAGTGGTGGCCACTATGACAGTACTAATGGCTTTCAGAATGAGTGATGAATCAAACCTTACAGGGCACTGTTTAGTTACTAATTTACCAGCAATCCCTATGTAGGTTAAATTAGGTAGGCATATATGCTTAGTTTGAAATTATTGATCACATCTAATTACATAGTTGGTCAGCAGCACTTAACAAAAACACAGTGATCATCTGCAAGAAAACATTACCCTGGTAGTGTATTGTATATTACACTGAGACACCACAGTAAAACACGCCAAGCAAAATATTATATGGTGCCTTACTAACTTTCGTAAATTATATATTATTGTCAGACAAAGAAATGAGGCTTTCTGTGACTATACAATTACCCAAATATCCAACCTAAATGTGATGCAAGTTTCAAGGTCTGAAGCATTGATTAGCATATCTAAGCTGTCGATTTTAGACACATACTATTTATTTCTAGCTAAGGTATGATTCTCTTTCACGTGGATATGACTTTCACCAGAAAAGAGCTATAACGGTGTGAGGGTGAATTTATTGCAGAAAGTATCATAACAAACACTATGACAGATTGTTCAGCTGTCTTGACCCTACAACCTATCTATAAACTAACATAAACACACATTAACCTAAAGCAGTGGTTCTTAACCGATAGGGCATGGCCCCCTAAGGGGGTGTCAGTAATTTGCAAATTTGCAAAACTTGGAATTTCTCTAATTAAATGTGTTATTCTCTTGACAAGAGTGCGGGCAAATATTGAGAAGTTTACGAGAAAATGCAAAAGTATCGCCTTAACTTTAATTTCCTATAGTGTAATTGAAATGCCAGAATTTACTCTTCAGGTAATATATTCATACTCGACCTCTGTGTGTGACGAAACACACAAGAAATTAATCCAGACAAGGAAAGGTTTAGCCGCGCTGGGGATCGAACCTGCAACCAGCAAGATGAGAGAGCCACTCCTTAACCAGTTGGTCAAATAGGTACCCCCCTCGCAGATTGAGTTATGGGAGGTTCGCCCATCAGGCAAGTTGCTACACTACATACATAGGGCTTACTATTTTCTTTAAAATCTGGGAGGAAGCTTTATTCACAGATGCAAGGGGGGTGTGGAGGGAAGAACCAATTCCTAGAGGGGGCATGGTAGTAATAAGGTTAAGAACCACTGACCAAAAGAATGGTAACCTACCTCCTAAAATAGTAATATATTGCTCCTGAGGATAGTAATCCTTTGTTGCAAAGGGTAGTAACCTATCACTGCTAAAGTGCGAAACTATCAACAATTTAACTAAATGGTTATTGTAGCCATTTCCTGGTGATTACAACAATCTCCACATGAAAAAGTATTATAATTTACCCAGAAATTGAGTGTCTGAAATGGATCACTCAGGTCTGCAAAACAATGTCAGGGATATATAATTACAAAGTAACAAAATACTCACCAAGCAGGTATGAGTGTCCAAACTCCCCTCTGTTGAAGCTCCGGCGAACACAACTATTCCTCCATATGTAAGAGTCATGACTGCTTCCAGGGTATTTTGCTGAATAGCTTGTGATTACTTGATCAGAGTTGGCAATCACCTGGATGTTCAGTGAGTGATATTGTTTACGATTGACATATACATCCTCGTTAATCTGTGGGGCTTTGATGGCAATGTGGGTACAATCAATTGCACCAATCACATTAGGGAAATTACTCAATTGGTAAAACTTATGCTTTGTTGCAGCTATGTCTGCTGCACTTCTTGGCATTTTTATCTCCCGTCTTGCTCTGCTGAATAAGGCATCTGTTACTTTCCCTATTATTCGTGAGACACTTGATTGGCTGAGTCCAGAGGCATCTCCCACAACACTCTGAAAGCTTCCACTAGCGTAGAATCTCAGTGCTGTCAACACTTGCGTGTGAGTAGGGACGGCATGAGATCTTCTTGTCACACGACCAATGTCTGGTTCCAGTTCATCACAGAGCCAGAGTATTTCCCTACGAGGGAATCTATAATATCTCAAGAGATGTTCGTCTTCCACTTCCAGGGGGTTCAAAGGGTCTCTGAAGACCCTTTCTCTCCTGAGAGCCCGGTCGTGTGCTAATACTGCTTGTAATTCCATTTCTTCACCTTCAATAAACTGGGGTCTTCTGGCTTCTTTTTCTTTCTTCTCCCTACTTCTTCTTCAGATTCGTGTTCATGTTGTTTTGGGCCGCGGCGATCTACTCGCTCATATGAGCCCTTGTGTCGTCCTGTGAGGGCTTCATAGGCGTATCTGCCCTGTCCTCCTGAAGGAGGCGTAGGTGAGGCGGATGGCTTCTGCTTCCTGCCGTGAGGGGTGGACGCCTGCTGCCACCAGCAGCACCGTGGGCAGGTCGAAAGTGGGCACGTCCAGGGAGCGCCGAGGTGGTATCGTGGCAGCACTCGGTGAGAGTGGAAGCGTGGGCAATGCAGCAGAAGGTGCTCACTGGTCTCCTCGACGGTCCTGCCAGGGGTCAGGGGCAGGCGCAGGCGGTGGAGGTGATCGCTGAATCGTGTGACGGACCACGTCCAAAACGATATTTTCCTCTCACACGGCTGTGGGGAGGAGTTGGTGCGGTACTCCTACTGGCCCATGGAAGTGGTGCGGAGGGTGTTCCTTCTTCAGGTTTCTTCTTCGTGAGTGTTTTATGGGGCTAGTTTCGCTGTTGTTATGGTCGCGGGTCTTCTTCTTCTTCCTCTGTCATGGTCCGTATTGTATTGTGGAGGCCCTAGGTCCGGGTTATGATACCTTACGCCATGCCTGGAGCTGCCGTAAAGTTACGGTGCCGGAAGAGTGTCGTAACTGTTTAGTGAATAGCCCAAAGCAGCCGAAGGTTGCCTTAAGACATTTTTTGTGACTTACGAACGTCGTAACTCGTTAGTGAATCCAGGCCCAGATCCTCTAAAATGGGTGCAGGCTGCGGCGTCAGCTGATCGGTTCCGCTAAATGGAACACGCCAGATCACGACCCAGAAACGGGTTACGCTAAATGGAAGATGCTATAAACTGCCGCCGCAATCGCAAAATAGCTCGCAGAGAGGTTCAACTTGCTTACTGCTTCCATATTTCCCTCACCGCTCACAAAGACCACAAGCGGACAAAAAAGAACAAATCCAGGCAAATTAACACTTTTAATGCTGTGTATTCCCACAGTGCGCATGTGTGGTGGACAGCAGAATGACTAATTTCATCGAGGAGATATTTCCCGCAACACCGGCCAGTGTATAGTGGACCTTCTTCTTCTTTTGACCTGTAACGCTTTGTATCGCTTCTTAGGTCCTCCTTCTCCACACATTTATTCTTCACAACATACACTTAGGGCTGCTGTCACAGTCATTTTGTTTGTATTGATCGTTACCAATGGCGGCGATTGCCGCTATAGTATTTCCACGTGAAACTGGCCGATGGGTAGTGATGTGATGTGATGGTGTTGGAGGTGTTGCCTTTACAATGGCACCTCATGGCGGCTGCGGGGTTAGCCTCGCCCCGCACCTTACCACACACTCTCAACACCTGTCGCTTTCTCTGCAGCCACCACTACCCCATAGGCCAATTTAACGTGGAAAACTAGAGCGTCGATCGCTGCCATTGGTAACGATCAAAACAAACAGTGACTGTGAAAGCGTCCCTTATTTACTTAACAGTGCGCACTTATACACTTCACCCTGAATTTAGGTGTTTTTCTGTTCTTTTCTTTCCCTGATTTTGGTTTTCTATGACCTTTTGCTATTTTTCACTGTTACTTTTCACCGTCGCTGCCATGCATTACTGGTCAAAAGAAGAAGAAGAAGAGGAAAACATCACTGGGAGCTCTACAATTTTCATAGATTCGAGAAAAAAGTTTTTTGGACTGTGGATCCCCAGCATGGGGTGTTCTCTTACTTGTTAATCAAGTGGTAAGCAAAGCAGCTGTGCCAGTCCATTTTACGAGTCTCTTGGTGGGCCATCTTCCACTGCTCCTCACTCCTCAGCCACTGCCGTCGTCTGTTTGTTTACACGCAGCCGTGAGGTACCCACGTACCCACGCTCGTACTCACAACCGTTTTCCATTCATATGGACAACCAACAACTCGCTCTCAGTTGGGCATACGGGCAACCGCGGTTGCCCATAGCCCCAATGGTTGGACACCGCCTTTTAAGGCAGCACGCATGACGCCGACGGTAGATAGAGGTGACCCGTACATGTCAAAGCAACGCGAAACTCGTGGCGGTAATGTGCGAAAGTTGTGATGGTAAGAATTTAGGACTAAGCGCAAAACTCGAGGATCGCGAAACTCGGATAGCGCGAAACTCGAGAGGGTAATATATATATATATATATATATATATATATATATATATATATATATATATATATATATATATATATATATATATATATATACACAGGTAACTCTCCATTTACGTGAATATTGTGTCCTGGAAGAGGTCGCGTAAATCAAAAAAAGTGTAAATCAAACAAGAGGTAGGTTTCTATCGAAAAATAAATATCCACTTGATTCAATGGAGAGAGAGAGAGAGAGAGAGAGAGAGAGAGAGAGAGAGAGAGAGAGAGAGAGAGAGAGAGAGAGAGAGAGAATATCCATATCACCGAGATATCCACTCAGGTACTCAGTCTCAGCCACACTTGTGTGAAGAAGAAATGAGGGACACCATGAGCGACTGGCTAGTATTGCTACCGGTACCAAGCAGTCTGGTACCGGTACCGTACTGTGTAGCTGGTACCGTTAGTACCAGTACTTGTACCGGTACCTGCCCACCCCTACTGTTGAGTAGAGTGACAGCGTAGATACTGTATTGTTGTTCAAGTGGCGCGCGGGAAGAATGCGGCGCTGTGTGAGTCCAGTTGCGTGAGACATCTGGTGGCCACTCTATAAAATATCACGTATAAGTGAAAAAACGTGTAAATTAAACATTAATTTGGATTTTGGGCACTGCGTTATTTTTAAAAATGCGTAAACCAAACTCGCGTAAATCGAGTTGTTTATATATATATATATATATATATATATATATATATATATATATATATATATATATATATATATATATATATATATATATATATATATATATATACAGTATTCCCTCGCCATATCGCAGTTCACTTATCGCGGTCTCGCTATATCGTAGATTTTTAAATTGTATCGTATCGCGGATTTTTCGCTTTATCGCGGGATTTTGCGGTTTATAGATATTTTTATATATTTATTATTTCAAAAAATTTTGCGGTAAAATAACCATTTTCTAGCATAAAAAAATAAAAATATTTTTTTTTTTTTTTATATGTTATTATAATTACGTTGGTTTGAAAGCGTAGAAAGTGTTTAAGAGTACAGGGCCCAGATTCACTAACGCCTCGCAGATACGACAATCTTAAGTGGATCCAATATGGCGGAAATAAGAATGTATCTTGCGATTCCCAAAAAAATCATAAGTCCGCCATGTTTAGATTTTCCTGCCTTATCGCTGTTTCACACTCCCGCCGACAGACGGCGTAGTGTGATGTTGACCTATTTCGTTCAACCAATGGCAGCGCTCGATACATACGTACTCTAGAGAGAGTAGCCAATCACAGGAACCTCAACACCAGTGCAGCATGTGGCACGTGACAGAGGCAGACGATGTTGTCTGCCCCACCGGGAGTACGGAGATGAAGTGAGGAAGTTCAGGTAAGCCAATCACTTGTCATGTGGAGAGTCAGCTTGGTATATTGTTGCTAAAACGTGCTAGTGAGTGAAACATTTTTGTTAACCTGCATGAAGGTATCCTTTAGGTAACGTTATAAACGTCTTTCTGTCAGTTCTTAGCCATGACTTTGTCCTCCAAGTTGTCCATGATCAGTCTCATTACCCTGTTTTGACCTCCTCTGTAGGTAAAAGTGTAATATACTTGCATGCACCAAGTTATCTCACCATGGAGAGGGGAAGGGATATGGGTGCACACACACTTCAGTACGTGGTGTCATTTCAGTATTTTCATTGAGGTGAGTCCATTTACTGAGCAGCAGAGCTTAGCAAACATATCAGTCAATAATATTTGCCACTTCTACTGCAGGGCACTGCCCAATATATTGTGTCCAAGGATTTAGGGTGGAGCTCAGACATTGTCACCAGCTCAGATATTGGGAAGTAGATAAACAGCATACTTTCCAAGAGCACTGTTGTGGTATTATGGCTTAAAACACTGTCACTACTATAAATGCAATAACAATAAGTAAAAGTTTCATAGTGCTTGAGATAACTTCCTATTAAAACATAGATACTTTAAATTCTTATAATAGTGAATTTAAAGTATCTATGTTTTAATAGGAAGTTAGTTTATCTCAAGCACTATGAAAGAGCTTTTACTTATTGTTATTGCATTACAGTAGTGCGACAGTGTTTTAAGCCATAATACAGCGAGCTGCTCTTTGGAAAGTATTGTATTTCTTTGTTTTCTTCATTTCCACAGATTAAGTTTATTAACTATGTAAACTTTCTACTTCATTGCTTCTTAACCTTTAACTACTAGCCAGTCACTTTAACCTCTCTCTCTCTCTCTCTCTCTTATGATCCTGGTTATGATGACCAAGCAAATAAATTTCCTTTTATAGGAGACTGAGTGTAACCAGTAAGTGTAGTGGGTGCTACAACAATCAGCAGCCCATATGTCCCATCAGTGGTGCAGCGTCGGACCCCGAAACTTCCAGGCAGGAGACACAAGATGGACACAAGATAAAAAATTCTGAAGAAGCAAGACCAAGCATATATTACTGGATAGTTTGCAGAAATGTGTAGATTTCCTTGAATCGTCTCAACCAGAATGACTGCAATAGCTGGACCTTTACAGGACTTTGTTGAATATTGCAGGGCATGAAATTCTGTATTTCTTATGCATCACTAAAGGTCTCTTTTGATTTCTTCAAACATGTTTTGTATTTGCAATTTATTTAATTGTTTTCTATTGGAAATAACATATAAAAAGATGTTTAATAGCAAGCTGTGAAGAATTGCTCCAAATAGTACACACCACGGTGCTATATGCTTTACATTTTATTAAGTGTATAATAAGTTCAGCCATATTGTCCTGCAGTTAATTTTTAGTCAGATAATTTCTCCCCTTTTTTTTACAATTTAGGTTGTGATTGTGTTCATGTATACCAGCAGTTCTTTCTTTAATTATATTAGTAAAGAAGTTGTTATTATATATATGAAGTCAGATTAAGTGACTTTCAAAAGCAATATAATTAAGTCCATTTAGCCTGTGTCACTCTCAAAGTTATACGCCTCCGTGGTCTACTGGTTAGCGTGCCTGGCTTCTACTCCGCAGGCCCGGGTTCGAATACCAGCCCAGGCAGTCTGCATGCAGCTCACCCAGCTGTTCATCCTCCCTCTTGGGCTGGTCGATAAATGGATACCTGGGGAAATCTGGGGAAGGTAATCTGTGGTAACCCAGATATCACACTGGCCGTGTCCCGGGGTAATGGGGGCTCCCTTCCACCACAGGCTCAAGGGCCAATGTTACGGAGATGAGCACCGAGGCCATGTGCTGCTACTGCGTATCCCCCCAACTTTACTACTCTTACTCTCAAAGTATATAATTGTGTGTTTGTGTGTATGTGAGTGCGTGTGTGTGTCACATCCTGGAAAGCCCAAGCCTTCTCTCAAAACTCTGATGACTCGAGAAAGAGTCTGGCTTCCAGCTATATCTTGAGAGCCAACAGTCATCGTGGAAATTTTCTAGGTATAGTGGAATGTGTTTTGACAGTGGGCAGTGCCATTGTCTTTGAAGAACTCTACCGAGTTCTTAACGAAACACACCCATACACCAATTTACTCGATGATTTCCTGAATTTTATTGCCAGTACACTATTTAACACATTTAAATATTTAATAATGTATATATCAATGCCCACTTTTCCATTATGTTCTCAACTTGTGCCAGCTACTTATGAGTCAGTACTTTAGTAAGGTTAGGTTACATAAATGAAAAAAAGTGCATATTTGAGTTAAAAACAGAAACATTATTTTCTTGTGAATACCCCAAAAATAACTTGAATTTCAAGGTGGGAAAGATTTTTTTCAATGTCTATGGACAAAGAACCTTTATTTTCTAGTTTTAAGGTTGTGCTATAAGTAGAAAATGAAGTAATTATATATTTTTTCACTTAACCTTTTTGCATGAAATAAATATCAATATATATAAATATTTTGCCTCAACCTAAAATCATAAAATACTTATTTCAATTATAGTACCTATGAAACTATGAGTGGGAATAAAACTGGGTGATGAATCAAACCTTGACGGGTGTTGCTAGGTTGCTAATTTACCAGCAATAGGTTACTATGTGATGGAGATGAGCACCGAGGCTACGCACAGCCCCAACTTCACTCTGCCTTTACTAGACACATCATCTATAACACCCAGTAAAACTAGCATAGTAAATAGTAAATGTAATACCTTAATACAGTAAATATCATTGAGACAAGAATGAGCCATGGGATGACTAAATTACCAAAATATCCAACAAACATATGATGCATGTTGCAAAGAATGGGTAATTGCTTAGCGGGAGCAGTCTATTTGAGATGCATATTACTTATTTCCTGTGATATGTTATGATGCTTTTTAATGGGGATCTGTTTATTACCACAATAATTCAGCCATGAAAGTGCTACAGCAAATTTACCCCAGAATTCACTATAACAAGCTCTGCGGCATATATCGTCCAGCCGTCTTCACTCCCAAATCTATTTACAAACTAACAGACTCATTTTAACCTAGTGGATGGTAACCTAACTCTGCTAAAATTGTAACCTGTAATTGCCACTGGGGATAGTAGCCTATCGTTACAGAGGAGAGTAAACTGTCAACCCAAGTATGAGACTCACCAAATCAACTCTAGTACTTTCATAATTCCTTCCTGGTGATAACTAACTCCACAAAAAAAAGATATGATAATTTACCCAGTAATGAATAGTTTGTGTCTCTAAACTAGGTCGCTAAAATCTGCTAAACAATGGCAAGGGGACACCTAGAAATATGTTCAGGGAGATTGGAGGGCAGAGAAAAAGACAAGACAAGAGAAACTTTGGGGGTGCAGGGCCTGAAACCTCATCAACGGTAAACGGGTGGGGCCCGGCCCATCCTTGGTTGTGCTAGTGGTCTAAGGTATTACAAACTACAAATTAAGACTAAATTATTCACCGAGCATGTATGAGTACCCACATTACCCCCTGGTGGATCTCCTGCGAGCATTTCAAGCCATCCATATATTATATATATTATCACGAGTGTTTACGGCAGGATATTTGATTCAGTAGTGTAGGAGTTCACAGTCACTACATATTCAGTGAATGGTATTATATACGGTTGACACGTCCTTATAAAGCAATGTTTTCATAGCACTGTGACGTTTTGTTCATTATTTTGGCAGCGGGTCTTCCTCTTCTTCTTCATTCCTCCTTGTGTTGTGGAGAAAATCTGCCCTACGTACGGGTCGCGATATCTTACGCCATGCCTGGAGCTGCCGTAAAGATTGATTGATTGATTGATAGTTTATTGTTGCAGGTAAACAACAAGGGAGAAGGGAGGAACATGCCATCCCAACCCCCAGGCAGGACAGAGTGTGATTATACAACTATTAATACATGTGTAGGTAGCACCATGAAATTAAAAAGATACAATGGTAGGAAGGAAAGCACAACAAGGGAGGGGCCAGTACCTCCCCCTGGACAATAAGACAATAAAATGTGGGGACGGAGAACATTGCCCAAGCACTAGATGGGAATGAATACAGAGATAGAGTAAATACTAGTCCAGTATTATCTTCTTCTTCTTCTTCTTTATGGCGGGCTCGTTGCTAAGGACGCCTCCGTGCAAAACGTAAACATCCGACATGAATTAAGTATATATTTCAAAAGAAAAATAAAGAAAAGATGTATAAATGTACAACAGAAACATAATAAATGGCAAACACAAGAAAATACTGAGTTTTGTGGCAGATAGAAGCAGCCTCAAAGGCTGTTTTTACTCCGTCACTCGTCAATACCCATATCTCCCCTCCTGCGTCACGACTTGCTCTGCTGAAATTACCGCACCATAACCACGTCATCTGCCCCAATGATCTACGGGCCGGAGAACCAGCGCAGAAAAGGAGTAAGTTTAATTGGTCGCCAGATGAAACGGTCTTCTTACATCAAATTCAAGAAAAATACGTATAATCAGAGGGTGTTATGGAAAGAGTATCACCCCTGAGGATAAGAAGAGAGCGTGGACTGAAGTGGCAGAAGCTGTAACAAGGTTGGTAATCACATATTCATGGTTGAATCAGCTTACAAACTAACCTAACCTAATCAATTGGGTATTTTTTGCATAATAACACAACCACTGACCTCCCAAACAGAACATACCTTTTCATTCTGTATCTGAATAGTTTCATTATGACCATTTCTGCCACAACCCCTCTCCCTCAACAACCTAACATAACTAAACCTAACCATGCCAAACCTGCCCCGTCCTACAAGTTTGTTGGGGGAAGAGGGGTTAGTACTCAAATCAGATATGGCATGTTTTCCTGTTTTCATTCTTTATTTATTTTTTATTATTTATTTTTTTAGGGGGATACACCACAGAGTTTCCAAACAGAACATACTTTTCCTTTCACTTCACGTGAATAGCATCATCCATTTCTGACCATTCCCAACCCCTCAACCCCTCCCCAACTAACATAACATCCTAACTAAACCTGCTAAACCTGACCTCCTAACCCTAACCCCGTAGGTTCTGATAGGTCTTTCAAGTGCCAAACCGAACACATCCTAACTTAACATGCCAAGTTTGTTGGGGGGGGAAGAGGGGGTTGGTATAGATAGTTAAGGCATATTTGCCCTGTTTTCAGTCTTTATTTATTTTTATTTGTTTATTATTTTTTTTATTGGGCCCCCCCCATGCCTGGCATGCTAGGCATGCCAGACTATGGACACTTTTACAAGTACTTTATGTCAAGACTATATGGGAATGGGTAGGTTTTGTGAGAATGGTAAAGTAAGATTAAAATAGTATATTTATAGCATTGGTCAAACAGATTATGGTGATATAATGTTAGATTGGAATGTACTCAAGATAATTAAATTAAGGTTAATGCTTTTATTTTTTTGTTACATATTCACATATTCATGATTCAAGTAACTTGCAAACTAACCTAACCTCGTCAAATGGGTATTTTTGTATACAAACACAACCACAGAGTTTCCAAACAGGACATACTTTTTCCTACTGCTCCATGTGAATAGCATCATCATGACCATTTCTGCTGCAACCCCCACTCCCTCAACAATCTAACATAACTAAACCAACTCCTGCTAAACCTGTCCTACCTAACACGTCCTAACCTAACATGGTAGGTCCCCAAGTTTGTTAGGGTGGAAAGGGGGTTAGTATAAGAGAGTCAAGTCATATTTACCTGTTATTTTTTTTTTTCCTTTTTTATATTTTTTGGGGGTCGTGGGTGGGTTGGGCATGCCAGGCTCTCAACACTTTTACAAGTATTTTATGTTAAGACTATATCGGAATAGGTAGATTTGATGAGAATGGTAAAGTAAGATTAAAATATTATTTTGATAGCATTGGTCAAACAGTTTCTGGTGATATAATGTCAGGTTAGAAGTACTCAAAAGAATGGAATTAAGATTAATGCTTTGAATTTTTTTGTATAGCTGTATTGTGTAATATCCTCCTACTTAGAGAAAAGCATTTTAGAAAAGTAGGTAATGAAAAGTAGTATTTATGGCCATGTTCATAACAACTAAAAAGTTAATGTCTTATGATGCATGTAAATAAAATATTGGTACTGATTTAGCTTTCCATCACAGCATGTATTAAATGTTATTGGAGAAGTTATGGGAAATAAAAAGCATGCCATAGTGAAACAATTAAGAAACTTGCTTCACATTTATACCCTGACAGTGCCTTCCCTGGGAGTGGACCCCATACGCAGGATGACTGTGAGAGGCGTTGGTACAACGTACAACAAAAATCAAAGCCTTGCATTGCCAAGTGCAAGAATGAGCAGCGGCAGACTGGTAATTTTTTTTAGTTGTTATGTCTTTAAATGTAAAACTTATATTAGTTAGTTTTTTATGTGCTCACAGAATGCAGCTATACTGGCCACAATGCCTTTATTTCAGCTTAAAGTTAATAAGTTCATAGCAGTGAGCTGCATATTTGATATAGAAATTTTTTTTAATGTTCATCTGTCAATGACTATCAATCTATCTAAATATCTTTGTTGTCTTCCCCCAGCCAGCCAGCCAGCCCCAGCCAAGACAGGCACACACTTACTCACACACTCACACTCACGTACACCACTCTCTCAGCTGCACAGCCCCTGAGGGAGTAAAAAAGGCCCTCACTGTATGGGGGATTAGCTGCACAGTTCAGACAGGGAACTTCCACACCAAGGCCTCACAGCATACACTGGTTTACCCCTGCCCCTTCATAACAATGACATTTCCCCCAGCACCTGAGTGCCCCACACGTGTGGCACCACAGATACGCAGGCGCCTGCCTATATAACTGTGACATTAACTGTGGTAGATAAACTGGTGTATGACATCATAGGCTGCTCGTCTCATGTATTTGAAGGGGTACCAGAGCCATTCAGCATTGACATGATGTGCTAGGGATAGGACAGCAGCAACAGTCAAGCAGCAGTGAAATATTGACTGGCCTGTATGTTTTTGGCAAAAACTTTTATATTCTTATTAAAACAATTTATTAATTACCCTTAAATTCATATTCTTTGTAGATACACACTTTATCAGTATTGCTAGAGACTATCCCAGCACATTGTTCATTACTTGTGGAAAAGATACCATTAGCTGCTCCAGCAACAGCCACTGCTTCAATATCTGCTGGCCCTATGACACCAGCCACTGCTTCAATATCTGCTGGCCCTATGACACCTGCCACTGCTTCATCATCTGCTGGCCCAATGACACCAGCCACTGCTTCATCATCTGCTGGCCCAATGACACCTGCCACTGCTTCATCATCTGCTGGCCCAATGACACCTGCCACTGCTTCATCATCTGCTGGCCCAATGACACCTGCCACTGCTTCATCATCTGCTGGCCCTATGACACCTGCCACTGCTTCATCATCTGCTGGCCCAATGACACCTGCCACTGCTTCATCATCTGCTGGCCCAATGACACCTGCCACTGCTTCAATATCTGCTGGCCCTATGACACCAGCCACTGCTTCATCATCTGCTGGCCCAATGACACCAGCCACTGCTTCAATATCTGCTGGCCCAATGACACCTGCCACTGCTTCATCATCTGCTGGCCCAATGACACCTGCCACTGCTTCAATATCTGCTGGCCCTATGACACCTGCCACTGCTTCATCATCTGCTGGCCCAATGACACCTGCCACTGCTTCAATATCTGCTGGCCCAATGACACCTGCCACTGCTTCATCATCTGCTGGCCCAATGACACCTGCCACTGCTTCGTCATCTGCTGGCCCAATGACACCTGCCACTGCTTCGTCATCTGCTGGCCCAATGACACCTGCCACTGCTTCATCATCTGCTGGCCCAATGACACCTGCCACTGCTTCATCATCTGCTGGCCCAATGACACCTGCCACTGCTTCATCATCTGCTGGCCCAATGACACCTGCCACTGCTTCATCATCTGCTGGCCCAATGACACCTGCCACTGCTTCATCATCTGCTGGCCCAATGACACCTGCCACTGCTTCATCATCTGCTGGCCCAATGACACCTGCCACTGCTTCATCATCTGCTGGCCCAATGACACCTGCCACTGCTTCATCATCTGCTGGCCCAATGACACCTGCCACTGCTTCATCATCTGCTGGCCCAATGACACCTGCCACTGCTTCATCATCTGCTGGCCCAATGACACCTGCCACTGCTTCATCATCTGCTGGCCCTATGACACCAGCCACTGCTTCATCATCTGCTGGCCCAATAACACCTGCCACTGCAAGGAATGACAATGAAGCTGCTCCACCACAGTCACCACCTACTTCATCAGAGTTGAGAGATGCCTTTCATAGGGCAGCAGTATAATTTTTTTATGCTGGGGCTGAATATTACTGCCTCAAGGCTATGATTTTGTCACTTTTTTTTTTTTATTACTGATAAGGTTAGGGTGGAAGGGGTGAAAAATAATCTCTGCCGTTTTTCAACAGAAATGGTTAGCAAATTCATTCAAAGCACAAAATTTACCAGAAAAAAAATTGTGTGCCATTGTGAGTGGGTTCACTTGAGATTGGGCTCCAATACGCCTCCGTGGTCTAGTGGTCAGCATGCCTGGCTTCTACGCGGGCCCGGGTTTGAATCCCGGCCCGGGCAGTCGGAGTGCAGCTCACCCAGCTGATCATCCTCCCTCTCGGGCTGGTCGATAAATGACTACCTGGGGAAACTGTGGTAACCCGGATGTCACACTGGCCCTGTGTCCCGGGGTAATGGGCTCCCTCTCACCACAGGCTCAAGGGCCAATGTTACGGAGATGAGCATTAGCTTATAACACCTTTAGGCACCGATCATATTTGCATTTTATGTAGTCTGTGATGCAGGCAGGATATTCATTAGCACCTAATTAGACTCATGCTGCTCTCCAGTGCTCTCTGATGAACTCACAATCAAAGATGTAGTATACCTATATGGTAGCATTGAGTAATCTTAGGTCACTTGGTAAAGTGTTCACCTAAGTCCGACCCAAGCTGACAACATAAACCTAAGCGTGTTTGCAAGCTGAGTGTTTAGAATATTGGCATAATAATAAAAGATGCTGAAAACTGGATTCCACTACTTTATTGAATATATGAATAATTATATACTGAATTTGTAATGGAGCCAAGATAAAAAAAGCTATGTTTTTCAATGGTCATACCATGATCTCATGAAAATAATTAGCTTGACATATATAATTAATTACTACGTATTTTGTTATGATGACTATTGCACATTAATACCATAGCTTTGAATCCAATGATGAATATCTTCAAGCAAGACACAAATAACAACAGATTGGTCACCAATTCACTCAGTAAACACAATACTCCAGAAAAGTATACACTGAATTCACAGTAAAGTTGTTTTTCCACTTGGAACTTTGTAAACAGAAACCAAGTAACCTCGTTTTACTTCACTCATAAGTCATGATGCTCGCGATGTGGTCACCTCGACCTTTCGTTCCTCCTCCCTCACACTGGCAGACGTCTCTAACAAGCTTTCTTACCACCATTATCTCAATATGAATAACCGGCAGCAATAATTATAAATCATATTCTAAATGACATTTTAATGCAATTTTAATGTCATCTTTTTCATTTGCATGTGTGTACCTTTCTGCTACAAATAAAAGTTTTTTTCCCATGTTCTGTTTTCCTTAACTCGAATATTTCACATTTTAATCAATAACAAAGGCATCAAACACTAATTGTATGTTCAAGCTATGTTTATTTTTTTTCTGTTGACATAAACTACATCGTTTTCCTTTAGTGCCATTATTTTCACATGGGTACAGTCTATCACTCCCACAACACCGGCAAGTTGGTAGAATTCTGCTTGCTTTTACGGATCTCCACCCTATCAAGGGGAGACTGGATAAACCTCCCGACTACCTACGGGGCACTGAGGGCGGCCAGAGTTTCCACAATCACCCTGCTTACACTACTCTGGCTTACCCCCTAACTCATCACTTGAACACTGCAGCATTTTTCCTGTAGCCAAGTATCTTTAAGTCAAAATCACTTTCAACCCCGGGGTGAGGGAATGCTCCCTTTGAACTGGATCTTGTAGCTCTCACCAAATCAGTCACATACTCCATTCCTGCACGGTCTAATATGTATGTCTTGACAAGTTCACCATCGTTATACAGTTCCAAAGCGCCCTATCAAACTCTAAATTGCGGAGGCGGGCTGGACGAGGAAGCCCGGTGGCCATGTTGATATGGGTCTGGGTCTGGGATTCAATATTAACTTTACTATTAAGTGTTTAGAAGTCCTCGCCAGCACTCTCAAGTTAATACCAAAGTTAAGAGTAGGTATTAGGCTAATAGTTGTTGAGGATACACTTTGAGAGTGAAGTTAATACCAAAGTCGAAAGTTAATACCAAGTTTAGTATTAATAGTTGTCGAGGATACGGGCCCAGACCTTTCACAGGACCCACCAACCACATGAAGCCTGGGGTGGAAAGTGAATAACAGATCATGCCGTCACAGTCACCATTTGTTCCAACAGATGAATATTTTCTGTTCTCTGTGCTACACAGCCCTGTAACACCACCACAACAAACACTTGCACTCACACACACAGCAGAACTGAATCAGCACAGCACCTCAGGAGAAGTGGACCTTCATGTGGCTGACAATCTCACCCTTAGTCATGAAACGTTTCCCACAAACATCGCACTTGAACCCTTTATGACCAGAGTGTCTGAAGACGTGCCTGTTCAATATACTCTTCAGTTTGAACCTTTTCCCACAAACTTCACACTCATGACTTCTTGCATCAGTGTGTGTAACAAGGTGTAATTTGAGGGTACCCTTCTGACTGAAACATTTCCCACAAACTTCACACTCATGATTTCTTTCACCAGTGTGTGTAAGAGTGTGTACTTTGAGGTTACTCTTGTGACTGAAACATTTCCCACAAACTTCACACTCATGATTTCTTTCACCAGTGTGTGTAAGAGTGTGTAATTTGAGGGTACCCTTCAGGCTGAAACATTTCCCACAAACTTCACACTCATGATTTTTTTCACCAGTGTGTGTAAGAGTGTGTTTCTTGAGGGTACCCTTCTCAGTGACACATTTTCCACAGATTTCACACTCATGATTTCTTTCACCAGTGTGTGTAAGTGTGTAATTTGAGGTTACCCTTCTGACTGAAACATTTCCCACATACTTCACACTCATGATTTCTTTCACCAGTGTGTGTAAGAGTGTGTAATTTGAGGGTACCCTTCAGGCTGAAACATTTCCCACAAACTTCACACTCATGATTTCTTGCACCAGTGTGTGTAAGGGTATGTGTGTTGAGGTGACCCTTCTGACTGAAACATTTCCCACAAACTTCACACTCATAATTTCTTGCACTGGTGTGTGTAAGGGTGTGTGTGTTGAGGTACCCTTCTGACTGAAACATTTCCACAAACTTCACACTCATGGTTTCTTGCACTGGTGTGTGTAAGGGTGTGTGTTGAGGGCACCCGTCTGACTGAAACATTTCCCACAAACTTCACACTCATGATTTCTTTCACCAGTGTGTGTAAGGGTGTGTTTCTTGAGGTTACTCTTCTGACTGAAACATTTCCCACAAACTTCACACTCATGATTTCTTGCACCAGTGTGTGTAAGGGTGTGTGTGTTGAGGTGACCCTTATGATTGAAACATTTCCCACAAACTTCACACTCATGATTTCTTTCACCAGTATGTGTAAGAGTGTGTAATTTGAGGTTACCCTTCTGACTGAAACATTTCCCACATACTTCACACTCATGATTTCTTTCACCAGTGTGTGTAAGAGTGTGTAATTTGAGGGTACCCTTCAGGCTGAAACATTTCCCACAAACTTCACACTCATGATTTCTTTCACCAGTGTGTGTAAGAGTGTGTAATTTGAGGGTACCCTTCTGACTGAAACATTTCCCACAAACTTCACACTCATGATTTCTTGCACTGGTGTGTGTAAGGGTGTGTGTGTTGAGGTGACCCTTCTGATTGAAACATTTCCCACAAACTTCACACTCATGGTTTCTTGCACCAGTGTGTGTAAGGGTGTGATGTTTGGGGTTACTCCTATTACTAAACCTTTTGCCACACTCCCGACTTTCATGAGGTCTTACACCAGAGTGTGTGGGTGTATTTGTTGAGGTCATCCTTCCCTGCATGTCTTTTCTCACACTCTTGGCTTTGGTCAGTAAACTTGCTCTCATTCTCAGATCTTCTCACACTTCTGAAATTCAAACTTCCCCCTTTCTGGATGAAGAGGCCAGCAATTGTTGTTGTTGTTGGTGGTTGTGTTGGTGGTGTTTTTTATCACTCCTGAACCTCACACCAGTAGCAGTCTGCTCCTGCTGATCCCAGCCACTCCAGCTGCTGTCCCGCCTTGCAGCCTCCACTGCAACACTACTCTGGATGTGAGGAGTTGGCTGGCCTTGAGGAACCTCAGAGATGCTGGAGAAGGCGGCGAGGTTGCTTCAAAGCCACACTCAGTGACCAATTGAGCAGGCAAGGCGAGGGATGCACCAAGGAGTCCTGAAGTCAGCGGCAGCAGGGACGGAACAAGTACTGACCACAGCAACTGTCTCGATGCCTCACTTCAACACTAACACCAGTGGTGGACATTGGGACACAAAGTCATGTGCTGAAAAAAAAAAAAAAAAAGAACATAAGAACATAAGAACGTAAGGAGTCTGCAAGAGGCCGGTTGGCCTATACAAGGCAGCTCCTGTACACTCAACCCCACCTTACCTCACCATCCATGGCTTTATCTAACCTCTTCTTGAATGTATCTATGGTATTGGCACCCACAACATGGCTCCCAAGCCTGTTCCATTCATCCACCACTCTATTGGTGAACCAATTCTTGCCTATGTCTTTGTTGAATCTGAATTTGTCTAACTTAAAACCATTGCCACGCGTCCTACCTGGCTCTTTCACTCTCAAAATTTTATTGACATCCCCTTTATTAAATCCCTTCATCCATTTATAAACTTTGATCAAGTCTCCTCGCAACCTTCGCCTTTCTAGAGAGTGTAGATTTAACTGCTTCAGCCTGTCTTCGTAAGGCAAGTTTCTCACCCCCTGAATCATCTTTGTCATCCTCCTCTGTACAGATTCTAGCATCTTGATATCCATTCTATAATAGGGAGACCAGAACTGAACTGCATAATCGAGATGAGGTCCAACTAGTGCTAAGTAAAGTTTGAGGATGACTTCAGCGCTCCTATTGCTCAGGCTCCTTGAGATGAAACCTAGTACTCTGTTTGCCCAATTTTTAGCCTGAATGCATTGAGCCCTAGGACGGGGAAACTGAAGTTGGTGGGAGGGATCAGGGCGGTGGTGGGTGCACCGAAGGCAAGCCACAGGCCACCGGGTCAGGCAAATAGTGCGTGTACTGATAATAAACTAATGCAATAATATATTCATTGATAAATATGTCTTTTGAACTAACCTAAATAAATCTGAAGCGATATTCGTAACAATACTAAGACAGAACTACACGTAAATGGACAATATCCAGCGACCAAAGCTGCAAGCTTGATAGTTTTAAGGCCTGTTAACACATTAATCGCGTTTGGCAACTCAGCGCTCTTGCCTGCTCCATGGAACTTTCACGGCGCCCACCACGCCAGTGTCCGTTGGACTTTGCAGAGAGGAGTTATGTATCATTATGAGAGGATAGCCTGTAGTATAGTGTAAAAATCCACGGTACAAATATATACCAAATCACAGACCACTAATATTTTATCCCTCTACTGCGTATTGGTGCACCAATGTACCAGGCATAGGTTGGCGCATATATGTACCACTTCGCGAAGCACTGACGATATAGTCTTGTTCTGCTATTTGGTGCAGTTTTTATGATTATTATACGAGTTAGTGTCGATACAATATCTTACATTTTGATGAGCTGTACATAAAAAACTATTAATAATGTTTTTTTTCCCCTCCTTTTCAACAGAAATGAACCCGACCGTCTTTTAAGGAGGGCGATCGGATACCTTATCTGGTGATTCAGATGATTCAGGTTTTTTGTTAATTCAGATGACCCAGATGATGAGCTCTCCGAGGAAAGTGACGAGTTAGAAACAGATGAAAAGCAGAATGGGGAACATTATTTTATTCTCTGTTATGAGCAAAATTTTAATTTATCAGGATTTTTTTTTATTTTTTTTTTACGTTGTTTGATATGAGGGGCATTTGCCTCTACAGTTGATTACTGTTACATAATGAAATGCTTATATTTGGAAGCAAAATGTCACCAAACTTTAAATGTATTTTGGATGCCTTTACATAGCTATATATTTATTACCTTATCATTTTGAACTTATTACCTGGTACCATTGCAACACATCTGCAGTCATAATAAATACAAATTTACCCACAAATTGTTTATATACTCATGTTTGTAAAAGTTTATAGAAAGGGCTATTCGGGCCACAGATGTACCAATATGCAACAAGTGAAACATCTGCTCAGCACACTGGCGGCCCAGTAAGTGAACAAGGTATAAACAATCATATGTGAACATTTCATGACAATCAAATGAATACAAATGGCAAGACACATGAAATGGAAAAAAAAATCTTAAGGAGCCAAAATCTTGAAAATTTGTTTTTTACACTTCAAAAAATTTCACAAAATCGACAAAACGTCTGACAGTCTTTTGTAAGGTATCAATATAATCTACAACTAAACGGCAATTTTTCTCATTTTGTACATTTTTTTTAAATGCAAAAAGAAAACGGTAGAAAAAGTAGAGAAAATTATTAGTGAAAATAAATTTCAATTTTTTTTAAGCCAGAACAAAAAATGAAAAAAATTACAAAATGAGAAATGTAGATCTATACAAAAAGTTTCTATGGTATTTTTTTTTCAAAGTAATTAACTAAAAACTAAAGTCTGTGAAACAAAATAAGATTTTATGCTTTGTTTGAGTCTCCTCTACACATTCACCCAAATTTCACAAAATTCACAGAATGTCATACACTTACACCAACAAACAACATACTAAAATTTCAAAGCCATAGGACATACTGTGTGCCCAGGAGGGACCCCCCCGGGCGCCCTCCTTAACCCGAGAACGTGGGCAGACCCTTTTTTAGGCTTTCACGAGTCGTGGCTGTGGTACGGTGGATCCTAAAAAGGGCTCGCCATAAAGCCCCTAATTCGAGCTAATTGTAGGCGGTGGTGGCATAGCACAACCCTACGGTCTACGGCCTACAGGTTTATAAGGCAGTGAGGCCGCTGATTGGGTGAGCGCCGGCGATGACGTCATTGGACTCCCAGCGAATCACAAGCGTGTTTTCAGAGCTCAGCCAATCGTAAGGCTTCATCTGTGGCTTTAAAATGACCCGTTCTCTCTTTCTGTTTTCTTTCTTTTTCCGAGGTACGTATTTTGAGATAACAAGGGAGTAAAGGAGGAAAAAAAGTGAGCTCCGGGGGGCAGCATGACCCAATTATAATGGCACCACTATAAACAGTTGCCTGCGCCATGACAGGCTCGGGGCCGACCATTAGGCTCAGATGGATAGTTTACCGGCGCCATAAGCCACATAAAAAAATTAAAAAAACTCCACGGGTCGGAACAAATAAGCGCTTTTTCAGTGTTTTTAATACCTTGAGTTTCGCGACCCTCGAGTTTAGCGCTACACCTTCGGAACGAAGCGAGCACGAAACTGGAGAGGGTACTGTAGTCATAACATAAATACTGGCCTAAGGCAAAAACCTCCTCTTTCATCGTACTTTTATTTATCCTGAAATGTACACATTTCCATTTTTTGTGGGTAATAAATAGCCATAGGAAGAGTGGTGGTTGGCCCAAGCCCGACGTGGTGCAGGCAAGTGTTTATTGTGGCGCCATCTATTCTTAACTCATGCTGCCCCCCGGAGCTCATTCTTGATTTCCTTTGGACAGTCCCTCTAGAGTCCGGGTTGATGGGTGGTCTTCAGGACAGCATGTGGGTGGTCTTAGGCCACTCGGTGGTGGCTTAAAAACCCCAGGTGGTAGCGGATTCGAACCCAAATCATCCACGACGCAGTGAATACTGGACCGGCACGCTAACCACTCAGCCACCGCCTTGGATACCAACAGAAAAATGATGTATTTGTTATGGGTTGTCTTAAAATACCTATGTGTAAAGAAGGCGACGCAATGTCCCTCCCCCTTCCTCCACCAGCAGTGGGCAGCGGCTGTCAGTCATGGCAGGCCACAGACAGTTTAGGGCGGGGTGAGGGTCGGTTAGGACCACATGTCGTTGAACAAAAATAAAGTTGAATTAATAAGATATGGGAAAATGGCCACCTCAAGATCACAGTACCAGGTGAAAGGTCAAGAAATTGCAGAGAAGAGCTCCGTACATGACCTGGGGTACTAGTTAGTAATGACTTTTCACCCACTGAGCACATTGACATCACAAGGACGGCCAGCAGGATGACAGGATGGATACTCTGCACCTTCAAGACGAGGGAACCCGAACACCTCCTCCCGCTCTGTAAGTCCCTGGTGTTGTCGAAAATGGAATACCTGTGCCATCTGTGGTCCCCACACAAAATGTACAATATCAAGCGACTGGAACAGACACAAAGGGTCTTCACAAGGAAGCTGAACTCAATGAAAAATCTGAGTTACTGGGACAGGCTCAAGACTCTGCAACTCTACTCCCTCCAAAGACGAAGAGATAGTACTACATAATTAACACTGAAGAAGCAAGTGCCTAACCCATCACCACAAACTGAAGGAGGGATAACACGCCAGACACACCCCCAATTTGGCCGCACCTGCCCCAGGACATCCATTGAAACAGTCAGTCAATGTCTTAGGTCCATACATGCTGCCAGCTTTACCAACGAGGGACCAAGACTATTCAACTGCCTGCCCAGGGACATCAGGGACACCTCAAACTGCAGCATGGAGACCTTCAGGAGAAAATTTGACCTGTTTCTGCAGGGGATCCCTGATGAGCCCCCTGTCCTACACACGACTACTCCAAGCTCCCTCCCTGACCAGCTGAGGCACATTAGGGG
Organism: Eriocheir sinensis; assembly: GCF_024679095.1. Lineage (NCBI taxonomy): Eukaryota > Metazoa > Arthropoda > Malacostraca > Decapoda > Varunidae > Eriocheir > Eriocheir sinensis. The sequence goes on along the minus strand of NC_066550.1, from coordinate 1,159,801 downwards.
CCGCTTTCACAGTAATTTTGTTTGTTTTTATCGTTACAAATGGCGGTGATTGCCGCTATAGTATTTCCACGTAAAACTGGCCTATGGGGTAGTGGCGGCTGCGGGGTGAGCCCAGCCTTACCACACACTCTCAGCACCTCTCACCTCCTCTACCACTACCCCATAGGCCAGTTTCACGTGGAAAACTATGCGTTGATCACCGCCATTGGTAACGATCAAAACAAATAAAGTGAAAGCGGCCCTAGGAGTAGGGCACAGTGTTGGGGCGGTGGACTCCCAAGTCGCCCAAAGTGAACATCACCTACACTGCAACAAGACAAGACCCATAACTTAAAATACAGTTAGTTCCGTATTGGAGAGTAAGATGTTGGTATTTTCCTGAGGTCAGGGTGGCAACCCTACACACGCGTGGCCCATCCACACCCTGGCCCTCCGCTCCTTCCTGTCCCAAGTGTACCCGTCCACACCCTGGCCCTCCCCTCCTTCCTGTCCCAATTACAGCCCATCCACACCCTGGCCCTCCGCTCCTTCCTGTCCCAAGTGTACCCGTCCACACCCTGGCCCTCTCCTCCTTCCTGTCCCAATTACAGCCCATCAACACCTTGGGCCTCCCCTCCTTCCTGTCCCAAGTGTAGCCCGTCCACACCCTGGCCCTCCCCTCCTTCCTGTCCCAAGTGTAGCCCGTCCACACCTTGGGCCTCCCCTCCTTCCTGTCCCAAGTGTAGCCCGTCCACACCCTGGCCCTCCCCTCCTTCCTGTCCCAAGTGTAGCCCGTCCACACCTTGGGCCTCCCCTCCTTCCTGTCCCAAGTGTAGCCCGTCCACACCCTGGCCCTCCCCTCCTTCCTGTCCCAAGTGTAGCCCGTCCACACCTTGGGCCTCCCCTCCTTCCTGTCCCAAGTGTAGCCCGTCCACACCCTGGCCCTCTCCTCCTTCCTGTCCCAAGTGTACCCGTCCACACCCTGGCCCTCTCCTCCTTCCTGTCCCAAGTGTAGCCCGTCCACACCCTGGCCCTCTCCTCCTTCCTGTCCCAAGTGTACCCGTCCACACCCTGGCCCTTCCCTCCTTCCTGTCCCAAGTGTAGCCCGTCCACCCCCTGGCCCTCCCTCCTTCCTGTCCCAAGTGTACCTGTCCACACCCTGGCCCTCCCTCCTTCCTGTCCCAAGTGTACCCATCCACACCCTGGCCCTCCCCTCCTTCCTGTCCCAAGTGTACCCATCCACACCCTGGCCCTCCCCTCCTTCCTGTCCCAAGTGTACCCCTCCACACCCTGGCCCTCCCCTCCTTCCTGTCCCAAGTGTACCTGTCCACACCCTGGCCCTCCCCTCCTTCCTGTCCCAAGTGTACCCGTCCACACCCTGGCCCTCCCCTCCTTCCTGTCCCAAGTGTACCCGTCCACACCCTGGCCCTCCCCTCCTTCCTGTCCCAATTACAGCCCGTCCACACCCTGGCCCTCCGCTCCCCAGCAAACATGGGGTTATTGGGCCAGCATCGGCTACTGTCGGGTCGTGGCAGCAGCGGCGGCTGAGTGACTGTTGCAGCAAACCGCTTCGTTAGCGGTGTCGGCCTTACATCAGTAAATGTTAATTGAACCAAATACTAAAACCAAACCAAATTGGCCTGATACAGTTTGCCTCATATTTGCCTCAATCATGAGCTAATGTATAACACTGCATTTATGCAAACATACAAAAAATGGATTATCCGTTTTCCGATCGGGTTACAGGCAGCGAACGTTCAAGATCAAGATCAAGTTCAACTTTCCCGCTTAAATATTGTTTACGTTGTAAAACGGCTCATCCAAGAAGCCGTCCCGTCATCGTTGAACAATTTACCACTCTACACACAAGTGGTGAGTTATCTTTGATAAATCTTTGAAAGATGAAGTCTTCAAAGTGGACATTAGCCCAAAAAGCTAAGAGAAAATGTTGTCAGTATCCATATACAAGCCAACCCAAACACGCCCAACGATCTATCCCTCGTCAGTGTGTCAATCTTGCACACACTACTACTGACTCTGGGTGATGGTGATGATGATGTGATATTGTCATGTGAAGGGAAGCAGGATGTAGATTGTGGAGCTCAGCAGGTGTTAAATACAGATGATCACAAAAGAAAGCAAACTGAAATTTGTTCTTCACTTAGTAATGAAGTAAAAGTATTTGATAGTGACTGTGAAATCACAATTCATCCAAAAGTACCTCCAGTTGTGTCAGAAAATGCACAAAGCCAGCTGCTACAATGGGCTGTTGATAATCAAATAACTCACAGCTATTAATTCATTGTTAACCATTCTAAAACTAAATTATGATGCGTCCCTTCCTTCAGAGGCTCGCACACTGCTCAAAACTCCAGTCAACCAAACATCACTTATTACACAAAAATGTGGAGGCCAGTATTACCATTTTGGTTTGCTCAAAACTATTGATAAATATGAAACAAGACATACATCTAAAGAGTCCATTCAGCTACTTGTACACAATGGTTTGTCTTTGAAAATAAACTGTGATGGCATACCATTACATCGGAGCTCTAGAGCACAATTTTGGACAATACTGATTAATTTTCAGTGTGAAGGACTTAAACCCAACTGTTCTCCAGAAGTTGTACGAATATTTTATGGCATGTCAAAACCTAATGATGTTGATGAATTTTTGAAAGATTTCATTGATGAATTGAAACTTGTATCTAATGGGTATAAGCTTGGTGAGCATCTTATCCCAGTCCACACAGCCTCCTTTATTTGTGATGCCCCAGCACGACAGTTCTTTAAAGAATCACATCTCACAATGGTTACTCAGGATGTGAGAGGTGTCAACAGGTGGGGGAATATGAGGCTGGAACTGTGGTATTTCCAGAATTGAATTCTCTACCACGATCAGATGAAAATTTTCTTGCTCAAAGTGACAGTAATCACCACCGAGGTATATCCCCTCTTGCAAAGCTGAATATGACAAATTGTTTAGTGTCAAAATTTGTATTGGATCCTATGCACTTAGTGTATTTGGGTGTTATGAGAAAACTTCTCAATCTTTGGCTCAAAGGACCCTTAAATGTAAGGATAGGCTCTCACAAGAAAAACTTAATATCTAAAAACCTGGTCAATGTAGCAAAATTCATGCCTGCGGAATTCAACCGTAAACCAAGGTCGCTAGATGAACTTGATAGATTCAAAGCAAATGAGTCAAGAAGTTTTCTTCTATATACAGGCCCTGTGGTTTGAAAGATACCACTGACATCAACATATATAACAATTTCATGTTGCTGTACAGTGCAGTCAATCTCTTGTCCAGAAAAGATATTCCAAATTCTGTTGAGTATGCAAAAGACTATTTACTCAAGTTCACTGAGCACTTTATCCAGATATATGGGAAAAGATATGCTGTTTACAATGTTCGTAATTTGTGGCATCTACCTGATGATGTCGCAAAACATGGTACTCTTGATAGTTTTTCGGCATTTGAATTTGAAAACTTTTGGGAGTCATAAAAATCTCTTGAGGAAACCCAACTTCCCTTTATCTCAAGTTATCAAAAGGATTTCAGAAAGAAATATAAGTATGGATGTGTAAGAACATATCTATCCTGTCCTGAAAAGATTCACGCACAAGGCCCTTTAGTTGATGAAATGGTATGCCAGCAGTACAAGGAATTATACTTGGAAAATACTGTTTTAAAGTCACACCTGCTGATCAAGGAGTAATGATTAACAATGAAATTGGATGCATTCAAAATATTATTTCAAATAAATGTGAGCCTAATAATATAAGTATAATATATCAAGTATATCAGGTTAAGGAAATTGTTTTTCATTACCCATTATCATCTGCAAATTTAGGAGTTTACAAAGTTAAAACACTGCTAAAAGAATGGAAGCTATCTTCTTACATGCCAATCCAAAGAAAATATTTGCTGATACAATTATCACAAAATTCATTTGCTGCTTTTCCACTTGTTCACAGCCTTCAGCCACAGTGATTCAATCAATCAGCATGACTTCCAAAGAGTTTTGTGTAGTTGTGTTTGTTGAAACACAAGAGGTGGATGTTGCTCCAAGCATTTGGCTTTCAAAAAATGAAAGAAAATGTAGATGGCCTCCATACAGAGACTCCCAGAAAACTCAAAAGGCTATCAAGGACCAAGTCATGCCTGGGGAAAGTTGGCCTACCTATCCAGTGTGAGTACTTGGCTTTTAGGGTGAGTATATTTCTTCCTGTTGAGGTATTATTTGGCCTCATGTAGGCTCATACTGTCCCCTGATTTCCTATGGTACACATTCAATCACAGACAAGTTGGGGATTGCAGTTAGTTAATCTTTGAAGTTGCACCTTTGATAGGATGTTAATTCAAAGGTGTTGAAATTATTATTCAGGATTTATCATTACAGATTGAAGCGTAAAACACTTTATGAAGACACAGACTGCTCTGACTCATCTGGAGATACATCAACTATGCAGCCAAGCCCAAGCACAATTCCAGAACCCCCTCGTGTTTCTGGTTTCCCATCTCTTCAAAGAAGTAATGCTTTTTGCATCCCTAAGGTTGACAGAGACACGCATTCTCACCGTAAGTGATGCTGCTAACTTTGCATAAACATTTTGGGTGTAACTGTAATATCTTACATTTATCTTTTAACTTTTTTGCAATATTGATAAAAGCTTAATTTGTATACATTGGTTATCATGTTTCATATAAGTAATTTAGATATTCAATTAGTATACCTCATGAAAAAAAATTCTCGTGAAATAGTAGTGAAACTGGAATTTTTTCAAGCTTCATACATGACATCATTGTTTAAAAGACTTACTGAACCTATACACTCTAATCAGAGTACCTGTAGACCAGAATGATTGCATGCAAATCTATTCCAGGAACTGATGGACATAATTTATCACACTGGTCACAAATCAAATCTACACACGGCCATTCCAGCACTACAGTAATGTTAACATTACAGTCTGGCATGTACACAAGTATATCCTAAGGCACCTGATAGACATAGGTCACACTGGTTACAGATTACACTTATATCTATAGCCATTCTAACGCTACAGTAACCTTAACATGCACTTTACACAAGATACATGGGCTTACCAATGTGGACTAAGCCACCATGGTAAGGTATGGTCTGGAGTTAAAGGCTGACTAACAACAAAATCACTGTGTGATATTTCATTACATACTATTCTACATACTATTCTGCTTGTTCTAGTGACTTAGAAATCTGAATCTGAAATTTCTATGGCAACTTTTTCTTTGAGAATTGAAGACTATTCTACTTGCTTTAGCAAGATGTGAGACACGCATGGAAGATCAAACTAAACTGCTTCAACAACTAATGGCAACGCAGAAGGATATGCTACACCAGCTGTTGACAATGCAGTCGGTATCATCATCATCACAGGAATATGACTTTACTGCTGTTGATGATGTACTACCAATTGAAACACTTCAGGGATTTGATGCTCTTGAAGGAAGACTGACATCTGATCAAGAATTTAAAGAGCTTATGGTAAGTAAAATTAATAATTTTATTAACACTTTATTTGAATGATGTTACGTGTAGCGATCCATGCTATTTTTATGATATTTACTTGTGTCTGTCTGTGTGTATGTATGTCCTACAACTATATCATTGTGTGTCCAGTATCTTGTTTCCGTCTATTTATGTCTCAACTTGTGTCTTGTTGTGCCCCTTTAGCCCTACGGCATCATGTCAACAACACGTGTCCTGCAGCTGCTCCGTCCATCCCAGTCTCCCTCCCCTCACCCGTTCATAGAAAAAATGTTTGTTTGTTTTGCTTTTTTCCTTAACTCCTCCCATACCCTTCTCCTGAGCCACTCACAGAAAACTATCCATGTTTGGGTGTGACCTACAATGACCTCCATACACTGCCCATACCCTGTCATCGTGTCCACTCACTTCTCCGCCCACTAATTGTGACCAATCCCTGCCCTAAATTATGTGTAAAATAAGGTTTTGTTCCACCCTTTGTGTTTCTTTCCTCCCTCTTTGAATTGTATAAAAGTCCGTCTCTTGCCTTCACTTCACTTCAGCATTCCAGGTGCCTTGGTCCCTCCCTTCCCCTACCGCTCCTCTCTAGTCTTGTGTAAGTACAACATAATGTGAATTTCCCCAGTAACTTAGTGTGTGTGTGTGTCTGCGGGTTAGGTGTTATGTTGTAGGATTTATTTGTGTCTTCATATTTGTGATTTTATTTATTTACCGTACTTTACTGTTGTGCTTATTTTATCTTAAAGTAGTAACTGGACTTATCTTTTGGAACTTGTAAATATTTCACTTTCATTTTTGTTGTATTAATATAATTTCTTTTGTTATTAAATTAAGAAACCATTTAAAGTTTTCCTTTTCTTCCTTTCTTGTCCCTTGTTTTAAGTTTACTTAAGTGATCCCTTTTATTTATTTTTTGATTGTGTTTATGCATCTAGAGGCCCTTGGTAATGATTACCAAAGGTTGTGTAACAATGAATGATAACAAAATAAACTGGAATAATGTTTTACATATTTTAGCCTAACTGTGTGTGAAAGACGCAGTCAGGTTCTTTTAGTTTGAGTTTGCAAAACTAGTTGATCACACTCTAGTCGTAGTTAAATCAAGCGAACTGTATGTTGGGAAAATACTTCAAATGCATGATAAAAAATAACAAAGAACATATTATTATCTAAGTTATATGTTTTAGGTACAACGGCTGAAGGTTTTGGGAGGAACTACATTGAGAGTTGCAGTAAAGTCAATTTTGGATACTGTCATGTCAAATCGACTGCAACAGAAATTCAATTGGGAGGGCAAGAAGTGTTGGAAAACAAAGGAGAATTTCACCAAGATAGGATTCAAGTCAACAAAGCTTTGTCAACTGGTGTGTGGTGAGTACAATTTCAAGTATATATGAATCATGTAATTAGAACAGTCCAACTTAAGAAATGCTAAATAATACTTGATGTTGGTATTAGAAGACTGCTATGTTGGTTATCATAAACATTGAATATATTGTTTTCTTCCCATAAACAATTCAAAGAAACTATCCTCCAGGTGAATAAAGAAAAATTGGAAGCTCTTCTGCTGTGGCCACCTCTTTGTTAGACGTTCCTGAATGGAGTGAGGCATCAGAGAGATAGTTTGATAAATCTTATACTTTCTTTCAAGCAGAGGAAAAATATTTATTGTACTTGAGTTCGAGAGTAAGTCATGAGTAGAAATTATTCATAATGTTCCTGCATGCTTCCTCCGTCCTACATGGTGGAACACCGTTCCCTTGCCGTATGGCAGCTGTGCCCACTGGCCAGTGGTTAGGCACCTGGGGGTTATTGGCTTCCCACCCACCCGTAGCTACGCCACTGTAACCTTCCCTATTTAAGTAACACCTGACTGGGATGACAGGGTGACTAATGAGGAGGTGATGAGAAGGTCTAGAGTAGGGGAACAGCAGCCTTTCAGTGGCCATTAGATTTTACAGAATTAATAATGTATAGTTAATATATTTACATCACATTATTTTTTGACAGGAGTGCTGCTCATGAAGCCACAATTTTCTACAGATGAGAAGGAGATTGGTCAAACAATTATGAAATATCTCCGTTGTTCCAGCGATCGTTGTGGAGGTAGAGCACAAAGGTTGAAATCCCAGTCAAATGATTCAGCACATTCATCACAAGATGGTGTTTTGTCAGACATAGATAGCTAGATCTTAATTAGGTGATTGATCACAATAGCCATGTCAGAGTATGGCTTAAGTATTTGTATACGGTTCTTTTTTACTGGGAAAGTAATGGAAGGAATTTCATCTCATGCATTACAAAAGATTCTCCAAGGAAAAGATTACTGGATTTGTTATTTTCAGTTTCTGTTTGAATCCCCTTAACTTCTGGCAATGTTTCATGCAGTTAATACTGTATTCATCATCATCATCATCATCATCATTATTATTATTATTATTATTATTATTATTATCATTATTATTGTTCATTAGTTTTTTTTTTTTTTAGTTCAGTTTTTACTTCCCTAATATTGGAGTTGAAGAGTTAGTTAATTTATTTTTGAATATTCTGTTTCCTGTTTTATTTATTTTTCACAGATAATGGTGATTTTTGTTGGCAAAATGAAGAAATAGTTGAGGAAAGGTACCATAAATAATGCTATCCTGCATGAGTTGAAGGAGATTTTTTTTTCAGGAGTACAGTGCGTCAAGGGACCATATTGGCTATCCAGCGGCGACTCGAAGACAAGTAGTTTGGACTTAACTCGGTTCCTCTTTTCTATTTCGGGAAAAAATAATACTGGCTGTCGTTTGGAGCCAAATGTCCAAACGTGGTACCTGCTGATAGAAAAAAAATGTATTTACCCTTTGCTGGTAAGGTTTTAAGGTTTGCATCTGTGTGGTGTGTGTGACCACTGAGGGGCGAATGTGCTGCAGTCTGCCGCAGTCTCTGGAGCAAACAGACAAAATATTAGCTTGGAGGTTTTTTTCGCCCAGGGCTTTATTTTGCTCTCCAGCAGCTTAAGAATGATTTAACTTGCTGTTAAATAATTGTTAGCTTAAGAACCTATAGCTATTTTGACTTCTGGTCTTAAGATAAGTGATTTACAGACGCCCTCTCCAGCGAGAGGGCGTCTGTAAATCACTTATCTTAAGACCAGAAATCAAAATAGCTACTAACAATTATTTAACAGCAAGTTAAATCATTCTTAAGCTGCTGGAGAGCAAAATAAAGCCCTGGGCAAAAAAATACAAAACCTCCAAGCTAGTATTTTGTCTGTTTGGGCCGCTCAGGAGACTGCGGCCCGCTAACTAACTAATTAGCTAACGAGGGGGCTTCAGCCCCCTTGACCCCCCTGCTAACCAAGGGGGGGCTGCCCTGGACCCCCCCCCTCTTAAAGGTGCGTGTTCTAAAAAAAAAATAACCACGCGTGGTGGACCTGGTCTCACATGCGTGGGCTAATGGCTAACAAAGCGTACCATCGCTAACCAAGCGTATTATCGGAAATAGTATTAGGTAAAGGTGCGTGTTCACACCAAAAAAATAATAATAACAACGCGTGGTGGACCTGGTCTCACATAGCGTATCATTGCTAACCGGATAGTTGGCAACGCTGCTCATATTGCAATGGCGTCGCCATGTAAACACATCGTCCGTATGTATAATATGCCCTTAAGTACAATATGGAGGTGCGGAGTGATTTTCAATAATTACCTTGCGTGGTTTCCGTACGTTGTAAAAAAAACCCGGAATGTATGAAATTTCCCTACATCTTAGTAATTGTAAGGAATTTCCCTACATCTAGGGTATTTTTCAACCCCTCATAACTCAAAAACTATGCATTTGCAACGCATTTCATGTTTACCACCGCATTCCCCGAAGTCTCAATGGCCCCCTAGCCAATTTTGGTTGCGAGGGGTGAGTATGGGCAAACACTAGAATAATACCCCCAAGTGTAGCCCGTCCACACCCTGGCCCTCCCCTCCTTCCTGTCCCAAGTACAGCCCATCCACACCCTGGCCCTCCCCTCCTTCCTGTCCCAAGTGTAGCCCGTCCACACCCTGGCCCTCCCCTCCTTCCTGTCCCAAGTACAGCCCGTCCACACCCTGGCCCTCCCCTCCTTCCTGTCCCAAGTGTAGCCCGTCCACACCCTGGCCCTCCCCTCCTTCCTGTCCCAAGTGTAGCCCGTCCACACCCTGGCCCTCCCCTCCTTCCTGTCCCAAGTGTAGCCTGTCCACAGCCTGGCCCTCCCTCCTTCCTGTCCCAAGTGTAGCCCGTCCACACCCTGGCCCTCCCTCCTTCCTGTCCCAAGTACAGCCTGTCCACACCCTGGCCCTCCCTCCTTCCTGTCCCAGGTGTAACCCGTCCACACCCTGGCCCTCCCTCCTTCCTGTCCCAAGTGTAGCCTGTCCACACCCTGGCCCTCCCTCCTTCCTGTCCCAAGTGTAGCCCGTCCACACCCTGGCCCTCCCTCCTTCCTGTCCCAAGTGTAGCCCGTCCACACCCTGGCCCTCCCTCCTTCCTGTCCCAAGTACAGCCTGTCCACACCCTGGCCCTCCCTCCTTCCTGTCCCAAGTGTAGCCTGTCCACACCCTGGCCCTCCCTCCTTCCTGTCCCAAGTGTAGCCTGTCCACACCCTGGCCCTCCCTCCTTCCTGTCCCAAGTGTAGCCCGTCCACACCCTGGCCCTCCCTCCTTCCTGTCCCAAGTGTAGCCTGTCCACACCCTGGCCCTCCCTCCTTCCTGTCCCAAGTGTAGCCTGTCCACACCCTGGCCCTCCCTCCTTCCTGTCCCAAGTGTAGCCCGTCCACACCCTGGCCCTCCCTCCTTCCTGTCCCAAGTGTAGCCTGTCCACACCCTGGCCCTCCCTCCTTCCTGTCCCAAGTGTAGCCCGTCCACACCCTGGCCCTCCCTCCTTCCTGTCCCAAGTGTAGCCTGTCCACACCTGGCCCTCCCCTCCTTCCTGTCCCAAGTACAGCCCGTCCACACCCTGGCCCTCCCTCCTTCCTGTCCCAAGTGTAGCCCGTCCACACCCTGGCCCTCCCTCCTTCCTGTCCCAAGTGTAGCCCGTCCACACCCTGGCCCTCCCTCCTTCCTGTCCCAAGTGTAGCCTGTCCACACCCTGGCCCTCCCTCCTTCCTGTCCCAAGTGTAGCCCGTCCACACCTGGCCCTCCCTCCTTCCTGTCCCAAGAGTAGCCCGTCCACAACCTGGCCCTCCACTCCATCCTCACCCAAGTGTAGCCCGACCACAACCTGGCCCTCCCTCCTTCCTGTCCCAAGTGTAGCCTGTCCACACCCTGGCCCTCCCTCCTTCCTGTCCCAAGTGTAGCCCGTCCACACCCTGGCCCTCCCTCCTTCCTGTCCCAAGTGTAGCCTGTCCACACCCTGGCCCTCCCTCCTTCCTGTCCCAAGTGTAGCCCGTCCACACCCTGGCCCTCCCTCCTTCCTGTCCCAAGTGTAGCCTGTCCACACCCTGGCCCTCCCTCCTTCCTGTCCCAAGTGTAGCCCGTCCACACCCTGGCCCTCCCTCCTTCCTGTCCCAAGTGTAGCCCGTCCACACCCTGGCCCTCCCCCTTCCTGTCCCAAGTGTAGCCCGTCCACACCCTGGCCCTCCCCTCCTTCCTGTCCCAAGTGTAGCCCGTCCACACCCTGGCCCTCCCCTCCTTCCTGTCCCAAGTGTAGCCCGTCCACACCCTGGCCCTCCACCACCCGCACACTCACCCTGGGGGCCTGCACGCCGAGGGGCTCCTCCTCCTCCACGAGAAACACTGCCAGGGCACTTCAGGGCACGCGGCGGACCTCGACCTTGATCTTGATGTCACAGGGGACTTGTTTGCTTCCTCCTCCTCTTCTTCTTCTCCTTCCTTTATAGCTTCTTGGCTCCTTCTTGATTGTTTCACTTTTCTGTCTCCCTATATTCAGACTTTCCTATTTTATCCTTTCCGATTGACCTATTTTCCCATTTCTTTATTTTATTTCCCTGTTTTCTTCTTTTCCCTTCTCCTCTTGTTTATCTGCAACAATAAACTATCAATCAATCAAATCTCGTCTTTGCACATCTTCTTACCTTACGGAACCTTACGGTGTTGCTGGACGCAGGCCAAAGCTAGGCCTCTATGTCCAGATCATTGTCGCTGTCAAAACTGATATTCAGGTGGTGTGCCGGCCGGGGTGGTTAACAATTTTTCTTCAAAATTATATTTAATTTGTTGGTTTGACCAAAACTTATCTAAACGTTTCTCAAATGATATCACGCTCACTGCCTCTACTACATCCTTGGGAAGGCTATTCCGGGCATCAACGACTCTTGAATTGAGAACATCTGCCTCTTTTGCGTCCTGGACCTCATTTTCCATAGTTTCAATTTGTGTCCATGTGTTGGCCCTGTATGTCTCTCAAGTTGCATGGATGTTCACATCCTCATCATATTTACCTTTGAGGATTTTATATACCTCAATCATGTCTCCCCTGAGCCTTCTGTAAGCCATTGTTGGTATCTCCAATTGTTTCAGTCGTTCTGGATATGTGAGGTTCTTGAATCCTGATAACTTGGATGCTCTTCTCAGGATATTTTCCACATCCTTATATCCTTCTTCTTGTAGGGGGATCATACTGACTGAGCATACTCAAGATGAGGTCTTACCATGGTCTTGAAGAGACATCTAAATGTATGTACGTCAAGAGTAATAAATGTACGACGTATCATACCCATTATTTGGTTGGCCTTATTAGCTTTTCAGATATGTGTGCTTCGAATGTCAAAAGCCCATCAGTCAAAATTCTCAGATCTTTCTCTCTTGTAACCTTCTTAATTTCTGTTCTATCCGATCCCTCTTCACGAATGTAGTATACTGTCTCCTCTGGTGCTCGGTGACTGCTGTGTATCTTGAGGTGACTACACTTGTCAGGATGAAATGGAAGCAAATTTTTCTCAGACCACTTCAAAAGATTTCCGAGGTCCTCTTGCAGTGCTGACTGGTCCTGCTGAGTCAATCCTTCTAAAAACCTTGGTGTCATCAGCAAATAAGAAAATACTTGACGATGTTCATAGGTAAGTCATTGATGAACAGGATGAAAAGGACTGGTCCCAGCACACTGCCCTGTGGAACTCGACTTGCTACACTCTTCCAACTAGAATACTTTCCCCTAATATGGACTCGCTGTTTCTGTCAGTCAGGAAATTTGCAATCCACTGGTATATATCACCTGTTATGCCATAACTTGTTAGTTCATTCAGGAGCCTCTGGTGTGGTACCTTGACAAACGCTTTCTGGAAATCCATGTAGATCACATCCACCTCTCCTCCTTCATCCAGAATTCTGGTCCACTCATCCATCACATGTAGCATTTGGAGGACTGTAGATCTTCCCAGTAAAAAGCCAAACTGTTTGTCAGATAATAACTTGTGCTTCAATAAATTCTCCATTACTTTTTCTCGTAGAATTGACTCCATAATCTTACTCACTGGACGATAGTTAATGGGTTCGGATTTGTCACCTTTCTTATATATTGCACTCACATTAGCAGTCTTCCAATTGTCTGGTAACCTACCCTCTTGAAGTGATGTGTTAAAAAGATTTACAAGTACATCGCCCAGCTCCTCCCTTAACTCTACCAGAATCCTCGGGTGGATACAATCTGGACCTGGGGATTTATCAGTTTTAAGTTTCTGGAGTTGTCTCTTTACATCTTCGATGCTTATTATAATATTTGGTATCGGTCTCACCTCCGTATACAGCGGATCCAGGTAGTCCGGTATATCGGTTTCTATTGTAAAAACTTTACTAAAGTAGTCAGAGAGCACACAAGCTTTATCCCCATCTGTTCTGGCAATCCAGACCTCTCCATTCACCTCCTCCCGCAAGTTTGCTATCCCTGTCTTGGTTTTTAGCTTGTCCTTGACATAACACCAAAACTCCTTTGGATTTCTTTTTGCTTCCATGGCAATTCTTCGTTCATTGTTTCTTTGTGCTTTTCGTGTCAACTTCTTTATTTTATTCCTCTATCTCGTGAAAATTCGATATTTATCTGGTTCTCGAGTCTCCATATATCTCTGCCAACATCTGTGTTTTTTCCTTATAGCTTGATAAGTTTCCAGGTCCAAAGGGATGTTGTTCTTCCTTGTATCACTGTCATCATTGCACTTTCTTATTGGTACATATTTGCTTTCCAAAACTCCAAGCTTGTCTCTGAGGTGACACCATTTTTCTTCAATCCCTTTTATAGACAAAATCTGGTTCTTCCAATCTTGAGTTATCTCCTCTCTCATGTTAGTGTAATTACCCTTGTCATATAAGAATATTTTACTGCGTGTAACATTTTTATTTGTGTAGGCATTGTACTTAAATTCTAACATGCTATGGTCACTTTTTCCAAGGGGGGAAGTTACTTTCATTTCCTCAATCATTCCTTCTTCATTGGACAAAACAAGATCCAATAGTTTTGGACAATCACTCCCTCTTGCTCTGGTGGGTCCTGTGACATGTTGGTACATATAAATATCTGTGATTGTTTCCAAAAATCTAAATTCATTGCTCAGCTCCTCACAGGCTGTTGTCCAATTGTCCCAGTTTATTCTTGGATAATTAAAATCCCCTGTAATAAGAATGTGGGATGCATTATGCTCTGAGACTTCCTTTAATAGTTTGTTCAATTGGCCATTATTCATAAGTTCACTGTTTGGACTTCTATAGACACAACCTATAAGAAGCACATCACCCTTTTCTAAAATTAATTCAGCCCATAATGACTCCTGGTAATTAGTTTCAAACTTAACTTCTCTAGCCGCCAAACTGGATTTGATATATATTATTATCCCCCTGCCCTCGTTGCTAGTAATGTTAGAGAACATGTTGTATCCATTAATCTTCAGTTCTGTCTGTTACCAAATACCTTAATTTTTTTGGCTTTCCTTCATTCATCATTATAAACTCTGGACCGTTCTCTTCTTGACTAGCTCTTAACCGTAGCTCGACCATTTTATTTGTCAGTGTCCGCATTTGTGTACCAGCACAAAAATTGTTTACCTTTACTTGTCTTGAATGTGTTACCCTTAGCCTTAACTTTACCAATCTCTTTAGCACTACTGTTTACATTTGTTTTCTTGTTTTTTTCACTTTCATTTTTTCTGGTGGACCTCTCACTCTGAAGATAAAATTTCCCGACTCATCCTCCCCTTCCAATTTTTTAGCCTCAGCTACAAGATCACTGAAAATTTTCCTCTGAGACGGAGTGAGATCATGTTTTAGGATTATGTCCTTATATTCCTCCTTGCCTTTAAGTTTCTTGGTATGTTGTAGTACTTCATTCTTAGATGCCAATGTATCAAACTCTACCATTAACGGTCTTGGCCTCCTTGCATTATCATCCAGTTTACCCATTCTAAACATTCTCTTAGGGAAAATATGTCGCATCTCCAATCCCATTGTTTCTTGAACCAATTTGACAACAAATCGATGGTCATCTTCCCACCTTTTCATTCCGTCTTTTTCCTTGCTCTCAGGTACACCATAAATTACAATATTGTTTTTCCGGGCTTCCTCATCTTTGAGCTCGTTGAGTTGTTGTTCTTGTTTCACTCTAATTTCCTCCTTCAACTTTTTCTCGTTTTCTTCCATTTTTTCCTGGAACTGCCTCATTTCCTCATTCATAATGTCCCGTAGAGATGGTACTGTTTCTGACCAGTGTTTGTAAACAAAAGCGCCAACTTTTGACGTTGGGGAAGCCAAATAACACAACACCGGCTCAGGCGTTTCTAGAATTACCGTCCATATGTAGTACGTGTCAACGTGTGGTTTTCAGGTTTTGTAAGTTTTCTAAAATGCAGATAATAAGAATTTGAATTCATATATGTTTTTTATTTGAAATATCAATATAGTATCGTTTTCGGCTATCGGACTTACCGCTAGCTAGTATCGGAATTGTGGATTTGTATCGGGTATCGATTATCGCCTATTTTGTGTCTCCAGTTAACGAATATCGGTTATCACCGATATGGTTTTCCATTATCAGTTATCGGTTATAGGGAATAAGGTTTTCTGTTATCGTGCCCAGCCATGGGCAGGGGTCACTTAAACGTCACCCATGCATGGTTTGTGCATTAATTGTGGAGATTTAGGTGTAGCCAAGAAGGCTTTGGCTCGAGTAGCTGTACTCATATTTTTTAAACATGTTTCTTTCTTTATTATTATTGTTATTTGCTTTAGGTCCTCAATTATTTTTAGATAACAGCAACATTGATATTTTTTTTCCTTTTAAGGGCCATTTAATTAGGTTACAATTATGTGTCTTAAATAATTACCGTATGTTCTAGTCCTCTGTAGTAATGTAGTTATTTCTGTGTTCCACAGATGGAGCTTGTTGCGGCATACATTTTCAATCGCAGACTGTGCAGGGAAAGGAGATATCGGGACCCAGTCGACCCACTACATGTCAGTGATGAACACCTGTTGCAGGTGTATAGATTTCCCCGTCAGGAAATCATCAGGCTCTGCGATGAGCTGCGCCCCCACCTGGAAAGGAGAACCAGGAGGGCACATGCACTCCCAACACACACCCAGGTTCTGGCTGCATTAAGGTTTTTGCGAGTGGCAGCTTTCAAGGTGTTATTGGAAACGGTGTTGGAATGGACCAAACAAGGGCCATTGATAAAGTAACTCAGGTACTTTGTGAAAAGGCCAGTCATGAGATAAAGATGTCAACCACAGCAATAGATATAATATAATTTTTAAGATAGTTTTCATGCATTTCATAATGATAAATAATGGATTAATGAATTTTCAACTTCACAGGAGACACTGCGTATCCTTTGGAGCCATTCCTGATGACCCCAGTTGGTCTGGCACCAGTCTTTGCTCTCTAAACTGTCCTTTTTCGGATTCTATCCCTCTCTCTGTTCCTAAGGCTCTTCGTCTCATCAGCTATCCTCCTCCTACTGATAGCCTTCTACCTCTTAAATTCCGCCGCGCCGGGAGGAGCAAGTAGAGGGCGGGAGCAAGGCCCTGCCATGCCCTGGCCAGGCGCCAGGCGGGAAGTGTTGCCAACTCGCACATATTTTTCCTACATGTTCTTGTATAATCTAATATATACTGTAACGTTCTAGACTGTACTGTTCGGTATATATAGGAGAAGAGGGCGAGAGGAGTTAGTCCCAGTCATAGTAAGCTAGTGGTCAGTGAAGAGTCAAGAGTGAATTGTACAACTAAGGAAGAATATTAAACTACAGAAGCTGTGCAAGGTGTTTCCATATCTCCTCCCACGGAGTCTCCTGACGGCGACACGGAACCCAAGTAACACGTCCGGCATAACAATAGGTTTTCTTCGTGTGTTGGTGCTACTTGTTTCTTGTGTTTACATGTTAGTTTATAATTAGACTAAGTTCTAAGTGTTATGAGCGACAATTTAGTCTTGTATGGCTGAATCCTGTCCCTTGACCCTTAGTTCATCATCAGAATCTCTAAACAAATATATTTACCTTAAGTAATAGTGTTAAAGTCACGCTACCCATATTATTTGGCAGATGATAATCCTGTGTGCGATAACGGTGCCTTATTAGACTTGGTAAATGAACTACTAATTTTACTCTCTGGTTTAAGTGATCAACAATTAATTCTACTTTGAGGTATAATTAACCAACATTATTAAGGAGTGCCCATGCCAGGCACGACATTAAGAATAGTTTTCTGTTGACCAGCAGACTTACTATAGTCAAACCATTTCCAATAGTCTGTTGAGGCAGTGGCTTCTGCAGGTCCTTTCCTCCCTTCTGCTTTGCCACACAGTTCCAGTTACCTATTTCCTCCGTTTCCTGTCCCGTCTTTCACAAACTGGGCACCTGTAATGCACCACTACTTGATTTACATTTCTCAGCCCTGAGCATCTCTTTGTGGCACCACTTATCACCCCCTGTGCACAGGGCAGAGTTAGTAGCCATTTCTCTTCCACACCAACTACCTTCCTGTATAGATGATTTCTCAGTAATTACTTATTTGTTGTGCTGTATCAGCTGTTACGTGCTACATCAAGCTGTAATACTCAAACTGCAGGTTAATCCAATAAAAAAAAGTGAATGACTAAGTCATGTGTTATTATTCCCAAGCTCCATTGGCAATGGCGAGTACACATTATATAACTGAAGCATATTACACATTCATTGAACACAATTAAAACTAACTACCCTAATCAAATTAAATGTAACCTAACCTCATCTGACCTAATTAAACTAAATATAAGGTAACCTAACATAACCTGGCCTTTATGCCTGCTCCCAAAATGAAATAAATGGAAATAAATATGATATTAATTTGAAAAATATATCTGAGGAACAAAAAGAGGGAAAATGACAAGAATTGAACTATGAAACAAGAATTGTTGGCTTCAAGATGACCTCAACTGACTAAGAATGACAAGATCTACGCAATGTGACAGGTCAGAATTGAGTCTTGAAAATGATTTCTGATGATTAAGAATGACATGATCTACTGAATGACAACAATTGTCTGCTTTGAAAATGACCTCAGCTGAAATAATATTGCATGCATTTAACCTTTTTACATCCCTCTCCAACATCCTATTCCATTCAGTCACAACTGTTACCATAATCCCTTTTCTCTTTATATACATACATCACTCAAGTAGCATGTGCTCAATCATATCGTCACCCCTCTTTCACACCTACATGAATGTCACACCTTGGGACTAACACCTTGCCACCATCTGGAAGAGGATGTCCTCCCCCTCCCCGGCACCACCACACTGCACTCAACCCTCCCACCACTATCATTCCAACCTCCCACTGATGTGTTAGATCCCTGAACCCCTACCTACTGTTCTTTACAATGTGTTTATAATGTGTACATTTTTAGCTTAGCGGCTGGTAAGACCAAATACACTATATTATTACTATTAACACACACACACTTGACCAATAAGCCCAGGCCACAACAGCCAGCCCAGCACAGTCACCAAAAAGATCAGACCTTTCACAGGACCCACCAACCACATGAAGCCTGGGGTGGAAAGTGAATAACAGATCATGCCGTCACAGTCACCATTTGTTCCAACAGATGAATATTTTCTGTTCTCTGTGCTACACACAGCCCTGTAACACCACCACAACAAACACTTGCACTCACACACACAGCAGAACTGAATCAGCACAGCACCTCAGGAGAAGTGGACCTTCATGTGGCTGACAATCTCACCCTTAGTCATGAAACGTTTCCCACAAACATCGCACTTGAACCCTTTATGACCAGAGTGTCTGAAGACGTGCATGTCCAATATACTCTTCAGTTTGAACCTTTTCCCACAAACTTCACACTCATGACTTCTTGCATCAGTGTGTGTAACAAGGTGTAATTTGAGGGCACCCTTCCGACTGAAACATTTTCCACAAACTTCACACTCTTGATTTCTTTCATCAGTGTGTGTAAGAGTGTGTAATTTGAGGGTACCCTTCTGAATGAAACATTTTCCACAAACTTCACACTCATGATTTCTTTCACCAGTGTGTGTAAGAGTGTGTAATTTGAGGTTATACTTCCGACTGAAACATTTCCCACAAACTTCACACTCATGATTTCTTTCACCAGTGTGTGTAAGGGTGTGTGTGTTGAGGTGACCCTTCTGATTGAAACATTTCCCACAAACTTCACACTCATGGTTTCTTGCACCAGTGTGTGTAAGGGTGTGTGTGTTGAGGTGACCCTTCTGATTGAAACATTTCCCACAAACTTCACACTCATAATTTCTTGCACTGGTGTGTGTTGAGGTGACCCTTCTGATTGAAATATTTCCCACAAACTTCACACTCATGATTTCTTGCACTGGTGTGTGTAAGAGTGTGTTTCTTGAGGTTACCCTTCAGACTGAAACATTTCCCACAAACTTCACACTCATGGTTTCTTGCACCAGTGTGTGTAAGGGTGTGATGTTTGGGGTTACTCCTATTACTAAACCTTTTGCCACACTCCCGACTTTCATGAGGTCTTACACCAGAGTGTGTGGGTGTATTTGTTGAGGTCATCCTTCCCTGCATGTCTTTTCTCACACTCTTGGCTTTGGTCAGTAAACTTGCTCTCATTCTCAGATCTTCTCACACTTCTGAAATTCAAACTTCCCCCTTTGTGGATGAAGAGGCCAGCAGTTGTTGTTGTTGGTGGTGGTTGTGTTGGTGGTGTTTTTTATCACTCCTGAACCTCACACCAGTAGCAGTCTGCTCCTGCTGATCCCAGCCACTCCAGCTGCTGTCCCGCCTTGCAGCCTCCACTGCAACACTACTCTGGATGTGAGGAGTTGGCTGGCCTTGAGGAACCTCAGAGATGCTGGAGAAGGCGGCGAGGTTGCTTCAAAGCCACACTCAGTGACCAATTGAGCAGGCAAGGCGAGGGATGCACCAAGGAGTCCTGAAGTCAGCGGCAGCAGTGACGGAACAAGTACTGACCACAGCAACTGTCTCGATGCCTCACTTCAACACTAACACCAGTGGTGGACATTGGGACACAAAGTCATGTGCTGAAAAAAAATAAATAAAATAAATAAATAAATAAATAAATAAATAAAGACTGGTAAGGAAACTGAAGTTGGTGGGAGGGATCAGGGCGGTGGTGGGTGCACCGAAGGCAAGCCACAGGCCACCGGGTCAGGCAAATAGTGCGTGTACTGATAATAAGCTAATGCAATAATATATTCATTGATAAATATGTCTTTTGAACTAACCTAAATAAATCTGAAGCGATATTCGTAACAATACTAAGACAGAACTACACGTCAATGGACAATATCCAGCGACCAAAGCTGCAAGCTTGATAGTTTTAAGGCCTGTTAACACATTAATCGCGTTTGGCAACTCAGCGCTCTTTCCTGCTCTGCAGAACTTTCACGGCGCCCACCACGCCAGTGTCCGTTGGACTTTTGCAGAGAGAGGAGTTATGTACCATTATGAGAGGATAGCCTGTAGTATAGTGTAAAAATCCACGGTACAAATATATACCATATCGCGGACCACTAATATTTTTTCCCTCTGCCGCGTATTGGTGCACCAATGTACCAGGCATGGGTTGGCGCATATATGTACCAGTTCGCGACGCACTGACGATATAGTCTTGTTCTGCTATTTGGTGTAGTTTTTATGATTATTATATGAGTTTGTGTCGATACAATATCTTACATTTTGATGAGCTGTACATAAAAAAACTATTAATAATGTTTTTTTCCCTCCTTTTCAACAGAAATGAACCCGACCGTCTTTTAAGGAGGGCGATCGGATACCTCATCTGGTGATTCAGATGATTCAGGTTTTTTGTCAGTTCAGATGACCCAGATGATGAGCTCTCCGAGGAAAGTGACGAGTTAGAAACAGATGAAGAGCAGGATGGGGAACATTATTTTCTTGTCTGTTATGAGCAAAATTTTAATTTATCAGGATTTTTTTTTTTTTACGTTATTTGCGGAGTGGTATTTCCCTGTACAGTTCAGTAAAATACACTATAATAAATCAAACATTGGGATGATCTAATATTCCAAGTACTAGTAAGTAGTGATCTGGAGCATTATTGTTTCTGTTATGAAAGCAAGATTTTAATTTATTAGGATTTTTTTTTTTTACGTTGTTTGATATGAGGGGCATTTGCCTCTACAGTTGATTACTATTACATAATGAAATGCTTATATTTGGAAGCAAAATGTCACCAAACTTTAAATGTATTTTGGATGCCTTTACATAGCTATATATTTATTACCTTATCATTTTCAACTTATTACCTGGTACCATTGCAACACATCTGCAGTCATAATAAATACAAATTTACCCACAAATTGTTTATATACTCATGTTTGTAAAAGTTTATAGAAAGGGCTATTCGGGCCACAGATGTACCAATATGCAACAAGTGAAACATCTGCTCAGCACACTGGCGGCCCAGTAAGTGAACAAGGTATAAACAATCATATGTGAACATTTCATGACAATCAAATGAATACAAATGGCAAGACACATGAAATGGAAAAAAAATCTTAAGGAGCAAAAATCTTGAAAATCTGTTTTTTACACTTCAAAAAATTTCACAAAATCGACAAAACGTCTGACAGTCTTTTGTAAGGTATCAATATAATCTACAACTAAACGGCAATTTTTCTCATTTTGTACATTTTTTAAAAATGTAAAAAGAAAACGGGAGAAAAAGTGGAGAAAATTATTAGTGAAAATGAATTTCAATTTTTTTAAGCCAGAACAAAAAATGAAAAAAATTACAAAATGATAAATGTAGATCTATACACAAAGTTTCTATGGTATATTTTTTTCAACTAAAGTCTGTGAAACAAAAATAAGATTTTATGCTTTGTTTGAGTCTCCTCTACACATTCACCCAAATTTCACAAAATTCACAGAATGTCATACACTTACACCAACAAACAACATACTAAAATTTCAAAGCCTTAGGACATACTGTGTGCCCAGGAGGGACCCCCGTCTAGAGTACTGTGTACATTTTTGGTCTCCCTACTACAGAAAAGACATAGAAAAGTTGGAATGGGTCCAACGAAGAGTAACAAAGATGATTCCTAGGTTGAGAAATTTGTCATATGAACAAAGGCTTCAAGAAGTAAATTTATTCAGCCTACCAAAACGAAGAATGTGAGGCGATCTAATAGAAGTGTTTGAAATGTTTAAAGGATTCAGTGATATTAATGCGGAAGATTACTTTACAATTGATCGATAAAATAGAACAAGAAGAAATCACAATTTGAAGATAAGTGGTAAAAGATTCTCGTCGCACGAAGCTAAACACTTCTTCAATCGAGTTGTTAATGTTTGGAACTCTACATTGTGATGTCGTTGATAGTACAACAGTTACGGCCTTCAAGAATAGATTAGACAAGTGTTTTGAATCCAACCAGCAACTAAGATATTACTCATTGTCATAATAACGTTAAGTTCTTTTGAATACTGGTGTCTTTGTCCACTTTTATCGCCCGGTTAGTGGTAGCAGTAATGGTAGTTCTTTCCTCTTTCCTACATAAATTCCATGCAGTTTTTCCATGCTGCATGGTTCTTTTTCCTTTCCTGACAGCTTTGGCTGGAGGGATGGGGGGGTGGGGAGGAGCCTTCGCCTTTGCTGTCCTTCATCTTCCACCTTTGATTAGATAGTTAGTGTAGCTTGTCACAAACAACTTCGTAAGGACCAGCAGGTCTGCTGTTGTTTGTTCTTCCTTTGTGTTTCTTCGTACTGTGTGCCCAGGAGGGACCCCCCCGGGCGCCCTCCTTAACCCGAGAACGTGGGCAGACCCTTTTTTAGGCTTTCACGAGTCGTGGCTGTGGTACGGTGGACCCTAAAAAGGGCTCGCCATAAAACGCCTAATTCGAGCTAATTGTAGGCGGTGGTGGCATAGCGCAACCCTACGGTCTACGGCCTACGGGTTAATAAGGCAGTGAGGCCGCTGATTGGGTGAGCGCCAGCGATGACGTCATTGGACTCCCAGCGAATCACAAGCGTGTTTTCAGAGCTCAGCCAATCGTAAGGCTTCATCTGTGGCTTTAAAATGACCCGTTCTCTCTTTGTGTTTCTTTCTTTTCCAAGGTACGTATTTTGAGATAGCAAGGGAGTAAAGGAGGAAAAAAAGTGAGCTCCGGGGGGCAGCATGACCCAATTATAATGGCACCACTATAAACAGTTGCCTGCGCCATGACAGGCTCGGGGCCGACCATTAGGCTCAGATGGATAGTTTACCGGCGCCATAAGCCACATAAAAAAAAATATAAAAAATCTCCACGGGTCGGAACAAATAAGCGCTTTTTCAGTGTTTTCAATACCTTGAGTTTCGCGACCCTCGAGTTTAGCGCTACACCTTCGGAACGAAGCGAGCACGAAACTGGAGAGGGTACTGTAGTCATAACATAAATACTGGCCTAAGGCAAAAACCTTCTCTTTCATCGTACTTTTATTTATCCTGAAATGTACACATTTCCATTTTTTGTTGGTAATAAATATCCATAGTAACAGTGGTGGTTGGCCCAAGCCCGACGTGGTGCAGGAAAGTGTTTATACTGGCGCCGTCTATTCTTGGCTCATGCTGCGCCCGGAAGCTCATTCTTGATTTCCCTTTGACAGTTCCTTTAGAGTCCACGTTGATGGGTGGTCTTCAGGACAGCATGTGGGTGGTCTTGGGCCACTCAAGGCGACTGAAAAATCCCAGGTGGTAGCGGCGGATTCGAACCCAAATCATCCACGACGCAGTGAATACTGGACCGGCACGCTAACCACTCAGCCACCGCCTTGGATACCAACAGAAAAATGATGTATTTGTTATGGGTTGTCTTAAAATACCTATGTGTAAAGAAGGCGACGCAATGTCCCTCCCCCTTCCTCCACCAGCAGTGGGCAGCGGCTGTCAGTCATGGCAGGCCACAGAAATTTTAGGGCTGGGTTAGGTTAGGTTAGGACAACAACATGTCTTTGAACAAAAATAAAGTTGAATTAATAAGATATGGGGAAAATGGCCACCTCAAGATCACAGTACCAGGTGAAAGGTCAAGAAATTGCAGAGAAGAGCTCCGTACATGACCTGGGGGTACTAGTTAGTAATGACTTTTCACCCACTGAGCACATTGACATCACAAGGACGGCCAGCAGGATGACAGGATGGATACTCTGCACCTTCAAGACGAGGGAACCCGAACACCTCCTCCCGCTCTGTAAGTCCCTGGTGTTGTCGAAAATGGAATACCTGTGCCATCTGTGGTCCCCACACAAAATGTACAATATCAAGCGACTGGAACAGACACAAAGGGTCTTCACAAGGAAGCTGAACTCAATGAAAAATCTGAGTTACTGGGACAGGCTCAAGACTCTGCAACTCTACTCCCTCCAAAGACGAAGAGATAGTACTACATAATTAACACTGAAGAAGCAAGTGCCTAACCCATCACCACAAACTGAAGGAGGGATAACACGCCAGACACACCCCCAATTTGGCCGCACCTGCCCCAGGACATCCATTGAAACAGTCAGTCAATGTCTTAGGTCCATACATGCTGCCAGCTTTACCAACGAGGGACCAAGACTATTCAACTGCCTGCCCAGGGACATCAGGGACACCTCAAACTGCAGCATGGAGACCTTCAGGAGAAAATTTGACCTGTTTCTGCAGGGGATCCCTGATGAGCCCCCTGTCCTACACACGACTACTCCAAGGGGGGCAGAGAGTAGCTCCCTCCCTGACCAGCTGAGGCACATTAGGGGCCGCTTTCACAGTCATTTTGTTTGTTTTTATCGTTACAAATGGCGGTGATTGCCGCTATAGTATTTCCACGTAAAACTGGCCTATGGGGTAGTGGCGGCTGCGGGGTGAGCCCAGCCTTACCACACACTCTCAACACCTCTCACCTCCTCTACCACTACCCCATAGGCCAGTTTCACGTGGAAAACTATGCGTTGATCACCGCCATTGGTAACGATCAAAACAAATAAAGTGAAAGCGGCCCTAGGAGTAGGGCACAGTGTTGGGGCGGTGGACTCCCAAGTCGCCCAAAGTGAACATCACCTACACTGCAACAAGACAAGACCCATAACTTAAAATACAGTTAGTTCCGTATTGGAGAGTAAGATGTTGGTATTTTCCTGAGGTCAGGGTGGCAACCCTACACACGCATGGCCCGTCCACACCCTGGCCCTCCGCTCCTTCCTGTCCCAAGTGTACCCGTCCACACCCTGGCCAAAGCCATCTTTATATAAAAGCCTTAGCCTGGCCGCGAAAACCATCGATGACGTCACGCGTCGGGTCCGGTGGCTGGCGGTGGCCGCCCAGCTGTGGCTTGGCGCGGGAGGGGGACAAGGAGCGTCAGTTGCATTTCAAACATTGTGGTGGTCGGATGTACTCGCTCCAACACAGTGACACTCCATGTACAAGGTGAGAAACTTATTTAGTTGTGAATTAGTACAGTACTTTATTATCATAGTACTGTATAAAACTGTAAAAATCACGTGAATATCATGTGTCATATCATTCCAAACACCGTGATGAATGCTTGACGTCGGTCTTGTAATTTGGCAGCGGTATTATGTTTCATAAATCCCAAATCCCCTGTGATAAGCAGTAACAAGTCACTTTATCCCACAGTTATTCTGGCCCTGGTCACACTGACCCATAGTTCTTCCGCCCTTGGTGATTCCGGCCTGCCTTGTAAATAACTCTGACTCCCCAAGGTAACTGGCAGGTATATGAACGTGTGTGTGTGTGTGTGTGTGTGTGTGTAATTCATATTTTGCCTGTTTGCAGTCTCTGTCGAGGCAGCCAGACATTCCCCTACGGAATGAGCTCAGCTTGTTATCTCCGATATCAGGAAAGTAAGGTATGAAAAATATCCGTGACCTTTTGTGGTGTGGCTTGTGTGATGAGGCAGTGTGAAATGTGTGGTGTACTGGTAGTGTTCCTGGATGTGATGTGTGGTATGTAGTGGCTGGGTGTGATGCAGAGCACATCGACTTGCTGGGTGTGATTATGTAGCGTGGTGTACTCGTAGCTGGCCGGGTGTGTAAGGTGTTGACACCGTGGCTCAGTATTGTGAGTGGTGTGACGTGATTGGGTGTGATATGCGGTATAGCTTGTGTGGTTTGGTGTTCCTGAGTGTGATTTATGATTCGGTGAGCTGAGTATATTGTGTGTGTGTGTGTGTGTGTGTGTGGTGTAGTTTGGCTGGGTATGATGTGTGGTGTGTTGTGTGGCTCGGTGTGATGTGTTCACTTAAATATGAGCCAAGCTCATGACATAATTAAACCTATGGCTTTCAAGAGTTCATAAACTGTGTAATAAGTTTCATGTTAAAAAAAAAAATGTTACCTTCCTATAACAGGGTTGACACAGGCTTAGAAGAAAAAAAAAGTAGGTATTTTAAGCTTGTTGGTCCAATTAGGTAAATGTAAGACGCAGTCCTCGCTTTCATAGAGGTTGCCTCTTCTGCACTACCTTGATGAGACAAAAAAAAAAATGTTTTAATCTTGCTGGTCTAAGGAGAAAGGTGTGTTTTAAGCTTGATTCTCTAAGGAGAAAGGTGTTTATAAGCTTGTTAGTCTATAGAAGATGCTGTTTTAAGCTTGGTAATCTAAAGGAGAGGGCGTTTTGAGCTTACTGATTAAGTTATAATAGCATAATTCTCAGTGCTCTCAAGAACTGACTGCCTGTCTACCTTCCCCCCCTCCCACGGCCCCGCTGCATTCTCACCCATATTCTGTCCATCTCACTAATGCAAGAGTTAACCAGTACTTTCACTCCTTCATCCCTTTGACTGGTAAACTCTGGAACTCTCTTCCTGACTATTTTCCCACACTACAACTTAACTTCTTTAAAGAGTAAAGTATCAAGGCATCTTCCTAACTAAATTGGTCATTCTTCCGGATTTTCTCTTAACTTAATGCTTTTGGGTGTGGCAACTAGCGGGCTTTTTGTTGTACATTTTTTTTCCTTTGGCCACAGCCCCTGATATAAAAAAAGTAAAATATCTCCCTTTTCAGGATATTAAATTATAAATGTAATAACTGATGATGGAAGTTCTTATGAATTTTCTATTTGCTGAGGTGAATGATATAATACACCTTGACAATACGCATGTTAATTATCACTTTGTTTCTAGGTAGACTGAATCTACTGCAAGGCATCATGGACCGGTTTCATACATATGCATCTCTGGTTGGCTGGCATAAGCATGATCCTGTGAGCTAGTGTTACTCCTGGCAACTACTTTTGACTAGTTCTTCCTGTGAAACAGCTGTCTTTCAAAGGTGAGAATTTAAAATTTAACATTGCATAAAAAATTAATATATGACTGATAGGTGATAGGAATAAACAAGATAGGATTAGCAACGGGAGTACTTACTGTATAGATTTTAGAAACTGTAGCCATGTGCCAACAGGTGAGAACAGAATTATGAAAAAGGGAACATCTAGGATGATATACTTGAAATGTTTATGCTAAGGCTACAAGCCTGAGAAACAAGAAGGATGCGTTATTTAGTTATATAATGGAGGAAGATTTATGTGTAGTATGTATTATAGAGGCATGGATACCTATATAATGAAAAGTTTAAGGAGAGTAGGAAAGAGTATGATGTAGATGGGTATACCATATACCTATATTAATCAGGGAGCTGATAGGAAATAGTGTGGGTGTAGTGACTTACATGAGAAACACATTTCCCTTAGTTAGGTTAGGGATCAGATAGAATATAATCTTTGTGGGTTGATGATAGCGCAAATAAAAACAAGGTAGTAAGAATTGGAGCTTTGTATACACCACCAAATCAGTCACCTGAAGTAGATGACATTATAGGTAGTAGGTGAGGTAAATAGGGGATTTCTAGGCGGGCACTTATTATACGGGATTTTGATCTTGCCTCAGCAAACTGGGAAACAATTGTAGGTGGTACTCGTGCAGAAAATAAGATCATAGAAAGTTTTCAGGATAATTATTCAGTGCAGGTTGTAGACATACCTACTTGGACAAATATATTAGACTGTATTAATTAACATTGAGCATTGTGTGAGGGTTGTTGAGGTGTGTGTGTGTGTGTGTAGTATCTCTCTCTCTCTCTCTCTCTCTCTCTCTCTCTAGGTTATACCTAACTACTTAGATATGAGTATATACTTTATTTACACTCAAATGAACGCATTTGCTCAAAACGAGTAATGTAAAATTTAGTAGATATTAAAGGCGATATCAGTTGATTATATTAACTTATATTTTAATATACAATCTTTACTCCATACATTCCAAACGGGTTCTAATCTTTGATTACCACTTGTTATTTATTAAAAATCTATCTATATGCCAGGCTCAGATTCCCCAAACAAGGGGGTTGGCCTTAGAAGAGGCATCGACAGATCCACACTTGGAAAGGGTCCAACCTATAAATAAATCCATAATATTTTCAATAACTTGCCTATCACATTGTTGCTACAAGGTTTCATAAAACTTGTATTTGCAGATGCCGAGGTCATGCTGTGTGCCAGGATGCAAGTCCAACTATAAATCTGCAGATGCCTCTGCATTCAGTTTCCCTAAAGATGAACAGCGACGGCAGCAGTGGATGAGGGCTATCCACAGGAAAGACTTTACTCCAACAGAAAATACAATTGTTTGTTCCAAGCACTTCCAAAACGTTTCATCATTACAGAAGACAGTATGACACGCGCTGATGGAACTGTAGTAACAGCAAAGAGAGGCAGGCCATCTCTACATAAAGATGCTTGTCCAACCATCTTTGAAAACCAGCCCAAGTATATGTCCAAGGAAATACCAGCTCCTCGCACCACTCCACAGGAAAGGAGAGACAAGCTAATTGAACGTGATGAAATGGTGTTCAGTGATTGGATTGAGAAAGACCAAATAAACAGCTTTAAAGAATTTTGTGAAGGATTTACTGAAAAGCTCTCTAAAGGTTGGCTGCATCTTTCCAGTGATGACTATGTGTCTTTCCTTAGAATTAACTGCGATGGCCAACCAAAGCTAACAGTGTCCTTTAAAGTTATGTCAGATTTAACAGTTTCAGTGTGGCTTGAAAATAATACCTTAAAACCAAGAAAGTTGAAGTGGCTTTTAGGAGAAGCAAATGCATGTGATTTGTGGTCAAAATTTGAGAATTTACTTAGTCACCTTAATCTTGAATCTGCATCAACTTTAACTGTCACTGATAAACTTACTCAGTGTAAAGAAACTATTGAAGAGATTTTGGAAACTGACAATGATGAAATGAGCTCCAAAAAGAAAGTGATGTGGTTCTGTGCTGAACAACTAGGTTTGATCTGCAAAGATAGTATGAAATACAGCTGTGATTTTTGGTTTGGTCTTACAGTGTGTTTATGACCAATCCATCACTGTACACAAGTCTGCGTGACAGTGGAGTTCTCGTTCTTCCTCACCCTAATTACCTTAGGAAACTGAGTATATCTACTGGTGCTAAGTGTCTAAATACAGAAAATTCACATGAACTGTTTCTGAAGGAAACATTTTCTAGTCTGAAAAGTGAAGAAAAACTGGTGAACGTACTGCTTGATGAGATACATGTAAAGAAGGGTCTTTCTTATAAAGGAGGGAAAATTTATGGTGCTTCTGTGAATTCAGATGAACCAGCAACAACAATTCAGGCTTTCATGATTTCATCACTTTTATCAAAGCACAAGCATGTTGCTGCTTTGTATCCAGTCTGCAAACTGACAGCTGACACCCTTCTTGACTTAACACACAAAGTTTTGGCATTCCTACATGATATTGGATATAAAGTTGTTTCATTGATTTCTGACAATAACAGGGTTAATAGAAAGATGTTTGAAAAGTTATGTGATGGGCCTCTTACCCCCTCCATTTCAAATCCCTATGATTCAAGTGAGCAACTTTTCCTCCTGTTTGATTCAGTCCATTTGCTAAAATGTATACGAAATAATTGGCTCAATCAGAAGAAACCCATTCAAACTTTTGTAATACCTTCACCTTCCAACCTCACAATTCAAGAGGAAGCAAGTTTACAGCCACTGAAAGAACTGTATGCCAAAGAAAGAAAGAAATGTGTGAAGCTAGCTCCAGGCTTATCAGAAAAAGTACTTTTCCCCAATAACTTAGAAAGGCAGAATGTACAGCTTGTTGTGAGGTTGTTTGATAAAAAGAATGTGGCTGCACTGAAAACTATGAATTTGCCAGGTGTGTCAGGCACTGCTGCTTTCTTGCAACAAATCATGTCATGGTGGCATATAGTAAATGTTAAAACTCCAGATAAAGGTGTTGCCCTCCGTCAAGCACAATGTGACCCCATCAGGCAGGATTCATCTACAGATCCAAACTTGCTGTTTCTCACTACCTTTGTTCAGTGGCTTGCAGCTTGGGAGGGAATGGAATTGGTGCAGCATGAAAGGATTGGTCAGCTCTCGCGAGAAACAGCTTTTGCTCTGAAGCACACTACAGCAACCCTAGTTAAGTTATGTGATTACCTCTTGAAAGACCATGACTTTCGCTATGTTTTGTTGGGAAAGTTCCAAACAGACAAACTGGATGGTAGATTTGGACAATACAGGAAAATGAGTGGTGCAAATTATAATGTGGCTGTTGCTCAAGTAATGGAATCTGAGAGGAAAATCAAAGTTATTAATGTTCTTTCAATGGGTTCATCAAAATTTGGACCATTAACTCTCACTGAATTGAACCACTCTCAACTTGAATCTAAATCTCACTCTGAATCCGTAGACTGTCTGGAGAAATTCAAGGGTGTTGAGAAGTATGTCAAAGAGCAGAGTTTGTCAAAGCAAGATGAAAGTGTGATGATGTACATTGCTGGTTATGTAGCTCATGTAGTCAGGAAAAGACTTAAGTGTGACCTGTGTGTGAGTCGGATTTCTCTTGATAAAGTAATGGAGGCAGAAATTCCTGAAGAATGTCAGTATCTCCACAGTCTTGATAGAGGAGGCTTGAAATGGCCAACAGATTTCACTCTGTGTGTATCCACACCTATCAAATATTTCAAGCTCTCCTAAACAATTTTAAGACAGAATTTATTCAGTGCACCAGTAACCAACGACTAGCCCTCGTTAGGTTATCACTGAATTTTCAAGGGACTCTGGTTGATGTAGAGGAATGTTGTCCATGTAATACATCAGTAAGTCAACTTCTGAGGATGTGTATTTGGCCTGTGACAAATATTTTGTTGAATAACTTCACAAAATCATACAATGATACAGTAGGCCGAAAGGACGATAAAAAAAGGAAGCTGTCAACATTGAAAGAGTCTTAGAAGACAGTATATAGGTTATCTCTTAAGACATTTTCAATTACGGATCAATGTAGGTATTTTATTGCAATGGAGGATGGTTGTGTGACTGATGATATATGCTCTGTAGAGTGGTAGGGATTGATTTAGATAAATGCTTTCAGTATTTACGTATTGCCCTTTTTTCTTGAGCATATTTTCTATTTTGGGGCACAACATTTATCTACACAAATATTGTTTTGACCTGATATTTACTCCCTGAAATATTATTGATTTATTTTTTTCCATTAAAGTAAATGGTATGTTTTCATCAATATTTTTATTTCCCTGACTAATGCTATATCTGGATAAAGGTAAGTGATACATTTATTAGAGAAACCAGGATCTAAATTAAAAATAAAAAAAAACCTAATGGAGATCTAGATTTACTATACAAGATGAAGTAAATATAAAATTACTACTAATACATGCAATCATGTACAGTAATAATAATAATAATAATAATAATAATAATAATAATAATAATAATAATAAATAATAAATAATTAAAAGGTAATAATAATAATAATAAAAATAATAGTTATCATAATGATACTATTAATAATGTTAGTGGATAGCGTGAAAAAGGTGGATGAGAAATTAGAAGAGTTTTAGTGAGTGAGGCATTGCGGACCCAACGCGTGACGTCATCGATCCCAGGCTAAGGCTTTTATATCAAGATGGCTTTGCCCTGGCCCTCCCCTCCTTCCTGTCCCAAGTACAGCCCGTCCACACCCTGGCCCTCCGCTCCTTCCTGTCCCAAGTGTACCTATCCACACCCTGGCCCTCCCCTCCTTCCTGTCCCAAGTGTACCCATCCACACCCTGGCCCTCCCCTCCTTCCTGTCCCAAGTGTACCCGTCCACACCCTGGCCCTCCGCTCCTTCCTGTCCCAAGTGTAGCCCGTCCACACCCTGGCCCTCCGCTCCTTCCTGTCCCAAGTGTACCCGTCCACACCCTGGCCCTATGCTCCTTCCTGTCCCAATTACAGAACGTCCACACCCTGGCCCTCCGCTCCTTCCTGTCCCAATTACAGCCCATCCACACCCTGGCCCTCCGCTCCTTCCTGTCCCAAGTACAGCCCGTCCACACCCTGGCCCTCCGCTCCTTCCTGTCCCAAGTGTACCCATCCACACCCTGGCCCTCCCCTCCTTCCTGTCCCAAGTGTACCCATCCACACCCTGGCCCTCCCCTCCTTCCTGTCCCAAGTGTACCCGTCCACACCCTGGCCCTCCGCTCCTTCCTGTCCCAAGTGTAGCCCGTCCACACCCTGGCCCTCCGCTCCTTCCTGTCCCAAGTGTACCCGTCCACACCCTGGCCCTATGCTCCTTCCTGTCCCAATTACAGCCCGTCCACACCCTGGCCCTCCGCTCCTTCCTGTCCCAAGTACAGCCCGTCCACACCCTGGCCCTCCGCTCCTTCCTGTCCCAAGTGTACCCGTCCACACCCTAGCCCTATGCTCCTTCCTGTCCCAATTACAGCCCATCCACACCCTGGCCCTCCGCTCCTTCCTGTCCCAATTACAGCCCATCCACACCCTGGCCCTCCGCTCCTTCCTGTCCCAATTACAGCCCGTCCACACCCTGGCCCTCCCCTCCTTCCTGTCCCAATTACAGCCCGTCCACACCCTGGCCCTCCCCTCCTTCCTGTCCCAATTACAGCCCGTCCACACCCTGGCCCTCCGCTCCTTCCTGTCACGGGCTCGTATTCCCAGTATACAAGATGATTGTGGATATTGACTCCGCGCCTCCAGAATACGATAATACGCCTCCATATATCATAGTAAAAAAAAAAGTACTTGGAAGTAAAGAAGCCGAATTAATCCCCTTTCCCCAATGATCTTTGGGGACCTGCGTGAACTCGGGGTATTTTAGTGGGGGAGCATATTTAAACTACTCCAACCGAACTTTACGACTTGCTAACGAGGGGGCTTCACCCCCCCTCGACCCCCCTTCTAACCCCCCCCTCTTAAAGGTGCGTGTTCTAAAAAAAAAATAACCACGCGTGGTGGACCTGGTCTCACATGCGTGGGCTAATGGCTAACAAAGCGTACCATCGCTAACCAAGCGTATTATCGGAAATAGTATTAGGTAAAGGTGCGTGTTCACACCAAAAAAATAATAATAACAACGCGTGGTGGACCTGGTCTCACATAGCGTATCATTGCTAACTGGATCGTTGGCAACGCTGCTCATATTGCAATGGCGTCGCCATGTAAACACATCGTCCGTATGTATAATATGCCCTTAAGTACAATATAGAGGTGCGGAGTGATTTTCAATAATTACCTTGCGTGGTTTCCGTAGTTAAAAAAAAAAACCCGGAATGTATGAAATTTCCCTACATCTTAGTAATTGTAAGGAATTTCCCTACATCTAGGGTATTTTTCAACCCCTCAAAACTCAAAAACTATGCATTTGCAACGCATTTCATGTTTACCACCGCATTCCCCGAAGTCTCAATGGCCCCCTAGCCAATTTTGGTTGCGAGGGGTGAGTATGGGCAAACACTAGAATAATACCCCCAAGTGTAGCCCGTCCACACCCTGGCCCTCCCCTCCTTCCTGTCCCAAGTGTACCCGTCCACACCCTGGCCCTCCCCTCCTTCCTGTCCCAAGTGTACCCGTCCACACCATGGCCCTACCCTCCTTCCTGTCCCAAGTGTACCTGTCCACACCCTGGCCCTCCCCTCCTTCCTGTCCCAAGTGTACCCGTCCACACCCTGGCCCGCCCCTCCGTCCTGTCCCAAGTGTACCCGGCCACACCCAGGCACACCCCTCCTTGCTGTCCCAAGTGGAGCCGTCCAAAACCTGGCCCTCCCTCCTTCCTGTCCCAAGTACAGCCCATCCACACCCTGGCCCTCCCTCCTTCCTGTCCCAAGTGTAGCCTGTCCACTACCTGGCCCTCCCCTCCTTCCTGTCCCAAGAACAGCCCGTCCACACCCTGGCCCTCCCCTCCTTCCTGTCCCAAGTGTAGCCTGTCCACACCCTGGCCCTCCCCTCCTTCCTGTCCCAAGTACAGCCCGTCCACACCCTGGCCCTCCCCTCCTTCCTGTCCCAAGTGTAGCCCGTCCACACCCTGGCCCTCCCCTCCTTCCTGTCCCAAGTACAGCCCATCCACACCCTGGCCCTCCCTCCCTGTCCCAAGTGTACCGTCCACACCCTGGCCCTCCCCTCCTTCCTGTCCCAAGTGTAGCCTGTCCACACCCTGGCCCTCCCTCCTTCCTGTCCCAAGTACAGCCCCTCCACACCCTGGCCCTCCCTCCTTCCTGTCCCAAGTGTACCTGTCCACACCCTGGCCCTCCCTCCTTCCTGTCCCAAGTGTACCCGTCCACACCCTGGCCCTCCCTCCTTCCTGTCGCAAGTGTACCCGTCCACACCCTGGCCCTACCCTCCTTCCTGTCCCAAGTGTAGCCGTTCCACACCCTGGCCCTCCCCTCCTTCCTGTCCCAAGTGTACCCGTCCACACCCTGGCCCTCCCCTCCTTCCAGTCCCAAGTGTACCCGTCCACACCCTGGCCCTCCCTCCTTCCTGTCCCAAGTGTACCTGTCCACACCCTGGCCCTCCCTCCTTCCTGTCCCAAGTGTTGCCCGTCCACACCCTGGCCCTCCCTCCTTCCTGTCCCAAGTGTAGCCGTCCACACCCTGGCCCTCCCTCCTTCCTGTCCCAAGTACAGCCTGTCCACACCCTGGCCCTCCCCTCCTTCCTGTCCCAAGTACAGCCCGTCCACACCCAGGCCCTCCCCTCCTTCCTGTCCCAAGTACAGCCCGTCCACACCCTGGCCCTCCGCTCCTTCCTGTCCCAAGTGTACCCGTACCCACCCCGGCCCTCCCTCCTTCCTGTCCCAAGTGTGTACCTGTCCACACCCTGGCCCTCCCTCCTTCCTGTCCCAAGTGTACCCGTCCACACCCTGGCCCTCCCCTCCTTCCTGTCCCAAGTACAGCCTGTCCACACCCTGGCCCTCCCCTCCTTCCTGTCCCAAGTGTAGCCCGTCCACACCCTGGCCCTCCCCTCCTTCCTGTCCCAAGTACAGCCCGTCCACACCCTGGCCCTCCCCTCCATCCTGTCCCAAGTCCAGCCCGTCCACACCCAGGCCCTACAATCCTTCCTGTCCCAAGTGTAGCCTGTCCACACCCTGGCCCTCCCCTCCTTCCTGTCCCAAGTGTAGCCCGTCCACACCCTGGCCCTCCCTTCCTTCCTGTCCCAAGTGTTGCCCGTCCACACCCTGGCCCTCCCTCCTTCCTGTCCCAAGTGTGGCCTTCAACACCTGGCCCTCCCCTCCTTCCTGTCCCAAGTGTAGCCCGTCCACACCCTGGCCCTCCCCTCCTTCCTGTCCCAAGTGCAGCCCGTCCACACCCTGGCCCTCCCCTCCTTCCTGTCCCAAGTGTTGCCCGTCCACACCCTGGCCCTCCCCTCCTTCCTGTCCCAAGTGTAGCCCGTCCACACCCTGGCCCTCCCCTCCTTCCTGTCCCAAGTGTTGCCCGTCCACCACCTGGCCCTCCCTCCTTCCTGTCCCAAGTGTAGCCCGTCCACACCCTGGCCCTCCCCTCCTTCCTGTCCCAAGTGTAGCCCGTCCACACCCTGGCCCTCCACCACCCGCACACTCACCCTGGGGGCCTGCACGCCGAGGGGCTCCTCCTCCTCCACGAGAAACACTGCCAGGGCACTTCAGGGCACGCGGCGGACCTCGACCTTGATCTTGATGTCACAGGGGACTTGTTTGCTTCCTCCTCTTCTTCTTCTCCTTCCTTTATAGCTTCTTGGCTCCTTCTTGATTTTTTCTCTTTTCTGTCTCCCTGTATTCAGACTTTAAGATTTTATGCTTTCCGATTGACCTATTTTCCCATTTCTTTATTTTTTTTCCTGTTTTCTTCTTTTCCTTTCTCCTCTTGTTTATCTGCAACAATAAACTATCAATCAATCAAATCTCCTCTTTGCACATCTTCTTAGGTCCTTCTTGATTCTTTATTTTTTCTGTGTACCTAGATTCAGATTTTCCTGTTTTCCTCTTCTGATTTAGTACATATTTTTTCCCATTTTTCTTTTATTTCCGTATTTTCTTCTTCTTTTGTGATGATCTGCTTCTTTTTTCTCTTCTTCACACTATATTCAGGCTTTCCTATTTTCCGATTTGCCTATTTTCCCTATTTTTTCTTCTTTTCTTTCTAATTGGAGACTTTTTATGCCCTAAGTTGTTGTCTTTTTATGCATTTTATTTATGGTCTTTTATTTCTTGTATTTTCTTTTCCTTACGCTTAGTTTTATCCTTGGAGGAATAATACATGGAGTGGCCCTCAGCGGGTCGCTCTCTTGGAGGAAGATTCTTCCTCCTCTTGAGCAGGCATTGCCTAACTTTGTAATAACTACCGATGAAGTCCTTGAAGCTCTCCAGTCCCTTAAAACAAATACAAGCCCCGGACCTGACAACGTATATCCTATACTGCTTAACCCTAGAATGGAAACCGTTTGCCGTTTGGCACAAAAATTAAGGTGTTTTTGAAACTCGTGTAGACGTTGAACAACTACCTTTCCCTAAACGTGATTGGCTTCCCCATGTCCTCCAGGATCACTTCATGGTCAAACTGTCCAAGTACCCCCGTGTTCGGGCTGTCCATGTGTACTGTGATGGCTCCGTAGATGGCAGCAGGTCGGGCTGTGGCGTGTTTATCCGGGATCACGCTTCCCCCACCCAGTACACTGACATTGAGGTTACCAGGCGGCTGCCGGGGTACCTGTCCTCGACCCGGGCTGAGCTGTATGCCATCCTTGAGGCTCTCCACACTGTAGCAGCTTTGCACGAAAATGTCTACTTGTTTGTTGATAGCCAGGCTGCATTGCATGAACTTGTGTCCTCCTCCCCTGCCGACTGTGATCTTGTAGCTAAGTGCCTGACTGCCGTCCGTGCCCTTGAGGCCACAGGTGCCACGGTCCACTTCACCTGGGTGCCCTCTCATGTGGGCATCCAGCTCAATGAGAAGGCAGACTGCCTTGCTCGACGAGCCCTTCAGGATGACACAGTGGACCCTGGCATTGACTATACGCTTAGCTATGTTAAGAATAGATTTAGGCATTATTCACGTGATAGCATTGCTACCCAACTCAGACACTGCTGTGACAATGGCAGCGCCAGCAGCCTCCACTATGTTAGTGTCTCCCAGCGCTGTGTTTACCCCTATGGGCGACACAGTGCCCCTCAGGATGTGGTAGCAATGCGCCTTAGGCTAGGCTATAGGTACTACTGGGAGGTTAGTAACTCCCCTGGTGTCTGCTGCACGCTCTGTGCCAGGCCGAGGGGCCACACACTGCATCACTATGTCATGGAATGCCCTCTCATTGCTAAGTTTAAGCCACGGGACTGCCTTGACCTGCCCCAGACAATTTGTTGGCTCCTGAACCATGATGTCCTCCCTGCTATCCTCAAGGAACACCCTCAGTTTGCACCAAGGAGGTGATGCCGTGTGTGGCAGCCTGAACTACTGCCGTGCTATACAAGGCTGTGATCTCTGCAGTATTTTACTTTAAGGACTAGTATTTACTCTATCTCTGTATTCATTCCCATCTAGTGCTTGGGCAATGTTCTCCGTCCCCACATTTTATTGTCTTATTGTCCAGGGGGAGGTACTGCCCCCTCCCTTGTTGTGCTTTCCTTCCTACCATTGTATCTTTTTAATTTCATGGTGCTACCTACTCATGTATTAATAGTTGTATAATCTCACTCTGTCCTGCCTGGGGGTAGGGATGGCATGTTCCTCCCTTCTCCCTTGTTGTTTACCTGCAACAATAAACTATCAATCAATCAATCAACTCATTCACGGGCATGTATTAGTGCGTCGGGTGCCCTGTTGAGGAGAGGGTATCACAGTCCTCTGCTCCTTCTCACTTCTCTGGTATGAGTGCCCCGTGTGCCATTCGGCACAGCGTTTCCAGTAACGTTATTTTTGTTGTCAAATAAAGTTTTGGAAGTGGCCATTTTGACCCAGGTGTGACGACATGTAGGAATTTTTTTGGGGGGTGAGTATACATTAGCCTTTGTACTTCACAAAAACGCTATATACAGAAGTTTTTTTTTATTCGGTGATGCGTGATAACGTCCATGTTACGAGACAGATCGTTCAGTGAGTATGACTTGGCAGCATTTCTTTGGTGTGAGGACGTGCTTTCATCACGTTGCAAGCAGGAGAATCGCCATTTTCCTTTGTCATTCGGTACATGGTTTCCTGGCGCCGTATGTTCAACCGGTCGTATCTCACCATTTGGTCCTAATTCCTCCATTGTGGTCGCAAGTGCTGCTCCGTACGTGCGATGTTCAAACAAAGACTACATATAAAAGAAAGACAGGAAAGCTGAACGAAACTCTGTGAGCAGCTGGCGTCGGCTCGCTAGATGGCCTTGGTGTAATACGACAGCATCTCCTCCGAGGCAAACCCACTCCTAGATCTCGGGCGCTTTCCAATACACTCCTTGGCAGCTCGAAGAGTCACATTTGAAGGTATCCCACAGTTCTACAGGGTTCT
Organism: Eriocheir sinensis; assembly: GCF_024679095.1. NCBI lineage: Eukaryota > Metazoa > Arthropoda > Malacostraca > Decapoda > Varunidae > Eriocheir > Eriocheir sinensis. Next base: position 1,121,008 of record NC_066550.1, on the reverse strand, counting down.
CAAGGGAGCCGAGCACATTGAACTGATTTGAGACTGTCACTGCATAGTCTTGAGCACATGCCAAGTCTTTCAGCCTTCTTGACCTGACATGAAGCTTGTGTGTTGCAACAACAAGCCTGTGGTCAGTTGCAAAGAACTCAGTACTCCGGTAAACCCTGCAGTTCTGAAGGATCCTCCAACGAGTACTTACGAGGATGTGGTCAATCTCCTTAGGTACACCTACGGCATCGCTGTACCAAATCCAGCGGTGCAGCTCTGGGCCCGTATCCTCGAGAGCTATTAACTTTTACTCTTAAAGTTACTATCAAAGTTAATAGTTTCAAATTATTAAAAGTAAAAGCTATCCTCGTCAACTTTGAGTGTAGGTATTAGCAAAACCTGGCTACTATTATCTTCTTCTTCTTCTTCTTTATGGCGAGCTCGTTGCTAAAGGCGGTGTCACACTAGCACTTTTTCCGTCGATTAATGCGATTTCCGTCGATTTTTCATCGTTCCGCATGAACTTATCGCATGAATTTGTCAGACGATCAGGATCGTTTCCGCCTGCAAATTTCCGCCTTTGTTTACATTTCCAAGACCAAGACCGAGACTTTCCGAGCCTAGAGACAGACTGGGTGAAGAGCGAGAGAGGAGTGAGGCAGGGTTGCATTCTGTCACCAACATTATTTAGCCTGTATACAGAGGAGCTGGCAGTTAGGATGAGAAGAATGAATGCGGGAGTGAAAGTTGGAGAGGACAAGTTGTGTGTGTTGTTGTATGCGGACGATGTTGTGATTTTGAGTGACTCTGCGGGAGACTTACAAAGAATGTTAGATGTGGTAGGGGGCTATGGAAGAGATTTTGGTGTTAGATTTAGTAGTGAGAAGAGCAAGATTATGATAGTCAATAGGTCAGAGGATGAGAGAGAAACAACTTGGAGACTGGAAGGGAATGAGTTGGAACAGACCGAAGAATACAAGTACCTAGGGGTGTGGATGGAGGTAAATGGATGCGGCAGGGCCAAGAATGTAAAGATAAGTTTGACAAACCAGTGGGTAGGCCGTTTAGGGAGTGCAGCGAGGATGAGAGCGAGCAAGTATGATGTCATCCGTGAGGTTTGGAAGAGTGTGGCTGTCCCGAGCATTATGTATGGAATGGATGTGATGACATGGAATGAGAGTGAGATACAAAAATTGGAGGTGGGGCAGAATAGGGTAGCAAGAATGGCACTGAATGCACCAAGGTTTGCAGCAGTAGAGGCTCTTAGGGGTGACATGGGATGGAGCACGTTTAGGGAAAGACTAATAAAGGCAACCTTGAGATATAAAGTGAGACTGGAACAAATGGAGGATGCAAGATTAGCAAGAAAAGTATACTTGTGGAATATAAGAGATGGCAAATGGGCGAATAAATGTGGGCGAATGATAGACAGGAATGTTATGCTAAGTAGGTGGGTGTACCGACCCTTTGAGGATAGGCAAAATGTGTTTGAATGGAGAGTAACAAACAGAAATGGAGAGGGGTTTGAGTGGGATGTAAGAAAGTGGAAGAATGTGATAGATATGGCAGTTAAAGATGAGGGATTGAGCAAGTGGAAGAATGAGATGGAAAGAAAGGAAACTCTCGACTGGTATAGGGAGAAAGAGGCCCCAAAGTGTGAGGTGTGGTATGAGGGAAGCCTGGGAGGTGATCTTCTTTTCCGTGCTAGAGCGCAGTGTCTGGATGTGAATGCAAGGAACTATAGATGGTCTGAGTCCCGCAGCAAAGTGTGCCAGATGTGTGACAGGGGTGTGGACGAGACTGTGCAGCATGTAGTGCTGGAATGCAAGAAGTATGACAGGGAGAGAACGAAGATGATGCATGTGTTTTTGAGCGAGATGGGACGTGATGTAAACGGGAGGACTGGAAGGGAGTGGATGGTGCTGCTGCTGGGGCTCAGTGGAGAGACGAGTGGACGAGTGATTGAGGCAGTGAAAGAGTTCTTGGAGGGCATGTGGCGTGAAAGATATAGGGAATGATATCTTGCCCCGAGAACATAGACTTTCCGCATGTTTTTTGTTTTCTTTTCACAGGAGCTGCCGATACAAAGGCCTGGCTGGGGAGAAATCCCGAGCCACCTGTGACATCAAGATCAAGATCAAGTGGCTTCAACCTGTCTCAAACGCTCTCCTGCAGTGACAGCCTTCCTCATCCTGGTGTCATTTCTGGCAATAAGAGGTGTCACTAACTCCAGAAGTCTGTGGTACTGGCTTTTGTCCAACCTGATCCAATTCTTCAGAGTCTCATGATCCTCTAAACTCAGCTCTTTTAACAGCCTGTGGTACACACTTTCTCTTTCCCGACGAGCCAACCATGAGCGCATCCATGCACGCTTTTTGGCTTGTTTAGCTCGTCTAAGTCTCACAATACACAGTATTAGGTTCAGAGCAGCGTATCTTTGCCGCAGCGTGGACTCCATGTTTGTTTACATTCCTTGGTCTGTGCCGACGGAAAGTTTCAGACGAAACACAGTTTGTGTGTGACAGGCTGCAGCCAAGATATCGACGATTTTCAGAAAAACGACGGAAAAAGTTGACGGAAAAAGTGCTAGTGTGACACCGCCTTAAGGACGCCTCCGTGCAAAACGTAAACATCCGACATGAATTAAGTATATATTTCAAAAGAAAAATAAAGAAAAGATGTATAAATGTACAACAGAAACATAATAAATGGCAAACACAAGAAAATACTGAGTTTTGTGGCGGATAGAAGCAGCCTCAAAGGCTGTTTTTACTCCGTCACTCGTCAATGCCCGTATCTCCCCGCCTGCGTCACGACTTGCTCTGCTGAAATTACCGCACCATAACCACGTCATCTGCCCCAATGATCTACGGGCCGGAGAACCAGCGCAGAAAAGGAGTAAGTTTAATTGGTCGCCAGATGAAACGGTCTTCTTACATCAAATTCAAGAAAAAATACGTATAATCAGAGGGTGTTATGGGAAGAGTATCACCCCTGAGGATAAGAAGAGAGCGTGGACTGAAGTGGCAGAAGCTGTAACAAGGTTAGTAATCACATATTCATGGTTCAATCAGCTTACAAACTAACCTAACCTAATCAATTGGGTATTTTTTGCATAATAACACAACCACTGACCTCCCAAACAGAACATACCTTTTCATTCTGTATCTAAATAGTTTCATTATGACCATTTCTGCCACAACCCCCTCTCCCTCAACAACCTAACATAACTAAACCTAACCATGCCAAACCTGCCCTGTCCTACCGAACACATCCTAACTTAACATGCCAAGTTTGTTGGGGGGGAAGAGGGGGTTTTTATATATAGTTAAGGCATATTTGCCCTGTTTTCAGTCTTTATTTATTTTTATTTGTTTATTATTTTTTTTTATTGGGGATGCTAGGCATGCCAGACTATGGACACTTTTACAAGTACTTTATGTCAAGACTATATGGGAATGGGTAGGTTTTGTGAGAATGGTAAAGTAAGATTAAAATAGTATATTTATAGCATTGGTCAAACAGATTATGGTGATATAATGTTAGATTGGAATGTACTCAAGAGAATTAAATTAAGGTTAATGCTTTTATTTTTTGTTACATATTCACATATTCATGATTCAAGTAACTTGCAAACTAACCTAACCTCGTCAAATGGGTATTTTTGTATACAAACACAACCACAGAGTTTCCAAACAGGACATACTTTTTCCTACTGCTCCATGTGAATAGCATCATCATGACCATTTCTGCTGCAACCCCCACTCCCTCAACAATCTAACACAACTAAACCAACTCCTGCTAAACCTGTCCTACCTAACACGTCCTAACCTAACATGGTAGGTCCCCAAGTTTGTTAGGGTGGAAAGGGGGTTAGTATAAGAGAGTCAAGTCATATTTACCTGTTATTTTATTTATTCCTTATTTAGATTTTTTTTGGGGGGTGGGTGGGTTGGGCATGCCAGGCTCTCAACACTTTTACAAGTATTTTATGTTAAGACTATATCGGAATAGGTAGATTTGATGAGAATGGTAAAGTAAGATTAAAATATTATTTTGATAGCATTGGTCAAACAGTTTCTGGTGATATAATGTTAGGTTAGAAGTACTCAAAAGAATGGAATTAAGATTAATGCTTTGAATTTTTTTGTATAGCTGTATTGTGTAATATCATCCTACTTAGAGAAAAGCATTTTAGAAAAGTAGGTAATGAAAAGTAGTATTTATGGCCATGTTCATAACAACTAAAAGTTAATGTCTTATGATGCATGTAAATAAAATATTGGTACTGATTTAGCTTTCCATCACAGCATGTATTAAATGTTATTGGAGAAGTTATGGGAAATAAAAAGCATGCCATAGTGAAACAATTAAGAAACTTGCTTCACATTTATACCCTGACAGTGCCTTCCCTGGGAGTGGACCCCGTACGCAGGATGACTGTGAGAGGCGTTGGTACAACATACAACAAAAATCAAAGCCTTGCATTGCCAAGTGCAAGAATGAGCAGCAGCAGACTGGTAATTTTTTTTAGTTGTTATGTCTTTAAATGTAAAACTTATATTAGTTAGTTTTTTATGTGCTCACAGAATGCAGCTATACTGGCCACAATGCCTTTATTTCAGCTTAAAGTTAATAAGTTCATAGCAGTGAACTGCATATTTGATATAGAAATTTTTTTAATGTTCATCTGTCAATGACTATCAATCTATCTAAATACCTTGGTTGTCTTCCCCCAGTGAAGGGTTTTAGCCAAGACAGGCACACACTCACACACTCACACTCATGTACACCACTCTCTCAGCTGCACAGCCCCTGAGGGAGTAAAAAAGGCCCTCACTGTATGGGGGATTAGCTGCACAGTTCAGACAGGGAACTTCCACACCAAGGCCTCACAGCATACACTGGTTTACCCCTGCCCCATCATAACAATGACATTTCCCCCAGCACCTGAGTGCCCCACACGTGTGGCACCACAGATACGCAGGCGCCTGCCTATATAACTATGACATTAACTGTGGTAGATAAACTGGTGTATGACATCATAGGCTGCTCGTCTCATGTATTTGAAGGGGTACCAGAGCCATTCAGCATTGACATGATGTGCTAGGGATAGGACAGCAGCAACAGTCAAGCAGCAGTGAAATATTGACTGGCCTGTATGTTTATGGCAAAAACTTTTATATTCTTATTAAAACAATTTATTAATTACCCTTAAATTCATATTCTTTGTAGATACACACTTTATCAGTATTCCTAGAGACCATCCCAGCACATTGTTCATTACTTGTGGAAAAGATACCATTAGCTGCTCCAGCAACAGCCACTGCTTCAATATCTGCTGGCCCTATGACACCAGCCACTGCTTCATCATCTGCTGGCCCAATGACACCTGCCACTGCTTCATCATCTGCTGGCCCAGTGACACCTGCCACTGCTTCATCATCTGCTGGCCCTATGACACCTGCCACTGCTTCATCATCTGCTGGCCCAATGACACCTGCCACTGCTTCATCATCTGCTGGCCCAATGACACCTGCCACTGCTTCATCATCTGCTGGCCCAATGACACCTGCCACTGCTTCATCATCTGCTGGCCCAATGACACCTGCCACTGCTTCATCATCTGCTGGCCCAATGACACCTGCCACTGCTTCATCATCTGCTGGCCCAATGACACCTGCCACTGCTTCATCATCTGCTGGCCCAATGACACCTGCCACTGCTTCATCATCTGCTGGCCCTATGACACCTGCCACTGCTTCATCATCTGCTGGCCCAATGACACCTGCCACTGCTTCATCATCTGCTGGCCCTATGACACCTGCCACTGCTTCATCATCTGCTGGCCCAATGACACCTGCCACTGCTTCATCATCTGCTGGCCCAATGACACCAGCCACTGCTTCATCATCTGCTGGCCCAATGACACCTGCCACTGCTTCATCATCTGCTGGCCCAATGACACCAGCCACTGCTTCATCATCTGCTGGCCCAATGACACCTGCCACTGCTTCATCATCTGCTGGCCCAATGACACCTGCCACTGCTTCATCATCTGCTGGCCCAATGACACCTGCCACTGCAAGGGATGACAATGAAGCTGCTCCACCACAGTCACCACCTACTTCATCAGAGTTGAGAGATGCCTTTCATAGGGCAGCAGTATAATTTTTTTATGCTGGGGCTGAATATTACTGCCTCAAGGCTATGATTTTGTCACTTTTTTTTTTTATTACTGATAAGGTTAGGGTGGAAGGGGTGAAAAATAATCTCTGCTGTTTTTCAACAGAAATGGTTAGCAAATTCATTCAAAGCACAAAATTTACCAGAAAAAAAATTGTGTGCCATTGTGAGTGGGTTCACTTGAGATTGGGCTCCAATACGCCTCCGTGGTCTAGTGGTCAGCATGCCTGGCTTCTACGCGGGCCTGGGTTTGAATCCCGGCCTGGGCAGTCGGAGTGCAGCTCACCCAGCTGATCATCCTCCCTCTCGGGCTGGTCGATAAATGACTACCTGGGGAAACTGTGGTAACCCGGATGTCACACTGGCCCTGTGTCCCGGGGTAATGGGCTCCCTCCCACCACAGGCTCAAGGGCCAATGTTACAGAGATGAGCATTAGCTTATAACACCTTTAGGCACCGATCATATTTGCATTTTATGTAGTCTGTGATGCAGGCAGGATATTCATTAGCACCTAATTAGACTCATGCTGCTCTCCAGTGCTCTCTGATGAACTCACAATCAAAGATGTAGTATACCTATATGGTAGCATTGAGTAATCTTAGGTCACTTGGTAAAGTGTTCACCTAAGTCCGACCCAAGCTGACAACATAAACCTAAGCGTGTTTGCAAGCTGAGTGTTTAGAATATTGGCATAATAATAAAAGATGCTGAAAACTGGATTCCACTACTTTATTAAATATATGAATAATTATATACTGAATTTGTAATGGAGCCAAGATAAAAAAGTTATATTTTTCAGCGGTCATACCATGATCTCATGAAAATAATTGGGTTGACATAAATAATTAATTACTACGTATTTTGGTATGATGCCCATTGCACGTTAATACCATAGCTTTGCGAGCATTGAGTAATCTTAGGTCACTTGGTAAAGTGTTCACATAAGTCCGACCCAAGCTGACAACATAAACCTAAGCATGTTTGCAAGCTGAGTGCTTAGAATATTGGCATAATAATAAAAGATGCTGAAAACTAGATTCCACTAATAGAGTAATTATATACTGAATTTGTAATGGAGCCAAGATAAAAAGCTATGTTTTTCAGTGGTCATACCATGATCTCATGAAAATAAATAGGTTGACATATATAATTAATTACTACGTATTTTGTAATGATGACTATTGCACATTAATACCATAGCTTTGAATCCAATGATGAATATCTTCAAGCAAGACACAAATAGCAACAGATTGGTCACCAATTCACTCAGTAAACACAATACTCCAGAAAAGTATACACTGAATTCACAGTAAAGTTGTTTTTCCACTTGGAACTTTGTAAACAGAAACCAAGTAACCTCGTTTTACTTCACTCATAAGTCATGATGCTCGCGATGTGGTCACCTCGACCTTTCGTTCCTCCTCCCTCACACTGGCAGACGTCTCTAACAAGCTTTCTTACCACCATTATCTCAATATGAATAACCGGCAGCAATAATTATAAATCATATTCTAAATGACATTTTAATGCAATTTAAATGTCATCTTTTTCATTTGCATGTGTGTACCTTTCTGCTACAAATAAAAGTTTTTTTCCCATGTTCTGTTTTCCTTAACTCGAATATTTCACATTTTAATCAATAACAAAGGCATCAAACACTAATTGTATGTTCAAGCTATGTTTATTTTTTTTTTCTGTTGACATAAACTACATCGTTTTCCTTTGGTGCCATTATTTTCACATGGGTACAGTCTATCACTCCCACAACACCGGCAAGTTGGTAGAATTCTGCTTGCTTTACACGGATCTCCACCCTATCAAGGGGAGACTGGATAAACCTCCCGACTACCTACGGGTCACTGAGGGCGGCCAGAGTTTCCACAATCACCCTGCTTACACTACTCTGGCTTACCCCCTAACTCATCACTTGAACACTGCAGCATTTTTCCTGTAGCCAAGTATCTTTAAGTCAAAATCACTTTCAACCCCGGGGTGAGGGAATGCTCCCTTTGAACTGGATCTTGTAGCTCTCTTCTCACCAAATCAGTCACATACTCCATTCCTGCACGGTCTAATATGTATGTCTTGACAAGTTCACCATCGTTATACAGTTCCAAAGCGCCCTATCAAACTCTAAATTGCGGAGGCGGGCTGGACGAGGAAGCCCGGTGGCCATGTTGATATGGGTCTGGGTCTGGGATTCAATATTAACTTTACTATTAAGTGTTTAGAAGTCCTCGCCAGCACTCTCAAGTTAATACCAAAGTTAAGAGTAGGTATTAGGCTAATAGTTGTTGAGGATACACTTTGAGAGTGAAGTTAATACCAAAGTCGAAAGTTAATACCAAGTTTAGTATTAATAGTTGTCGAGGATACGGGCCCAGACCTTTCACAGGACCCACCAACCACATGAAGCCTGGGGTGGAAAGTGAATAACAGATCATGCCGTCACAGTCACCATTTGTTCCAATAGATGAATATTTTCTGTTCTCTGTGCTACACACAGCCCTGTAACACCACCACAACAAACACTTGCACTCACACACACAGCAGAACTGAATCAGCACAGCACCTCAGGAGAAGTGGACCTTCATGTGGCTGACAATCTCACCCTTAGTCATGAAACGTTTCCCACAAACATCGCACTTGAACCCTTTATGACCAGAGTGTCTGAAGACGTGCCTGTTCAATATACTCTTCAGTTTGAACCTTTTCCCACAAACTTCACACTCATGACTTCTTGCATCAGTGTGTGTAAGAGTGTGTAATTTGAGGGTACCCTTCTGACTGAAACATTTCCCACAAACTTCACACTCATGATTTCTTTCACCAGTGGTTGTCAGATAGTGTAATGAGAGGCTACCCTTATGACTGAAACATATTCCACAAACTTCACACTCATGATTTTTTCACCAGTGTGTGTAAGAGTGTGTTTTGAGGTACCCTTCTCAGTGAAACATTTTCCACAGATTTCACACTCATGATTTCTTTCACCAGTGTGTGTAAGAGTGTGTAATTTGAGGTTACCCTTCTGACTGAAACATTTCCCACATACTTCACACTCATGATTTCTTTCACCAGTGTGTGTAAGAGTGTGTAATTTGAGGGTACCCTTCAGTCTGAAACATTTCCCACAAACTTCACACTCATGATTTCTTGCACCAGTGTGTGTAAGGGTGTGTGTGTTGAGGTGACCCTTCTGACTGAAACATTTCCCACAAACTTCACACTCATGATGTCTTGCACCCGTGTGTGTAAGGTGTGTTTGTTGAGGGTACCCTTCTGATTGAAACATTTCCCACAAACTTCACACTCATGGTTTCTTGCACTGGTGTGTGTGGGGTGTGTGTGTTGAGGTGACCCTTCTGACTGAAACATTTCCCACAAACTTCACACTCATGATTTCTTTCACCAGTGTGTGTAAGGGTGTGTTTCTTGAGGTTACTCTTCTGACTGAAACATTTCCCACAAACTTCACACTCATGATTTCTTGCACCAGTGTGTGTAAGTGTGTGTTAGTTGAGGTGACCCTTATGATTGAAACATTTCCCACAAACTTCACACTCGTGATTTCTTTCACCAGTGTGTGTAAGAGTGTGTAATTTGAGGTTACCCTTCTGACTGAAACATTTCCCACATACTTCACACTCATGATTTCTTTCACCAGTGTGTGTAAGTGTGTGTAATTTGAGGTTACCCTTCAGGCTGAAACATTTCCCACAAACTTCACACTCATGATTTCTTTCACCAGTGTGTGTAAGAGTGTGTAATTTGAGGGTACCCTTCTGACTGAAACATTTCCCACAAACTTCACACTCATGATTTCTTGCACTGGTGTGTGTAAGGGTGTGTGTGTTGAGGTGACCCTTCTGATTGAAACATTTCACAAACTTCACACTCATGGTTTCTTGCACCAGTGTGTGTAAGGGTGTGATGTTTGGGGTTACTCCTATTACTAAACCTTTTGCCACACTCCTGACTTTCATGAGGTCTTACACCAGAGTGTGTGGGTGTATTTGTTGAGGTCATCCTTCGCTGCATGTCTTTTCTCACACTCTTGGCTTTGGTCAGTAAACTTGCTCTCATTCTCAGATCTTCTCACACTTCTGAAATTCAAACTTCCCCCTTTCTGGATGAAGAGGCCAGCAATTGTTGTTGTTGTTGGTGGTTGTGTTGGTGGTGTTTTTTATCACTCCTGAACCTCACACCAGTAGCAGTCTGCTCCTGCTGATCCCAGCCACTCCAGCTGCTGTCCCGCCTTGCAGCCTCCACTGCAACACTACTCTGGATGTGAGGAGTTGGCTGGCCTTGAGGAACCTCAGAGATGCTGGAGAAGGCGGCGAGGTTGCTTCAAAGCCACACTCAGTGACCAATTGAGCAGGCAAGGCGAGGGATGCACCAAGGAGTCCTGAAGTCAGCGGCAGCAGGGACGGAACAAGTACTGACCACAGCAACTGTCTCGATGCCTCACTTCAACACTAACACCAGTGGTGGACATTGGGACACAAAGTCATGTGCTGAAAAAAAAAAAAAAAGAACATAAGAACATAAGAACGTAAGGAGTCTGCAAGAGGCCGGTTGGCCTATACAAGGCAGCTCCTGTACACTCAACCCCACCTTACCTCACCATCCATGGCTTTATCTAACCTCTTCTTGAATGTATCTATGGTATTGGCACCCACAACATGGCTCCCAAGCCTGTTCCATTCATCCACCACTCTATTGGTGAACCAATTCTTGCCTATGTCTTTGTTGAATCTGAATTTGTCTAACTTAAAACCATTGCCACGCGTCCTACCTGGCTCTTTCACTCTCAAAATTTTATTGACATCCCCTTTATTAAATCCCTTCATCCATTTATAAACTTCGATCAAGTCTCCTCGCAACCTTCGCCTTTCTAGAGAGTGTAGATTTAACTGCTTCAGCCTGTCTTCATAAGACAAGTTTCTCACCCCTTGAATCATCTTTGTCATCCTCCTCTGTACAGATTCTAGAATCTTGATGTCCATTCTATAGTACCAGAACTGAACTGAATTGCATAATCGAGATGAGGTTTAACTAGTGTTAAGAAGAGTTTGAGGATGGCTTCAGCGCTCCAATTGCTCACGTTTCTTGAGATGAAACCTAATACTCTATTGGGCCGATTTTTAGCCTGAATGCATTGAGCCCTAGGACGGGAAACTGAAGTTGGTGGAGGGATCAGGGCGGTGGGTGCACCGAAGGCAAGCCACAGGCCACCGGGTCAGGCAAATAGTGCGTGTACTGATAATAAACTAATGCAATAATATATTCATTGATAAATATGTCTTTTGAACTAACCTAAATAAATCTGAAGCGATATTCGTAACAATACTAAGACAGAACTACACGTAAATGGACAATATCCAGCGACCAAAGCTGCAAGCTTGATAGTTTTAAGGCCTGTTAACACATTAATCGCGTTTGGCAACTCAGCGCTCTTGCCTGCTCCGTGGAACTTTCACGGCGCCCACCACGCCAGTGTCCGTTGGACTTTTGCAGAGAGAGGAGTTATGTATCATTATGAGAGGATAGCCTGTAGTATAGTGTAAAAATCCACGGTACAAATATATACCAAATCACAGACCACTAATATTTTTTCCCTCTACTGCGTATTGGTGCACCAATGTACCAGGCATAGGTTGGCGCATATATGTACCACTTCGCGAAGCACTGACGATATAGTCTTGTTCTGCTATTTGGTGCAGTTTTTATGATTATTATACGAGTTAGTGTCGATACAATATCTTACATTTTGATGAGCTGTACATATAAAAACTATTAATAATGTTTTTTTTCCCCTCCTTTTCAACAGAAATGAACCCGACCGTCTTTTAAGGAGGGCGATCGGATACCTTATCTGGTGATTCAGATGATTCAGGTTTTTTGTTAATTCAGATGACCCAGATGATGAGCTCTCCGAGGAAAGTGACGAGTTAGAAACAGATGAAAAGCAGAATGGGGAACATTATTTTATTCTCTGTTATGAGCAAAATTTTAATTTATCAGGATTTTTATTTTTTTATTTTTTACGTTGTTTGATATGAGGGGCATTTGCCTCTACAGTTGATTACTGTTACATAATGAAATGCTTATATTTGGAAGCAAAATGTCACCAAACTTTAAATGTATTTTGGATGCCTTTACATAGCTATATATTTATTACCTTATCATTTTGAACTTATTACCTGGTACCATTGCAACACATCTGCAGTCATAATAAATACAAATTTACCCACAAATTGTTTATATACTCATGTTTGTAAAAGTTTATAGAAAGGGCTATTCGGGCCACAGATGTACCAATATGCAACAAGTGAAACATCTGCTCAGCACACTGGCGGCCCAGTAAGTGAACAAGGTATAAACAATCATATGTGAACATTTCATGACAATCAAATGAATACAAATGGCAAGACACATGAAATGGAAAAAAAAATCTTAAGGAGCCAAAATCTTGAAAATTTGTTTTTTACACCAAAAAATTTCACAAAATCGACAAAACGTCTGACAGTCTTTTGTAAGGTATCAATATAATCTACAACTAAACGGCAATTTTTCTCATTTTGTACATTTTTTTTAAATGCAAAAAGAAAACGGTAGAAAAAGTAGAGAAAATTATTAGTGAAAATAAATTTCAATTTTTTTTAAGCCAGAACAAAAAATGAAAAAAATTACAAAATGAGAAATGTAGATCTATACAAAAAGTTTCTATGTTATTTTTTTTTCAAAGTAATTAACTAAAAACTAAAGTCTGTGAAACAAAAATAAGATTTTATGCTTTCTTGAGTCTCCTCTACACATTCACCCAAATTTCACAGAATGTCATACACTTACACCAACAAACAACATACTAAAATTTCAAAGCCATAGGACATACTGTGTGCCCAGGAGGGACACCCCCGGGCGCCCTCCTTAACCCGAGAACGTGGGCAGACCCTTTTTTAGGCTTTCACGAGTCGTGGCTGTGGTACGGTGGATCCTAAAAAGGGCTCGCCATAAAGCCCCTAATTCGAGCTAATTGTAGGCGGTGGTGGCATAGCGCAACCCTATGGTCTACGGCCTACAGGTTTATAAGGCAGTGAGGCCGCTGATTGGGTGAGCGCCGGCGATGACGTCATTGGACTCCCAGCGAATCACAAGCGTGTTTTCAGAGCTCAGCCAATCGTAAGGCTTCATCTGTGGCTTTAAATGACCCGTTCTCTTTCTGTTTCTTTCTTTTTCCAAGGTACGTATTTTGAGATAACAAGGAGTAAAGGAGGAAAAAAGTGAGCTCTGGGGCAGCATGACCCAATTATAATGGCACCACTATAAACAGTTGCCTGCTCCATGACAGGCTCGGTGCCGACCTTTAGGCTCTGATGGATAGTTTACCGGCTCCATAAGCCACATAAAAAAATTAAAAAAACTCCACGGGTCGGAACAAATAAGCGCTTTTTCAGTGTTTTAATACCTTGAGTTTCGCGACCTCGAGTTTAGCGCTACACCTTCGGAACGAAGCGAGCACGAAACTGGAGAGGGTACTGTAGTCATAACATAAATACTGGCCTAAGGCAAAACCTTCTTTCATCGTACTTTTATTTATCCTGAAATGTACACATTTCCATTTTTGTGGGTAATAAATAGCCATAGGAAGAGTGGTGGTTGGCCCAAGCCCGACGTGGTGCAGGCAAGTGTTTATACTGGCGCCGTCTATTCTTGGCTCATGCTGTTCCCGGAAGCTCATTCTTGATTTCCCTTTGACAGTTCCTATAGAGTCCACGTTGATGGGTTGTCTTCAGGACAGCATGTGGGTGGTCTTGGGCCACTCGGCGGTGACTGAAAATCCCAGGTGGTAGCGGTGATTCGAACCCAAATCATCCACGACGCAGTGAATACTGGACCGGCACGCTAACCACTCAGCCACCGCCTTGGATACCAACAGAAAAATGATGTATTTGTTATGGGTTGTCTTAAAATACCTATGTGTAAAGAAGGCGACGCAATGTCCCTCCCCCTTCCTCCACCAGCAGTGGGCAGCGGCTGTCAGTCATGGCAGGCCACAGAAATTTTAGGGCTGGGTTAGGTTAGGTTAGGACAACAACATGTCTTTGAACAAAATAAAGTTGAATTAATAAGATATGGGAAAATGGCCACCTCAAGATCACAGTACCAGGTGAAAGGTCAAGAAATTGCAGAGAAGAGCTCCGTACATGACCTGGGGGTACTAGTTAGTAATGACTTTTCACCCACTGAGCACATTGACATCACAAGGACGGCCAGCAGGATGACAGGATGGATACTCTGCACCTTCAAGACGAGGGAACCCGAACACCTCCTCCCGCTCTGTAAGTCCCTGGTGTTGTCGAAAATGGAATACCTGTGCCATCTGTGGTCCCCACACAAAATGTACAATATCAAGCGACTGGAACAGACACAAAGGGTCTTCACAAGGAAGCTGAACTCAATGAAAAATCTGAGTTACTGGGACAGGCTCAAGACTCTGCAACTCTACTCCATCCAAAGACGAAGAGATAGTACTACATAATTAACACTGAAGAAGCAAGTGCCTAACCCATCACCACAAACTGAAGGAGGGATAACACGCCAGACACACCCCCAATTTGGCCGCACCTGCCCCAGGACATCCATTGAAACAGTCAGTCAATGTCTTAGGTCCATACATGCTGCCAGCTTTACCAACGAGGGACCAAGACTATTCAACTGCCTGCCCAGGGACATCAGGGACACCTCAAACTGCAGCATGGAGACCTTCAGGAGAAAATTTGACCTGTTTCTGCAGGGGATCCCTGATGAGCCCCCTGTCCTACACACGACTACTCCAAGGGGGCAGAGAGTAGCTCCTCCCTGACCAGCTGAGGCACATTAGGGGCCGCTTTCACAGTCATTTTGTTTGTTTTTATCGTTACAAATGGCGGTGATTGCCGCTATAGTATTTCCACGTAAAACTGGCCTATGGGGTAGTGGCGGCTGCGGGGTGAGCCCAGCCCTGCACCTTACCACACACTCTCAACACCTCTCACCTCCTCTACCACTACCCCATAGGCCAGTTTCACGTGGAAAACTATGCGTTGATCACCGCCATTGGTAACGATCAAAACAAATAAAGTGAAAGCGGCCCTAGGAGTAGGGCACAGTGTTGGGGCGGTGGACTCCCAAGTCGCCCAAAGTGAACATCACCTACACTGCAACAAGACAAGACCCATAACTTAAAATACAGTTAGTTCCGTATTGGAGAGTAAGATGTTGGTATTTTCCTGAGGTCAGGGTGGCAACCCTACACACGCGTGGCCCGTCCACACCCTGGTCCTCCGCTCCTTCCTGTCCCAAGTGTACCCGTCCACACCCTGGCCCTCCCCTCCTTCCTGTCCCAATTACAGCCCATCCACACCCTGGCCCTCCGCTCCTTCCTGTCCCAAGTGTACCCGTCCACACCCTGGCCCTCTCCTCCTTCCTGTCCCAATTACAGCCCATCAACACCTTGGGCCTCCCCTCCTTCCTGTCCCAAGTGTAGCCCGTCCACACCCTGGCCCTCCCCTCCTTCCTGTCCCAAGTGTAGCCCGTCCACACCTTGGGCCTCCCCTCCTTCCTGTCCCAAGTGTAGCCTGTCCACACCTGGCCCTCCCCTCCTTCCGGTCCACAGTGTAGCCCGTCCACACCTTTGGCCTCCCCTCCTTCCTGTCCCAAGTGTTGCCCGTCCACACCCTGGCCCTCCCCTCCTTCCTGTCCCAAGTGTAGCCCGTCCACACCCTGGCCCTCCCTCCTTCCTGTCCCAAGTGTAGCCTGTCCACACCTTGGCCTCCCTCCTTCCTGTCCCAAGTGTAGCCTGTCCACACCTGGCCCTCCCTCCTTCCTGTCCCAAGTGTAGCCTGTCCACACCCTGGCCCTCTCCTCCTTCCTGTCCCAAGTGTACCTGTCCACACCCTGGCCCTCCCCTCCTTCCTGTCCCAAGTGTAGCCCGTCCACACCCTGGCCCTCTCCTCCTTCCTGTCCCAAGTGTACCCGTCCACACCCTGGCCCTTCCCTCCTTCCTGTCCCAAGTGTAGCCCATCCACACCCTGGCCCTCCCCTCCTTCCTGTCCCAAGTGTACCCGTCCACACCCTGGCCCTTCCCTCCTTCCTGTCCCAAGTGTACCCGTCCACACCCTGGCCCTCCCCTCCTTCCTGTCCCAAGTGTACCCCTCCACACCCTGGCCCTCCCCTCCGTCCTGTCCCAAGTGTACCCGTCCACACCCTGGCCCTCCCCTCCTTCCTGTCCCAAGTGTACCCGTCCACACCCTGGCCCTCCCCTCCTTCCTGTCCCAAGTGTACCCGTCCACACCCTGGCCCTCCCCTCCTTCCTGTCCCAAGTGTACCCGTCCACACCCTGGCCCTCCCCTCCTTCCTGTCCCAATTACAGCCCGTCCACACCCTGGCCCTCCCCTCCTTCCTGTCCCAATTACAGCCCGTCCACACCCTGGCCCTCCACTCCCCAGCAAACATGGGGTTATTGGGCCAGCATCGGCTACTGTCGGGGTCGTGTCGGCAGCGGCGGCTGAGTGACTGTTGCAGCAAACCGCTTCGTTAGCGGTGTCGGCCTTACATCAGTAAATGTTAATTGAACCAATTAATACTAAAACCAAATTGGCCCGATACAGTTTGCCTCATATTTGCCTCAATCATGAGCTAATGTATAACACTGCATTTATGCAAACATACAAAAAAATGGATTATCCGTTTTCCGATCGGGATTACAGGCAGCGAACGTTCAAGATCAAGATCAAGTTGAACTTTTCCCGCTTAAATATTGTTTACGTTGTAAAACGGCTCATCCAAGAAGCCGTCCCGTCATCGTTGAACAATTTACCACTCTACACACAAGTGGTGAGTTATCTTTGATAAATCTTTGAAAGATGAAGTCTTCAAAGTGGACATTAGCCCAAAAAGCTAAGAGAAAATGTTGTCAGCATCCATATACAAGCCAACCCAAACACGCCCAACGATCTATCCCTCGTCAGTGTGTCAATCTTGCACACACTACTACTGACTCTGGGTGATGGTGATGATGATGTGATATTGTCATGTGAAGGGAAGCAGGATGTAGATTGTGGAGCTCAGCAGGTGTTAAATACAGATGATCACAAAAGAAAGCAAACTGAAATTTGTTCTTCACTTAGTAATGAAGTAAAAGTATTTGATAGTGACTGTGAAATCACAATTCATCCAAAAGTACCTCCAGTTGTGTCAGAAAATGCACAAAGCCAGCTGCTACAATGGGCTGTTGATAATCAAATAACTCACACAGCTATTAATTCATTGTTAACCATTCTAAAACTAAATTATGATGCGTCCCTTCCTTCAGAGGCTCGCACACTGCTCAAAACTCCAGTCAACCAAACATCACTTATTACACAAAAATGTGGAGGCCAGTATTACCATTTTGGTTTGCTCAAAACTATTGATAAATATGAAACAAGACATACATCTAAAGAGTCCATTCAGCTACTTGTACACAATGGTTTGTCTTTGAAAATAAACTGTGATGGCATACCATTACATCGGAGCTCTAGAGCACAATTTTGGACAATACTGATTAATTTTCAGTGTGAAGGACTTAAACCCAACTGTTCTCCAGAAGTTGTACGAATATTTTATGGCATGTCAAAACCTAATGATGTTGATGAATTTTTGAAAGATTTCATTGATGAATTGAAACTTGTATCTAATGGGTATAAGCTTGGTGAGCATCTTATCCCAGTCCACACAGCCTCCTTTATTTGTGATGCCCCAGCACGACAGTTCTTTAAAAGAATCACATCTCACAATGGTTACTCAGGATGTGAGAGGTGTCAACAGGTGGGGGAATATGAGGCTGGAACTGTGGTATTTCCAGAATTGAATTCTCTACCACGATCAGATGAAAATTTTCTTGCTCAAAGTGACAGTAATCACCACCTAGGTATATCAACTATTTAAAAGCTGAATATGACAAATTGTTTAGTGTCAAAATTTGTATTGGATCCTATGCACTTAGTGTATTTGGGTGTTATGAGAAAACTTCTCAATCTTTGGCTCAAAGGACCCTTAAATGTAAGGATAGGCTCTCACAAGAAAAACTTAATATCTAAAAACCTGGTCAATGTAGCAAAATTCATGCCTGCGGAATTCAACCGTAAACCAAGGTCGCTAGATGAACTTGATAGATTCAAAGCAAATGAGTCAAGAAGTTTTCTTCTATATACAGGCCCTGTGGTTTTGAAAGATACCACTGACATCAACATATATAACAATTTCATGTTGCTGTTCAGTGCAGTCAATCTCTTGTCCAGAAAAGATATTCCAAATTCTGTTGAGTATGCAAAAGACTATTTACTCAAGTTCACTGAGCACTTTATCCAGATATATGGGAAAAGATATGCTGTTTACAATGTTCGTAATTTGTGGCATCTACCTGATGATGTCGCAAAACATGGTACTCTTGATAGTTTTTCGGCATTTGAATTTGAAAACTTTTTGGGAGTCATAAAAAATCTCAATTATTTAACAGCCTCCACTGCAACACTACTCTGGATGTGAGGAGTTGGCTGGCCTTGAGGAACCTCAGAGATGCTGGAGAAGGCGGCGAGGTTACTTCAAAGCCACACTCAGTGACCAATTGAGCAGGCAAGGCGAGGGATACACCAAGGAGTCCTTAAGTCAGCGGCAGCAGGGACGGAACAAGTACTGACCACAGCAACTGTCTCGATGCCTCACTTCAACACTAACACCAGTGGTGGACATTGGGACACAAAGTCATGTGCTGAAAAAAAAAAAAAAAAAAAAAAAAATAAGAACATAAGAAGTCTGCAAGAGGCCGGTTGGCCTATACAAGGCAGCTCCTGTACACTCAACCCCACCTTACCTCACCATCCATGGCTTTATCTAACCTCTTCTTGAATGTATCTATGGTATTGGCACCCACAACATGGCTCCCAAGCCTGTTCCATTCGTCCACCACTCTATTGGTGAACCAATTCTTGCCTATGTCTTTGTTGAATCTGAATTTGTCTAACTTAAAACCATTGCCACGCGTCCTACCTGGCTCTTTCACTCTCAAAATTTTATTGACATCCCCTTTATTAAATCCCTTCATCCATTTATAAACTTCGATCAAGTCTCCTCGCAACCTTCGCCTTTCTAGAGAGTGTAGATTTAACTGCTTCAGCCTGTCTTCATAAGGCAAGTTTCTCACCCCCTGAATCATCTTTGTCATCCTCCTCTGTACAGATTCTAACATCTTGATATCCATTCTATAATAGGGGGACCAGAACTGAACTGCATAATCGAGATGAGGTCTAACTAGTGCTAAGTAAAGTTTGAGGATGACTTCAGCGCTCCTATTGCTCACGCTCCTTGAGATGAAACCTAGTACTCTGTTTGCCCGATTTTTAGCCTGAATGCATTGAGCCCTAGGACGGGGAAACTGAAGTTGGTGGGAGGGATCAGGGCGGTGGTGGGTGCACCGAAGGCAAGCCACAGGCCACCGGGTCAGGCAAATAGTGCGTGTACTGATAATAAGCTAATGCAATAATATATTCATTGATAAATATGTCTTTTGAACTAACCTAAATAAATCTGAAGCGATATTCGTAACAATACTAAGACAGAACTACACATAAATGGACAATATCCAGCGACCAAAGCTGCAAGCTTGATAGTTTTAAGGTCTGTTAACACATTAATCGCGTTTGGCAACTCAGCGCTCTTTCCTGCTCTGCGGAACTTTCACGGCGCCCACCACGCCAGTGTCCGTTGGACTTTTGCAGAGAGAGGAGTTATGTATCATTATGAGAGGATAGCCTGTAGTATAGTGTAAAAATCCACGGTACAAATATATACCAAATCGCGGACCACAAATATTTTTTCCCTCTATTGCGTATTGGTGCACCAATGTACCAGGCATGGGTTGGCGCATATATGTACCAGTTCGCGACGCACTGACGATATAGTCTTGTTCTGCTATTTGGTGGTTTTTATGATTATTATACTAGTTTGTGTCGATACAATATCTTACATTTTGATGAGCTGCACATCCACACCCTGGCCCTCCGCTCCTTCCTGTCCCAAGTACAGCCCGTCCACACCCTGGCCCTCTGCTCCTTCCTGTCCCAAGTACAGCCCGTCCACACCCTGGCCCTCTGCTCCTTCCTGTCCTAATTACAGCCTGTCCACACCCTGGCCCTCCGCTCCTTCCTGTCCCAAGTGTACCCGTCCACACCCTGGCCCTCCCCTCCTTCCTGTCCCAATTACAGCCCGTCCACACCCTGGCCCTCCCCTCCTTCCTGTCCCAATTACAGCCCGTCCACACCCTGGCCCTCCCCTCCTTCCTGTCCCAATTACAGCCCGTCCACACCCTGGCCCTCCCCTCCTTCCTGTCCCAATTACAGCCCGTCCACATCCTGGCCCTCCCCTCCTTCCTGTCCCAATTACAGCCCGTCCACACCCTGGCCCTCCCCTCCTTCCTGTCCAAATTACAGCCCGTCCACACCCTGGCCCTCCCCTCCTTCCTGTCCCAATTACAGCCCGTCCACACCCTGGCCCTCCGCTCCCCAGCAAACATGGGGTTATTGGACCAGCATCGGCTACTGTCGGGGTTGTGTCGGCAGCGGTGGCTGAGTGACTGTTGCAGCAAACCGCTTCGTTAGCGGTGTCGGCCTTACATCAGTAAATGTTAATTGAACCAATTAATACTAAAACCAAATTGGCCCGATACAGTTTGCCTCATATTTGCCTCAATCATGAGGTTTTGAAAGATACCACTGACATCAACATATATAACAATTTCATGTTGCTGTTCAGTGCAGTCAATCTCTTGTCCAGAAAAGATATTCCAAATTCTGTTGAGTATGCAAAAGACTATTTACTCAAGTTCACTGAGCACTTTATCCAGATATATGGGAAAAGATATGCTGTTTACAATGTTCGTAATTTGTGGCATCTACCTGATGATGTCGCAAAACATGGTACTCTTGATAGTTTTTCGGCATTTGAATTTGAAAACTTTTTGGGAGTCATAAAAAATCTCTTGAGGAAACCCAACTTCCCTTTATCTCAAGTTATCAATAGGATTTCAGAAAGAAATATAAGTATGGATGTGGAAGAACATATCTATCCTGTCCTGAAAAAGATTCACGCACAAGGCCCTTTAGTTGATGAAATGGTATGCCAGCAGTACAAGGAATTATACTTGGAAAAATACTGTTTTAAAGTCACACCTGCTGATCAAGGAGTAATGATTAACAATGAAATTGGATGCATTCAAAATATTATTTCAAATAAATGTGAGCCTAATAATATAAGTATAATATATCAAGTATATCAGGTTAAGGAAATTGTTTTTCATTACCCATTATCATCTGCAAATTTAGGAATTTACAAAGTTAAAACACTGCAAAATGATTTGAAGATATCTTCTTACATGCCAATCCAAAGAAAATATTTGCTGATACAATTATCACAAAATTCATTTGCTGCTTTTCCACTTGTTCACAGCCTTCAGCCACAGTGATTCAATCAATCAGCATGACTTCCAAAGAGTTTTGTGTAGTTGTGTTTGTTGAAACACAAGAGGTGGATGTTGCTCCAAGCATTTGGCTTTCAAAAAATGAAAGAAAATGTAGATGGCCTCCATACAGAGACTCCCAGAAAACTCAAAAGGCTATCAAGGACCAAGTCATGCCTGGGGAAAGTTGGCCTACCTATCCAGTGTGAGTACTTGGCTTTTAGGGTGAGTATTTTTCTTCCTGTTGAGGTATTATTTGGCCTCATGTAGGCTCATACTGTCCCCTGATTTCCTATGGTACACATTCAATCACAGACAAGTTGGGGATTGCAGTTAGTTAATCTTTGAAGTTGCACCTTTGATAGGATGTTAATTCAAAGGTGTTGAAATTATTATTCAGGATTTATCATTACAGATTGAAGCGTAAAACACTTTATGAAGACACAGACTGCTCTGACTCATCTGGAGATACATCAACTATGCAGCCAAGCCCAAGCACAATTCCAGAACCCCCTCGTGTTTCTGGTTTCCCATCTCTTCAAAGAAGTAATGCTTTTTGCATCCCTAAGGTTGACAGAGACACGCATTCTGACCGTAAGTGATGCTGCTAACTTTGCATAAACATTTTGGGTGTAGCTGTAATATCTTACATTTATCTTTTAACTTTTTTGCAATATTGATAAAAGCTTAATTTGTATACATTGTTTATCATGTTTCATATAAGTAATTTAGATATTCAATTAGTATACCTCATGAAAAAAAATTCTCGTCAAATAGTAGTGAAACTGGAATTTTTTCAAGCTTCATACATGACATCATTGTTTAAAAGACTTACTGAACCTATACACTCTAATCAGAGTACCTGTAGACCAGAATGATTGCATGCAAATCTATTCCAGGAACTGATGGACATAGTTGAATTTATCACACTGGTCACAAATCAAATCTACACACGGCCATTCCAGCACTACAGTAATGTTAACATTACAGTCTGGCATGTACACAAGTATATCCTAAGGCACCTGATAGACATAGGTCACACTGGTTACAGATTACACTTATATCTATAGCCATTCTAACGCTACAGTAACCTTAACATGCACTTTACACAAGATACATGGGCTTACCAATGTGGACTAAGCCACCATGGTAAGGTATGGTCTGGAGTTAAAGGCTGACTAACAACAAAATCACTGTGTGATATTTCATTACATACTATTCTACATACTATTCTGCTTGTTCTAGTGACTTAGAAATCTGAATCTGAAATTTCTATGGCAACTTTTTCTTTGAGAATTGAAGACTATTCTACTTGCTTTAGCAAGATGTGAGACACGCATGGAAGATCAAACTAAACTGCTTCAACAACTAATGGCAACGCAGAAGGATATGCTACACCAGCTGTTGACAATGCAGTCGGTATCATCATCATCACAGGAATATGACTTTACTGCTGTTGATGATGTACTACCAATTGAAACACTTCAGGGATTTGATGCTCTTGAAGGAAGACTGACATCTGATCAAGAATTTAAAGAGCTTATGGTAAGTAAAATTAATAATTTTATTAACACTTTATTTGAATGATGTTACGTGTAGCGATCCATGCTATTTTTATGATATTTACTTGTGTCTGTCTGTGTGTATGTATGTCCTACAACTATATCATTGTGTGTCCAGTATCTTGTTTCCGTCTATTTATGTCTCAACTTGTGTCTTGTTGTGCCCCTTTAGCCCTACGGCATCATGTCAACAACACGTGTCCTGCAGCTGCTGTCCATCCCAGTCTCCCTCCCTCACCCGTTCATAGAAAAAATGTTTGTTTGTTTTGCTTTTTTCCTTAACTCCTCCCATACCCTTCTCCTGAGCCACTCACAGAAAACTATCCATGTTTGGGTGTGACCTACAATGACCTCCATACACTGCCCATACCCTGTCATCGTGTCCACTCACTTCTCCGCCCACTAATTGTGACCAATCCCTGCCCTAAATTATGTGTAAAATAAGGTTTTGTTCCACCCCTTTGTGTTTCTTTCCCTACCTCTTTTGAATTGTATAAAAAGTCCTTCTCTTGCCTTCACTTCACTTCAGCATTCCAGGTGCCTTGGTCCCTCCCTTCCCCTACCGCTCCTCTCTAGTCTTGTGTAAGTACAACATAATGTGAATTTCCCCGGTAACTTAGTGTGTGTGTGTGTCTGCGGGTTAGGTGTTATGTTGTAGGATTTATTTGTGTCTTCATATTTGTGATTTTATTTATTTACCGTACTTTACTGTTGTGCTTATTTTATCTTAAAGTAGTAACTGGACTTATCTTTTGGAACTTGTAAATATTTCACTTTCATTTTTGTTGTATTAATATAATTTCTTTTGTTATTAAATTAAGAAACCATTTCAAGTTTTCCTTTTTTTCCTTTCTTGTCCCTTGTTTTAAGTTTACTTAAGTGATCCCTTTTATTTATTTTTTGATTGTGTTTATGCATCTAGAGGCCCTTGGTAATGATTACCAAAGGTTGTGTAACAATGAATGATAACAAAATAAACTGGAATAATGTTTTACATATTTTAGCCTAACTGTGTGTGAAAGACGCAGTCAGGTTCTTTAGTTTGAGTTTGCAAAACTAGTTGATCACACTCTAGTCGTAGTTAAATCAAGCGAACTGTATGTTGGGAAAATACTTCAAATGCATGATAAAAAATAACAAAGAACATATTATTATCTAAGTTATATGTTTTAGGTACAACGGCTGAAGGTTTTGGGAGGAACTACATTGAGAGTTGCAGTAAAGTCAATTTTGGATACTGTCATGTCAAATCGACTGCAACAGAAATTCAATTGGGAGGGCAAGAAGTGTTGGAAAACAAAGGAGAATTTCACCAAGATAGGATTCAAGTCAACAAAGCTTTGTCAACTGGTGTGTGGTGAGTACAATTTCAAGTATATATGAATCATGTAATTAGAACAGTCCAACTTAAGAAATGCTAAATAATACTTGATGTTGGTATTAGAAGACTGCTATGTTGGTTATCATAAACATTGAATATATTGTTTTCTTCCCATAAACAATTCAAAGAAACTATCCTCCAGGTGAATAAAGAAAAATTGGAAGCTCTTCTGCTGTGGCCACCTCTTTGTTAGACGTTCCTGAATGGAGTGAGGCATCAGAGAGATAGTTTGATAAATCTTATACTTTCTTTCAAGCAGAGGAAAAATATTTATTGTACTTGAGTTCGAGAGTAAGTCATGAGTAGAAATTATTCATAATGTTCCTGCATGCTTCCTCAGTCCTACATGGTGGAACACCGTTCCCTTGCCGTATGGCAGCTGTGCCCACTGGCCAGTGGTTAGGCACCTGGGGGTTATTGGCTTCCCACCCACCCGTAGCTACGCCACTGTAACCTTCCCTATTTAAGTAACACCTGACTGGGATGACAGGGTGACTAATGAGGAGGTGATGAGAAGGTCTAGAGTAGGGGAACAGCAGCCTTTCAGTGGCCATTAGATTTTACAGAATTAATAATGTATAGTTAATATATTTACATCACATTATTTTTGGACAGGAGTGCTGCTCATGAAGCCACAATTTTCTACAGATGAGAAGGAGATTGGTCAAACAATTATGAAATATCTCCGTTGTTCCAGCGATCGTTGTGGAGGTAGAGCACAAAGGTTGAAATCCCAGTCAAATGATTCAGCACATTCATCACAAGATGGTGTTTTGTCAGACATAGATAGCTAGATCTTAATTAGGTGATTGATCACAATAGCCATGTCAGAGTATGGTTTAAGTATTTGTATACGGTTCTTTTTTACTGGGAAAGTAATGGAAGGAATTTCATCTCATGCATTACAAAAGATTCTCCAAGGAAAAGATTACTGGATTTGTTATTTTCAGTTTCTGTTTGAATCCCCTTAACTTCTTGCAATGTTTCATGCAGTTAATACTGTATTCATCATCATCATTATTATTATTATTATTATTATTATTATTATTATTATTATTATTATTATTGTTCATTAGTTTTTTTTTTTTCAGTTCAGTTTTTAGTTTTACTTCCCTAATATTGGAGTTGAAGAGTTAGTTAATTTATTTTTGAATATTCTGTTTCCTGTTTTATTTATTTTTCACAGATAATGGTGATTTTTGTTGGCAAAATGAAGAAATAGTTGAGGAAAGGTACCATAAATAATGCTATCCTGCATGAGTTGAAGGAGATTTTTTCAGGAGTACAGTGCGTCAAGGACCATATTGGCTATCCAGCGGCGACTGGACTTTGTATTTTTTGCCCAGGCTTTATTTTGCTCCAGCAGCTTAAGAATGATTTAACTTGCTGTTAAATAATGTTTGATTCTGGTCTTAAGATAGTGATTTACAGACGCCCTCTCACTGGAGAGGGCGTCTGTAAATCACTTATCTTAAGACCAGAAATCAAAATAGCTATAGGTTCTGTTAACAATTATTTAACAGCAAGTTAAATCATTCTGTTGCTGGAGAGCAAAATAAAGCCCTGGGCAAAAAAATACAAAACCTCCAAGCTAATATTTTGTCTGTTTGGGCCGCTCAGGAGACTGCGGCCCCCGGCACATTCGCCCCTCAGTGGTCACACACACCACACACAGATGCAAACCTTAAAACCTTACCAGCAAAGGGTAAATACATTTTTTTTCTACCAGCAGGTACCACGTTTGGACATTTGGCTCCAAACGACAGCCAGTATTATTATTTCCCGAAATAGAAAAGAGGATCCGAGTTAAGTCCAAACAGTACTTGTCTCTGAGTCACCGCCAGAGAGCCAATATGGTCCCTTGAGCTATGAAAAGGATACAGGACATTAGGTTCATTCTGTTTCCTGTTTTATTAATTTTTCACAGATAATGACAATTTTTCTTGGCAAAATGAAGAAATAGTTGAGGAAAAGTATCAAAAATAATGTTTTCCTGCATGAGTTGAGGGAGATATTTTTTTCAGGAGTACAGTGCATCAATTACGCTATAAAAAGGATGCGGAATTTAGGGCGAGATTCCCATGTGTGTGTTTGTGTGTGTGTTTACCTAGTTGTAAGGAAAAGAGCCATACTTAGCCTCATGCTGTCATCCCGTCTATATCTTTTTCTATCCAACTTTGTCTTAAATTCATGTATTGTTTTTGCACACACAATCTCATGAAGTTCATTTCAAGCTGTTATACTTCTATGTGGAAAACTGTGTGTTTCTTTGTCTTTTCTGAATGTCGTCTTTTTCAGTTTCTTGCTATGCCCTCTTCTACCACTTAACGTCCTTCGTCACTAGGTCTTCTCTATCAATCTTCTCCATATCCTGTGTGTGTGTGTGTGTGTGTGTGTGTGTGAAGCTTTCATGTCATTGACTGTATGTCATTAGAAAACAACGTTATGGAGGAACAGCGTCTGTTACTTCATAAGGTCTTCTTCTGATGACATACACAGTCAATGAGATGAAGCTTCAAGAAGGCAAAAGGAAAATCACAGCTCCAAAGCAGGGTGGTATTGAGAACAGTTAAAATCACAATGAAATCCAGACAACAAATAACTGCAAACACAACACTGAAATGGGATTATCAAATCATATTATGCCAGTATTCTGGATTTTCAAGTGTTAGGGTTCTAACAGATGCTATAATTTGTCATCCATTTTCTTTGGATCATTTTAGATCTTTGATAATACAATAGTATCTTATTAAATAATGAGGCCAAAAAATGATCTATGTTGCATAGTAACTTTGACCACATTCAACAATGGTGGTTATATGACTGGACACATATTGCAAGCATCCATGAAAAATAAATGAATGCAAATTATAACATCCAGAACCCAAAGATTGTCAGACCTAAGGATCGACATGAAAAATGCAACTCAACTACAAACTGTAATTTTGCTGCTTCATATCAAGCACTCAACCTTTCAACTTTGCTTGACATGGTGCTGTTTGACCTTGATATGTCTTACACTGGCAAGATTTAAGATTGGCAAAGTGTGAGCTAATTTACTGCTAGAATGTGTCATATAAGTGCTATAAATAAGACGATAATCATTATATGATGCAAAATATATTCTTTCCATAAGAAATCAAAAGCAAATCACAGCATCATGGTGAGATACATCTCCTCTATACTATACAACAGACAAATCACAGCATCATGGTGAGATACATCTCCCTCTATACTATACAACAGACAAATCACAGCATCATGGTGAGATACATCTCCTCTATACTATACAACAGACAAATCACAGCATCATGGTGAGATACATCTCTCCCTCTACTATACAACAGACAAATCACAGCATCATGGTGAGATACATCTCTCCCTCTATACTATGAAACAGACAAATCACAGCATCATGGTGAGATACATCTCTCCCTCTACACACACACACACACACACACACACACACACACACACACAGGATATGGAGAAGATTGATAGAGAAGACCTAGTGACGAAGGACGTTAAGTGGTAGAAGAGGGCATAGCAAGAAACTGAAAAAGACGACATTCAGAAAAGACAAAGAAACACACAGTTTTCCACATAGAAGTATAACAGCTTGAAATGAACTTCATGAGATTGTGTGTGCAAAAACAATACATGAATTTAAGACAAAGTTGAATAGAAAAAGATATAGACGGGATGACAGCATGAGGCTAAGTATGGCTCTTTTCCTTACAACTAGGTAAACACACACACACACACACAAACACACACATGGGAATCTCGCCCTAAATTCCGCATCCTTTTTATAGCGTAATTGATGCACTGTACTCCTGAAAAAAATATCTCTCTCAACTCATGCAGGAAAACATTATTTTTGATACTTTTCCTCAACTATTTCTTCATTTTGCCAAGAAAAATTGTCATTATCTGTGAAAAATTAATAAAACAGGAAACAGAATGAACCTAATGTCCTGTATCCTTTTCATAGCTCAAGGGACCATATTGGCTCTCTGGCGGTGACTCAGAGACAAGTACTGTTTGGACTTAACTCGGATCCTCTTTTCTATTTCGGGAAAAAATAATACTGGCTGTCGTTTGGAGCCAAATGTCCAAACGTGGTACCTGCTGATAGAAAAAAAATGTATTTACCCTTTGCTGGTAAGGTTTTAAGGTTGCATCTGTGTGTGGTGTGTGTGACCACTGAGGGGCGAATGTGCCGGGGGCCGCAGTCTCCTGAGCAGCCCAAACAGACAAAATACTAGCTTGGAGGTTTTGTATTTTTTTGCCCAGGGCTTTATTTTGCTCTCCAGCAGCTTAAGAATGATTTAACTTGCTGTTAAATAATTGTTAGTAGCTATTTTGATATGGTATGGACCTAAGACATTGACTGACTGTTCCAATGGATGTCCTGGGGCAGGTGCGGACAAATTGGGGGTGTGTCTGGCGTGTTATCCCTCCTTCAGTTTGTGGTGATGGGTTAGGCACTTGCTTCTTCAGTGTTAATTATGTAGTACTATCTCTTCGTCTTTGGAGGGAGTAGAGTTGCAGAGTCTTGAGCCTGTCCCAGTAACTCAGATTTTTCATTGAGTTCAGCTTCCTTGTGAAGACCCTTTGTGTCTGTTCCAGTCGCTTGATATTGTACATTTTGTGTGGGGACCACAGATGGCACAGGTATTCCATTTTCGACAACACCAGGGATTTACAGAGCAGGAGGAGGTGTTCGGGTTCCCTCGTCTTGAAGGTGCAGAGTATCCATCCTGTCATCCTGCTGGCTGTCCTACATAAGAACATAAGAACGCAGGAGTCTGCAAGAGGCCGGTAGGCCTGTACGAGGCAGCTCCTTTGACCCTAAGCTCCCGTGTATCTAACCCCACCTAATATCGCTGTCCATGAATTTATCTAGTCTATTTTTGAATGTGACAATTGTATTGGCACTCACCACATGACTAAGCCTATTCCACTCATCCACCACCCTGTTAGTAAACCAATTTTTGCCTATGTCCCTGTTGAATCTGAATTTATCCAGTTTAAACCCGTTACTTCGTGTCCTACCCGGTTCTCTTACCAACAAAACCTTATGAATGTCTCCCTTATTAAATCCCTTCATCCATTTATAAACCTCGATCATGTCTCCACGCACCCTTCGCCTTTCTAGAGAATGCAAGTTTAACTGTTTGGGTCTTTCCTCGTATGGCAAGTTTCTCAACCCCTGAATCATCTTAGTCATCCTCCTCTGCACCGATTCTAACATTTTGATATCCATTCTATAGTAGGGTGACCAGAACTGAACCGCATAGTCAAGATGAGGTCTAACTAATGCTAAATATAGTTTGAGGAAGACTTCGGGGCTTCTGTTGCTTACGCTCCTTGAAATAAATCCCAGTACCCTATTAGCTCGATTTCTAGCTTGAATGCATTGTGCCCTTGGACGGAGATCAGAGCTCACTAAGACCCCTAAATCCCTTTCGCACCCAGACCTACTTATGAGAGTGTCATTTAAGCAATAGTTATGTGAGGGTTGTTCCTACCTACACTCAGAATACTGCACTTCCCTACATTGAACTCCATCTGCCATTTATCCGCCTAGTCATATAATCTGTTGAGTTCACCTTGGAGAATACTAGCGTCCTGATCCGACTCGATTACTCTACCGATCTTGGTATCATCTGCAAATTTACTAACATCACTACTAATTCCTGTGTCTAAGTCATTGATATAAATAATAAACAAAAGTGGACCTAATACCGAACCTTGTGGGACCCCACTGTAACACATCCCCAGTCAGATCTTTTACCATTGATTTGCACTCTTTGCTTCCTATTGCTAAGCCACGCCTTGACCCAGTTCAAAACTTTACCCTCTACTCCGTGAGCCTGTAATTTAAGCAACAGTCGTTGGTGAGGAACTTTGTCAAACGCTTTACTAAAATCAAGATAGATTACATCATAATTTTCATCTCTGTCAACCGCCTCAAATACTTTATTGTAGAAGGACAAGAGATTGGTGAGGCATGACCTACCTTTTGTGAACCCATGCTACGAGTCGTGAATTAAGCTATGTTTCTCTAAATGCTCCCGAATGTTCCTGGCTATTATGGACTCCAGCATCTTCCCTATAACCGATGTTAAGCTAATTGGGCGATAGTTTGAGGCAACTGACCTGTCCCCTTTTAAAATCGGCGTCACATTAGCTACTTTCCATAGGCTCGGCACATAGTTAGTATTTACCGACATCTTAAAGATGTCGGTTAGTGGGTCACTGATTACATCACCTAACTCCTTTAATACCTCGAAATATCACGTCAGGTCCTGGCGTCTTGTTCTTCTTAAGCTTATCTATCTCATCCTGAACTACTTGCCTGGTAATGATTATATCCCTCAATTTATCGCCATCACCGCCCTCGTACACCTGAACTCTTTCCGGTATAGTCGTTCGATCCTCCTGTGTGAATACTGAAAGGAAGTAGTCGTTCAACAATGTGCTCATATTTTCGTAATTTTCTACTAGCTCCCCTGTGTTTGTTTTCAGCGGTCCAATTTTCTCCCGTGTTTTTGTTCTATACATCTGAAAGAAGCCCTTAGGATTACTTTTTGCCTCATTTGCTACTTTGATCTCATAGTTCTTTTTTGCTATCCTGGTGTTTTTCTTAACTAATCTAGATAGTTCAACGTACCGGCCCCTGAGATGCGTTTCCCCATTCTTTATTTTCTGATAAATTCCCTTCTTTATCCCAATCTCGTGTTTTAGTCCACGAGTCATCCACTTAGGATCATTGTTTTCTTTTCTAAGTGTTCGCTGTGGTATATGCTGTTCTTGCCCCTCTACTATTACTCTAACTAAATTATTGTAAGACATTTCTACCTGGTTCTCCTGCCTCTCCAATCCGCAGTTCTGGCCCTCATGAATCCCTAAATTATCCCAGTTTACCCCTTCAAGATGTCTTCGAAGCCCCTCGTAGTTTGCTCTTGCCCTTGTGATGTCAATGTGCTCAGTGGGTGAAAAGCCATTACTAACTAGTACCCCCAGGTCATGTATGGAGCTCTTCTCTGCAATTTCTTGACCTTTCACCTGGTACTGTGATCTTGAGGTGGCCATATTCCCCATATCTTATTAATTCAAATTTATTTTTGTTCAAAGACGTGTTGTTGTCCTAACCTAACCTAACCCAGCCCTAAAATTTCTGTGGCCTGCCATGACCGACAGCCGCTGCCCACTGCTGGTGGAGGAAGGGGGAGGGACATTGCGTCGCCTTATTTACACATACTATGACAATGATAATACCTATGACAAAAAAGCCCACCTCAAGATCACCCACCCACCACATTGACCTAGGGCATTCATGGTGGGTTGCGCTATGCCACCACTGCCTACAATTAGCTCGAATTAGGGGTTTTATGGCGAGCCCATTTTAGGGTCCACCATACCACAGCCACGACTGTGAAAGCCTAAAAAGGGTCTGCCCACGTTCTCGGTTAAGGGCGTCCGGTTTGAAGACCGAAAAATATGAAAAATATTACTTTTGTGAAAAAAATATGTGGTTGTTACACATTGGCTATCATTTCACAAAGATTCATGGTAAAACACGCGACTTTTTTAAATCCCATTTAAATGTCCGGTACTCAACCACGTTTGTTTGTTTACATCGATATGTCAGTTCTTTTTTCCCAAAACCGTAAAAAGAAATGGCAAATTTTTATATGGTTTATATGAACAATATGGGCAACACTAAAAGTGTGTGGGATCGGATCTAGGACTGTCAGCCGAGAAGCTCGAGATGGAGAGAGGGCGCCTGGGGGTCCCTCCTGGGCACACAGTATGTCCTATGGCTTTGAAATTTTAGTATGTTGTTTGTTGGTGTAAGTGTATGACATTCTGTGAAATTTGGGTGAATGTGTAGAGGAGACTCAAACAAAGCATAAAATCTTATTTTTGTTTCACAGACTTTAATTTTTAGTTAATTACTTGAAAAAAATACCATAGAAACTTTGTGTATAAATCTACATTTCTCATTTTGTAATTTTTTTCATTTTTTGTTCTGGCTTAAAAAATTTGAAATTCATTTTCACTAATAATTTTCTCCACTTTTTCTCCCGTTCTCTTTTTACATTTTAAAAATGTACAAAATGAGAAAATTGCCGTTTAGTTGTAGATTATATTGATACCTTACAAAAGACTGTCAGACGTTTTGTCGATTTTGTGAAATTTTTTGAAGTGTAAAAAACAAATTTTCAAGATTTTGGCTCCTTGAGATTTTTTTTCCATTTCATGTGTCTTGCCATTTGTATTCATTTGATTGTCATGAAATGTTCACATATGATTGTTTATACCTTGTTCACTTACTGGGCCGCCAGTGTGCTGAGCAGATGTTTCACTTGTTGCATATTGGTACATCTGTGGCCCGAATAGCCCTTTCTATAAACTTTTACAAACATGAGTATATAAACAATTTGTGGGTAAATTTGTATTTATTATGACTGCAGATGTGTTGCAATGGTACCAGGTAATAAGTTCAAAATGATAAGGTAATAAATATATAGCTATGTCAAGGCATCCAAAATACATTTAAAGTTTGGTGACATTTTGCTTCCAAATATAAGCATTTCATTATGTAACAGTAATCAACTGTAGAGGCAAATGCCCCTCATATCAAACAATGTAAAAAAAAAAAAAAAAAAAAAAAAATCCTAATACATGAAAATCTTGCTTTTATAACAAAAAAAAATAATGCTCCAGATCATTACTTACTAGTACTTGGAATATTAGATTATCCCAATGGTTGATTTATTATAGTGTATTTTACTGAACTGTACAGGGAAATACCACTCCGCAAATAACGTAAAAAAAAAAAAAAAATTCCTGATAAATTAGAATTTTGCTCATAACAGACAAGAAAATAATGTTCCCCATCCTGCTCTTCATCTGTTTCTAACTCGTCACTTTCCTCGGAGAGCTCATCATCTGGGTCATCTGAACTGACAAAAAACCTGAATCATCTGAATCACCAAATGAGGTATCTGATCGCCCTCCTTAAAAGACGGTCGGGTTCATTTCTGTTGAAAAGGAGGGAAAAAAACATTATTAATAGTTTTTTTATCTACAGCTCATCAGAATGTAAGATATTGTATCGACACAAACTCGTATAATAATCATAAAAACTACACCAAATAGCAGAACAAGACTATATCGTCAGTGCTTCGCGAACTGGTACATATATGCGCCAACCCATACCTGGTACATTGGTGCACCAATACACGGCAGAGGGAAAAAATATTAGTGGTCCGCGATATGGTATATATTTGTACCGTGGATTTTTACACTATACTACAGGCTATCCTCTCATAATGATACATAACTCCTCTCTCTGCAAAAGTCCAACGGACACTGGCGTGGTGGGTGCCGTGAAAGTTCCTCGGAGCAGGCAAGAGCGCTGAGTTGCCAAACGCGATTAATGTGTTAACAGGCATTAAAACTATCAAGCTTGCAGCTTTGGTCGCTGGATATTGTCCATTTACGTGTAGTTCTGTCTTAGTATTGTTACGAATATCGCTTCAGATTTATTTAGGTTAGTTCAAAAGACATATTTATCAATGAATATATTATTGCATTAGTTTATTATCAGTACACGCACTATTTGCCTGACCCGGTGGCCTGTGGCTTGCCTTCGGTGCACCCACCACCGCCCTGATCCCTCCCACCAACTTCAGTTTCCTTACCAGTCTTTTTTTTTTTTTTTTTTCAGCACATGACTTTGTGTCCCAATGTCCACCACTGGTGTTAGTGTTGAAGTGAGGCATCAAGACAGTTGCTGTGGTCAGTACTTGTTCCGTCCCTGCTGCCGCTGACTTCAGGACTCCTTGGTGCATCCCTCGCCTTGCCTGCTCAATTGGTCACTGAATGTGGCTTTGAAGCAACCTCGCCGCCTTCTCCAGCATCTCTGAGGTTCCTCAAGGCCAGCCAACTCCTCACATCCAGAGTAGTGTTGCAGTGGAGGCTGCAAGGCGGGACAGCAGCTGGAGTGGCTGGGAACAGCAGGAGCAGACTGCTACTGGTGTGAGGTTCAGGAGTGATAAAAAACACCACCAACACAACCACTACCAACAACAACAACTGCTGGCCTCTTCATCCACAAAGGGGGAAGTTTGAATTTCAGAAGTGTGAGAAGATCTGAGAATGAGAGCAAGTTTACTGACCAAAGCCAAGAGTGTGAGAAAAGACATGCAGGGAAGGATGACCTCAACAAATACACCCACACACTCTGGTGTAAGACCTCATGAAAGTCGGGAGTGTGGCAAAAGGTTTAGGAATAGGAGTAACCTAAAACATCACACCCTTACACACACTGGTGCAAGAAACCATGAGTGTGAAGTTTGTGGGAAATGTTTCAATCAGAAGGGTACCCTCAAATTACACACCCTTACACACACTGGTGAAAGAAAGCATGAGTGTGAAGTTTGTGGGAAATGTTTCAGTCACAAGGGTAACCTCAAATTACACACTCTTACACACACTGGTGAAAGAAATCATGAGTGTGAAGTTTGTGGGAAATGTTTCAGTCAGAAGGGTAACCTCAACACACACACCCTTACACACACCAGTGCAAGAAATCATGAGTGTGAAGTTTGTGGGAAATGTTTCACTGAGAAGGGTAACCTCAAATTACACACTCTTACACACACTGGTGAAAGAAAGCATGAGTGTGAAGTTTGTGGGAAATGTTTCAGTCACAAGGGTAACCTCAAATTACACACTCTTACACACACTGGTGAAAGAAATCATGAGTGTGAAGTTTGTGGGAAATGTTTCAGTCTGAAGGGTACCCTCAAGAAACACACTCTTACACACACTGGTGAAAGAAATCATGAGTGTGAAGTTTGTGGGAAATGTTTCAGTCTGAAGGGTCACCTCAAATTACACACTCTTACACACACGGGTGAAAGAAATCATTATTGTGAAGTTTGTGGTAAATGTTTCAGTCGGAAGGGTCACCTCAAATTACACACTCTTACACACACTGGTGAAAGAAATCATGAGTGTGAAGTTTGTGGAAAATGTTTCAGTCGGAAGGGTACCCTCAAATTACACACTCTTACACACACTGGTGAAAGAAATCATGAGTGTGAAGTTTGTGGAAAATGTTTCAGTCAGAAGGGTACCCTCAAATTACACCTTGTTACACACACTGGTGAAAGAAATCATGAGTGTGAAGTTTGTGGAAAATGTTTCCGTCAGAAGGGTACCCTCAAATTACACCTTGTTACACACACTGATGCAAGAAGTCATGAGTGTGAAGTTTGTGGGAAATGTTTCAGTCAGAAGGGTACCCTCAAATTACACCTTGTTACACACACTGATGCAAGAAGTCATGAGTGTGAAGTTTGTGGGAAAAGATTCAAACTGAAGAGTATATTGGACATGCACGTCTTCAGACACTCTGGTCATAAGGGGTTCAAGTGCGATGTTTGTGGGAAACGTTTCATGACTAAGGGTGAGATTGTCAGGCACATGAAGGTCCACTTCTCCTGAGGTGCTGTGCTGATTCAGTTCTGCTGTGTGTGTGAGTGCAAGTGTTTGTTGTGGTGGTGTTACAGGGCTGTGTGTAGCACAGAGAACAGAAAATATTCATCTGTTGGAACAAATGGTGACTGTGACGGCATGATCTGTTATTCACTTTCCACCCCAGGCTTCATGTGGTTGGTGGGTCCTGTGAAAGGTCTGATCTTTTTGGTGACTGTGCTGGGCTGGCTGTTGTGGCCTGGGCTTATTGGTCAAGTGTGTGTGTGTTAATAGTAATAATATAGTGTATTTGGTCTTACCAGCTGCTAAGCTAAAATGTACACATTATAAACACATTGTAAAGAACAGTAGGTAGGGGTTCAGGATCTAACACATCAGTGGGAGGTTGGAATGATAGTGGTGGGAGGGTTGAGTGCAGTGTGGTGGTGCTGGAGGGGAGGACATCCTCTTCCAGATGGTGGCAAGGTGTTAGTCCCAAGGTGTGACATTCATGTAGGTGTGAAAGAGGGTGACGATATGATTGAGCACATGCTACTTGAGTGATGTATGTATATAAGAGAGAAAAGGGATTATGGTAACAGTTGTGACTGAATGGAATAGGATGTTGGAGAGGGATGTAAAAAGGTTAAATGCATGCAATATTATTTCAGCTGAGGTCATTTTCAAAGCAGACAATTGTTGTCATTCAGTAGATCATGTCATTCTTAATCATCAGAAATCATTTTCAAGACTCAATTCTGACCTGTCACATTGCGTAGATCTTGTCATTCTTAGTCAGTTGAGGTCATCTTGAAGCCAACAATTCTTGTTTCATAGTTCAATTCTTGTCATTTTCCCTCTTTTTGTTCCTCAGATATATTTTTCAAATTAATATCATATTTATTTCCATTTATTTCATTTTGGGAGCAGGCATAAAGGCCAGGTTATGTTAGGTTACCTTATATTTAGTTTAATTAGGTCAGATGAGGTTAGGTTACATTTAATTTGATTAGGGTAGTTAGTTTTAATTGTGTTCAATGAATGTGTAATATGCTTCAGTTATATAATGTGTACTCGCCATTGCCAATGGAGCTTGGGAATAATAACACATGACTTAGGCCCGATTTTTTAAACGTGAAGTTTGCATTTGCTAATACTAATGTAGCTGATTCTTCGTATGTCTCGTTTTTTAAACCACTTTCAGCCGTGGTGTTAGTGTCAACTCGTAGGAGACACCACGGGTTCCTATAAGAATCGGGTTGTCCAACCCCACCCCAACAAGAACCACCAATAATATTCACGAATCATGTGCGATTGAAAGTAATGTTAAAAATATGATAATATATCAATATGTTTAAGTGCAAACGAAAAATAGTGTACATCATCGTAAGGAAGAGATTAAGGTGTTTATTAGAGTGCGCGTTCGGGCTCCCTTAACCCCGTTGACACTGGTGAGTTATGGGTCTGTTTAGTGTTTACATTGTTCACCCGCACCGGGACGTCCATCACCCCTTCAAGGTTTACATCATTTTCACATGGTAAGTACAACATTTAAGTAATTTTTGAATGCATAAAAACACCAAGCTTTAGTAATTCTTGGTCAGAACCATGTTATATGCTCTTGTGCTCTATCAAGCTTGGGCCAGCTGGTACATCCCGCCAGTTTCAGTAAATAATTATTCCATTGCAGGCATTTGCGGCATATCTGGAACTCCTCGATCTTGTGGGTCAAGTTGAGGAGGTGAGGCTTCCCAGAGTTGTTCCCAGAGACCGGCAAAACCCATTCACCTGTCTCTCTGAGGAGGACTTCATAGATCGCTACCGTCTCTCACCAGCTTGCACACTCCAACTGCTTGAGAATGTACAGCCCCAACTACCCAGAGCACGAGATGGCAGAGGTGTGTGTGTGTTCCCTACTCTTTTTAGCCTATCAAAGTATTGAGCTTCTCACATGGTAAATAATCAACTGAGAACCACTGTATTTCGTGTCTTGTGCAAGGTTCATTCCAATGTTTAATTTTCACAAATTACCAATCACTCAACATCTCTTATATTCAAGATGCAACAGGACATTTAAAAACCTGCTTTTATTTTGAAATAGAAATGAGCATTAGCAATGTAAATCTACTCATTTGAAATAGAAATGAGCATTAGCAATGTAAATCTACTCATTTGAAATGGAAATGAACAGTAGTAATTCTGCCTTTTTCCTTTTTCTGTATAGCCCTATATCAGAAATGTCATGAAAGCCAATAGAACATGGGTCATGTGTTCCCAGGCAGAACTGGAAATAACCATGCAAGTTATACCTAACCAATAATATCTCTCCTCCTCAGGCTGCAGTGTTCCTGGTCACCTGCAGCTTCTTGTAGCATTACGCTACTTTGCCAGCGGGAACTTCCAGTTAACCATGGCAGACTGTTTGGAGATGTCTGCTTCTTCAGTCTGCAAATTTGTTCACCGCATAGCTGTTATACTAGCACGCATGTCACCTAATTACATCAAGTTTCCTGAACCTGCCAATACACGTCAGGTAGCAGAGGACTTTCATGCTGTCGCTGGCATGCCTGGTGTCATCAGCTGTATTGATGGAACATTGATTCCAATTGTGAGTCCTGGCGGAGACACTGCAGAATTATACCGCTGTAGGAAGGGTTACCTCGCCCTAAATGTCATGGCAGTTTGCGATGAAAAAATGCGTTTCACTAATGTCATTAGTAGTTGGCCAGGAAGTGTCCATGACAGCCGCATTTTTGATAATTCTAGGCTTTGTCAGAAATTAGAATATGAAGGTTACTCAGGTTATCTTTTGGGAGATTCAGGGTACGCATGCAAGTCTTACTTGTTGACTCCGGCACTGGATCCCCAAACTGAACAAGAAAACAGATATAATGCATCACATATACGCACACGCAACACTGGAGGAATCTGACAAATAAATATTATTTTGTATATGTTCCTCTTTATTGCAAACCTAATTTAGCATAATACAAAAATCTGTCGCCTATTCTTAATATTTTTCTTGTAAATAGCAGGCGGCATGTTTGACACTGTCTGCTGCATCCTTGATGCTGTTTGCTGCCATTATAACACTTTCCGCAGCCTGGCAAACTATCCGTATAGCTTTTAGTGACTCCTCTTTTAAGCTGTCACAGGTTTCACTAATTTTTGCATAGGCTGCCTCCTTTTCACTGACAGCCTGGCGCCTTTTCGGAGGATGCTTGCGACGGGCGTAGCGGACAGCTGCTGCAGCTCCAGATGTCTGCAATCTCTCGGGCACGGAAGTGTTATCGGGCTCCTGAGTTACAGGCTCGTCACTTTCCCCAATGAATTCTGGAATGGAGATTGATATCAATACCTACATAACTTGGCAATCCCCCTACAAGACTAAGCACACCACTCTCTTAACCCCCACAGCACCTGACGGGAAAGAGAAGGTCCTCAATGTATAGTGGATCAGCCACACCGCTATTGATGTGAACTAAACTAAACATGAAAGGGTGCAGAGTTTAGGTCAAAGCTGTGATAAGCAACAATCCAACTCAGGCAATACCAACAAAACATAGTTATTTGACCATATTTGATGTGCATGCGGAAGTCAGATAAAGATCACTGATGTACAGTAATAATATTAACTATAATTTAGAAAAGCAGTGAAAGAAGGTTACACTCGAAACTGGACTGTGGTAACTATCATGATATTACTCTATTGATAAAATGTATGAGTCACATAGAATCATATGAAAAGTAGCAAGATATTAATTAATTATAATTATAGTCCAACCAAATTGTCAAGTCCGTTTGGGCATAGGCTCCCGCGGGTCCATTTTTCCCCTCTGCTCTGCCACACAGTCCCAACACCTATTTTTTCCTATCATATGTTACCTTTACCTTACATATGAGAGGAAGAGATAGGTGTTGGGACTGTGTGGCAGAGCCCAAACGGACTCGACAATTTGGCTGGACTATAAGTGCTTAAGTCATATTCCTTAGGAATAAACTAAACCACGATTCAGAGAAAGAAGTCATGTTCCGAGGCGTCTTGTTGATGAGCATATTCCACAATACGTAGAATGGTTTTCACAAACGAAGGAACCTCTGGCTGCCATTGCTCTGCTCTTCCATGAAGTGC
Organism: Eriocheir sinensis; assembly: GCF_024679095.1. NCBI lineage: Eukaryota > Metazoa > Arthropoda > Malacostraca > Decapoda > Varunidae > Eriocheir > Eriocheir sinensis. The sequence continues at coordinate 1,080,730 of NC_066550.1, read as the reverse complement.
CGATGGAGACGAGACCAAAAGATAAAATTCATAATCAGAAGTAAATCTATCTAATTCTATTAATGTGTTGCATTTCCAGAATCTTACAAGTTACATCTATATTAAAATGCACCATGTATTAAGGAAATTACTTCAAAACAACGTGGTAGTACTATACGTATATATAAATACTGGAACTTACCAACTTCAGAGGCATCCACGACCACAATGTTTGGATCCAGGGTGTCACACTGCTGGGTCGCAGGTTCCAGCTCCCGCGAGAGGGTTGACATGATCAGCTGGTCTTCTTTAGGTGGTGAAGGCATGGGTTTCCCTCCACCAGTTGCAAACATGTGCTGCACACGGTGGCTGTGGTTCTTCTTTGCCCTATGAAAGGAATAAGATGATATATATTACAAAAACGGTTACAAATCACAACCCTCACCAAAGTCACTCCACACCCTCACCACCATCAGTCTCCACACCCTCACTCTCCACACCCTCACCACCATCAGTCTCCACACCCTCAACACCATCAGTCTACACACCCTCACTCTCCACACCCTCACTACCCTCACTCTCCACACCCTCACTCTCCACACCCTCACTACCCTCACTCTCCACACCCTCACTCTCCACACCCTCAACACCATCAGTCTCCACACCCTCAACACCATCAGTCTACACACCCTCACTCTCCACACCCTCACCACCATCAGTCTACACACCCTCACTCTCCACACCCTCACTCTCCACACACTCACTACCCTCACTCTCCACACCCTCACTCTCCACACCCTCACCACCATCAGTCTACACACCCTCACTCTCCACACCCTCAACACCATCAGTCTACACACCCTCACTCTCCACACCCTCAACACCATCACTCTCCACACCCTCAACACCATCAGTCTACACACCCTCACTCTCCACACCCTCACCACCATCAGTCTCCACACCCTCAACACCATCAGTCTACACACCCTCACTCTCCACACCCTCACCACCATCAGTCTCCACACCCTCAACACCATCAGTCTCCACACCCTCAACACCATCAGTCTACACACCCTCACTCTCCACACCCTCAACACCATCAGTCTACACACCCTCACTCTCCACACCCTCACTCTCCACACCCTCAACACCATCAGTCTCCACACCCTCAACACCATCAGTCTCCACACCCTCACTCTCCACAGCCTCACCACCATCAGTCTCCACACCCTCAACACCATCAGTCTACACACCCTCACTCTCCACACCCTCACCACCATCAGTCTCCACACCCTCAACACCATCAGTCTACACACCCTCACTCTCCACACCCTCAACACCATCAGTCTCCACACCCTCACTCTCCACACCCTCAACACCATCAGTCTCCACACCCTCACTCTCCACACCCTCAACACCATCAGTCTCCACACCCTCACTCTCCACACCCTCAACACCATCAGTCTCCACACCCTCACTCTCCACACCATCAGTCTCCACACCCTCAACACCATCAGTCTACACACCCTCAACACCATCAGTCTCCACACCCTCACCACCATCAGTCTACACACCCTCAACACCATCAGTCTCCACACCCTCACCACCATCAGTCTCCACACCCTCACCACCATCAGTCTCCACACCCTCACCACCATCAGTCTCCACACCCTCACCACCATCAGTCTCCACACCCTCACCACCATCAGTCTCCACACCCTCACCACCATCAGTCTCCACACCCTCACCACCATCAGTCTCCACACCCTCACCACCATCACTCTCCACACCCTCACCACCATCAGTCTCCACACCCTCACTCTCCACACCCTCACCACCATCAGTCTCCACACCCTCACCACCATCAGTCTCCACACCCTCACCAACATCACACTCCACACCCTCACACTCAACACCCTCACCACCATCACTCTCCACACCCTCACCACCATCACTCTCCACACCCTCACCACCATCAGTCTCCACACCCTCACCACCATCAGTCTCCACACCCTCACCACCATCAGTCTCCACACCATCACCACCAACATTATCCACACCCTCACCACCATCACACACCACCATCCTCCACACCCTCACCACCATCAGTCTCCACACCCTCACCATCATCAGTCTCCACACCCTCAACACCATCAGTCTACACACCCTCACCACCATCAGTCTCCACACCCTCACCACCATCAGTCTCCACACCCTCACCACCATCAGTCTCCACACCCTCACCACCATCAGTCTCCACACCCTCACCACCATCAGTCTCCACACCCTCACCACCATCAGTCTCCACACCATCAGTCTCCACACCCTCACCACCATCAGTCTCCACACCCTCACCACCATCAGTCTCCACACCCTCACCACCATCAGTCTCCACACCCTCACCACCATCAGTCTCCACACCCTCACCACCATCAGTCTCCACACCCTCACCACCATCAGTCTCCACACCCTCACTCTCCACACCCTCACCATCATCAGTCTCCACACCCTCACCACCATCAGTCTCCACACCCTCACCACCATCAGTCTCCACACCCTCACCACCATCAGTCTCCACACCCTCACCCTCCACTCCCTCACCCCCACCACCATCACTCTCCATGCCCTCACTCTCCACACCCTCACTCTCCACACCCTCACTACCCTCACTCTCCACACCCTCACCACCATCACTCTCCACACCCTCACCACCATCAGTCTCCACACCCTCACTCTCCACACCCTCACCACCATCAGTCTCCACACCCTCACCACCATCAGTCTCCACACCCTCACCACCATCAGTCTCCACGCCCTCAATCTCCACACCCTCACCACCATCAGTCTACACACCCTCACTCCACACCCTCAACACCATCAGTCTACACACCCTCACTCTCCACACCCTCAACACCATCAGTCTACACACCCTCACCACCACACCCCACACCATCAGTCTCCACACCCTCACACTCATCACTCTCCACACCCTCACTCTCCACACCCTCAACACCATCAGTCTACACACCCTCACTCTCCACACCCTCAACACCATCAGTCTACACACCCTCACTCTCCACACCCTCACTCTCCACACCCTCACCACCATCAGTCTCCACGCCCTCACTCTCCACACCCTCAACACCATCAGTCTCCACTCCCTCACCATCATCAGTCTCCACGCCCTCACCACCATCACTCCACAGCCTCTCTCCATGCAATATGTTCTTACCTCATCTTCGTGTATTCCCATGCTCGTTTAAGTTGTTTCTCCGACTTGGGATCGGCCGGGTAATTCAGGCTGAAGGCTGCAGCAATCTCTTGCCACGCCTTGACCTTCTCAAGGGTGACCGCCATCCCATGAGACTTGTCCTGCAGGACAGGCTTCTCCGACTCCGACACCAGCTCCAGCAGGAATTTCTTTTGCCCTTGGCTGAGTGGTGCTCCTTTGCCTGGTGTCGCCATGTCGGTGTTTCTCTTGTGGGCTGCAACTCCAGACTGATCTGCTGCTCTGGTAGGACCAAAGAGACTATATACGAAGAGATAGTGGTATGTAGTAATTCCTCGGGCGTGCGGAAGTAGCGCCATCTATTGCAGCCCACCAAAAACGTCACTTTTCAGGGGTAGCTTAACTATTTTTGAAGTACCTGCCACAGCACCCTATCCAGCCTTCACATTTTTTTTATTGTAAAATGATTTACTAATGGGGTAAAGAAAAATATATTTGTTCTTATGTTTTATTAGGTATTATCTACACTATATCAATTTTTTTTTTTAGGAAAAATATGATATTGAAAGCATTTGCTAATATATATATATATATATATATATATATATATATATATATATATATATATATATATATATATATATATATATATATATATATATATATATATATATATATGTGTGTGTGTGTGTGTGTGTGTAGCAAACATATCCAGTGCTTTAAATACAAGCAAAGCATACAACATTCTATGCATGCTAAATTACTATAATGCCTTTGCAACTGTGGTAACCCGGATGTCACACTGGTCCTGTGTCCCAGGGTAATGGGTTCCCTAACACCACAGGCTCATGGGCTAATGTTACAGAGATGAGCACCGAGGCCACGTGCTGCTACAGCGTATGCCCCCAGCCTTACCTTTACCTTTTGCAAAATGCTCTTAGCTGAGTAAAAATATCATACTAACTGTACAAGTGCCAGATAATGGCAAGCATTGCATACTGCTTGACAGGGCAGAGAACAAAAGCTTCTAAGCATTACAACTGAAATAAACAATGGGAGACACTCAAAGCTTGTTAACTGAACATGACCCAATTTATAACAGGCAAAACCAACAATGGTGCGTTATATACAATGAAAACTGTATAAAAATGTTGCAAGGCACATCAATATAAGAGCAAAGCATCATAAAACATGCTGAAATACATGATGGAGGACATCAAGAAGGTAACACATAAGTTGTCTTAAATGGAATGCAATAACTTGGTGGTCCTGGGAGACAGGCGAGCCTGGAGGTGAAAATGGAATGTAGGACACGGTATGATCTCACAAGCTCTGACCTTGGTGTCAGGGTCATGAAGATATTAAGCTCAGTAGACACAACTATGCAGCGGAGGCACATATGATAAAAGCAAATGAGACAAAATAAGGCAACTCATAGTGTAAGAAAATAGCAGGAAAGTTATGCTGCAGTATGTGACACACCAAATTACAGGGCAGAGAGTGATATGTATTTCATAGGCTACATCAGTAAACATGTAGCATTTATTGCAGGAAGCACACATTAAAGTTGGATGTAATAAAATATATGTTTTATGCACACATTAAAGTTGGATGTAATAAAATATATGTTTTATGCACACATTAAAGTTGGATGTAATAAAATATATGTTTTTAGCACACATTAAAGTTGGATGTAATAAAATCATTTGATATGAAACTCCTTGAACTGGCCAACCAAACAAACCACTCTCTGCCCCCCCCCCTCCCCCCCCCTTCAAAAAAGCATTATTTTTCACAAGGTTTATGAGGCATTAGTCAAGAATATCAACTGCCATTACATTTTGTAAATCATACCTATGTGATTATGTATATCATATAAAGCAGAAAAAAATTTGCAAGCTGTAATACAAACAAGATTAGTCCTGGAAGCCACATTGATGCCAGACACGTGATGATAGACACTTAGTGTGATGAAATTACATGCTGTATTTCACATTATGAAACCAAGCCAAGTGTCACTGCAGGACATATTAGGTAAGGCAGACACCAAAAGCTTGCTACCTGAACAAGATTAAATATAACAGGCAAAATCCACAATAAAGTATTGCGTACTGTTGGGTAGGGAAGAGAACAAATGCTTCCAAGCATTACACCTGAAATAAACAATGGCAGATATTCAAAGCTTGTGAACTGAACAAGATTTGATTTATAATAGGCAAAACCAACAATGGTGCATTACATGCGATATCTGGGGGATTCCTTGCATTACAATTGTAAATTGGAAGACACCTAAAGCTTGTTAACTGAACAAGATCTGATTTATAAAATGCAAAACCAACAATGGTTAATTAATTGTGATATCTAGCAGGGAAGATAAATGATTCCTTGCATTACAACTGGAAAGTGGCAGACACCCAAAGCTTGTTAATTGAACAAGATATGATTTATAACAAGCAAGCCCAACAATGGTGCATTACTTGCAATATTTGGCAAAGTATATGGAAAAAAATTCTTGGCGTAACAAGAGTAATACTAAATAATGGCAAATCCCACGAAGTTTCTCTTCTTTTGACAAAGCCTGTGCTCTTTGCTGCAGGGCTGTCAGAGTCTGTTTGCTCCAGCCAACATGTACTGAAATACCCCTGAGTCATGATTGAAGTGTTGAAACTGAAGACAAGTGAAATACTGTGCTCAGAAATCTATTAGCATTTGGACTTTGATAGTATAAGGCCAGAGCAAACCTCCTCTCTTGTAACCCATATCTCCTACTAGGCTTAGATCTTGGCATCTTGCAGCATGTTGAACCTGACCTCATAAAAAATCCATCCCTATTGGATCTAAAAAATTGCTGGCTCTGGGCAAAAACTGCCCAGGATTTGTAACAGCCTGGGCTTTGAGCTGCCTTGCCTCCCGGTGCAGACGACAGACTGTTGTGTGCAGCAATTTTCACTTTTCATGTCTGAAAATACATGAAAAAATATTTAATCACAATTAATCACAATTCTAAATAATAAAATATGTGCATGTAATTGCATTATTTTCAGTGCTATAAGGACAGTGAATCTAAGCATTGACATTATGTCTGCACGCCAGCATCGATGGAAGGCTTCACTTAGATTGCCTGACAAGAGTAATATTTTCAGGAGATGGGGGAGAGGATACAACTGGAGACTCTTGACAGATATAATGTCAAGATCTACAAGCACCCATTTACCATATATATCTTTGATGTTCAGTCCATACTAAAACATTTGTCAATGTGTTGCCACACTAAAAATATAAAAATTCCCTGCAAAAAAAAAAAAAAAAAGGATCACATCAGAAGAATGGACAAAGGTTTGTTAGTGGCACTTCAAGGTTATGCTACCTCTTCAAAGATTGGCCAGTCATGGTTTAAAGTGGAACAGGATAAACAAGAAACAGGTAGATATCTGTGGACACTACTGTTACTATCAAATGCCAGCCTATGGCAAAATTTGAACCTATGCTATCAAAAACATAAGACCCATATGCTGATCACTCGACTAATCATAACGGTACTACACCCATAGAAACATAATAAAGAGTTTAAATTATATCATTCAAAATTTCAACCTTTTTACATACTTTTTTTTTTGAGATATGAAGCCTACTGGTGTAACAGTTGAATATTGAACTCAATTTGTATGCAGAGATGTGAAGTATGTTATTAAGCTGTAATGTTTCCAACACATTAGTTGTGATTAAAGCAACACGGAATAGTAACTAAAGAGGATAAATTATCACTGAGAACAAGAGGTTCCTTACTATATTGTGGTGAGCTTGATGGCCGAGTCAAGTTTCCTCCAACCCCATCAAGTTCACACCTGTTGAGAGGCAATTTTTTAATCAAAGTGAAAAATGGATGCAAATGGTCACTAAAACTAGTTATTATACTTGGTGTCACAAATTTGGGCAAAGAATTTAGGGAAGGACTCCTGGACTTGGCGTCACTGATGAGGTAAATGATCTCGTGCACTCATTGGGCTATAATATATACATTGTTATAATGTGTATTATTGTCTTGTTACTATATATTACCTACTGATAATGGAAATACATGTCAGGATTAATCATCAAATACAAGGAAAAAAGAATCATGTATGGAAATTGTGAGCTTTTAAGTTCATGTAACAAACAAAGTTTATTATACACAAAAAGGTTGGATACTTCAGATGTAAAAGATTTTTGGATATAACATCACCCCTTTCCTCCATATTGGTTCTTTAAAGCAAGGGTTGACTACAGCTGATTATTATTTGCGGCAGGTTACACGACACTTTTTTTAGTGCAAACCATCTGGAAATCAATGATCATTATAAGGAATACTTCTCATGAGTAGCTACTAAAACTTGACAACCTAGAAGGATGCACCATCAGACTGTAAAGGATAGATATATTATAAGACATAGCTACATTGGTGGATCCAAAGGGGTCCCAGGCCCCCCCAATGTTCCTGAGTGATACAGGAAAACTAGCTCAAAAGCGCTGCGGCTAAAACAATGCTTTGGCACAAAGTCCAGGCCGTTATACCCATTGATTTAGGTCACTCCACCAGTTTTTCAAGACCAGGACTGCCGAGAATGGCTAATCGGTAATGCTAATGCTCCTTCCACCCGCAAAAAGTCTGACGTCCTCCCAAAAACTCATTTCCTGGATCTACACCCAAAGACATACCGTAACATGGTTCAAAAAAAATGTTAAGACAATCAATATCCAATCATTTCAGGATACATAAATCAGCATCCATATGAAGGAATTCTACAACTTAAAAGTGATGTTGAGCAGGGCATGTGTCAAGTGACTTGCACAGTCTATTTTGTGAAGTCATAATTAGATTAATAACACAACAATCAACAAACACCAGATGAAGTATTCACACCAAAATCAGTACATGGAGCTGGTGCACTGCAATGGGAAGCACATTCCTGTAGCTCACCAAGAGGGTTGAATGATGCCATGTACTTCAGGGGGGGTGGCTAAATGTCTTCACCCTTGGCCTCTTTCTTGGCCTCTCCCCCTTCAGCTGCCACATTCTCTTGGATGATATCGGACGTGTTCGGATCTGTTGGGATGTGGTTGTGTTAGATGTGGAATAACATACGACAGTGGAACATGGAAGGAAAGAGTATGTCCACACGGTAAAATACAGAGATGAGGATTGCACTGCATTAGTTGAGTGATTACAAGATGTAAATTGAAATTCTTTGGATACTGAAAGGATGTACAGGGACAACTGGGTGAGAAGGGAGAGAGATGCAGATTTTGTTATATAGCTAGATACACCAATGAAGACTTAGGACATACACATTCAGAAAGACCACAATTTTGGCTGCTAGACAGAAAAACACTAGATGTCAAAGTGCCAGGACATTGAAGGAAGTAATAATAAGAAAAGCAATAATAATTAATGAGTATAAATATATTTCTGATATTTTTGTTTATTTTAATGCTAGTATTGGAATTTTCAAACACTAAGAATATAATAAATATTGATAAATTAATTAAAATAAATACATTAATTGTACTAATACTACCACTAACAATATTAACAGCACTGCACCTAATAGACTGAGCAATAAACTGAGTCTGATATGTAACCATAATTAAACTGTCTCTGTCTGAGTGTTATGTGAAGCTTGCTCCATGCACCATGATAGGAATGGCATAGATGCATGCAGGTTGCCGAGATGCTTACAGTCACCAGCCACTTGTAGATATGGCACCAAAATGTGTTGGAAGCATTGGCGGCCAACTTCCATTTATTTAACTATTATTTTCTTTAAACAAAGGAGACAGCTCAAGAGCAACAAAGCGTACTAGAAAAAAAAGACCCACTACTCACCACTCCCAAACAGACAAAAGTAGAGTCTTGATACACTCTTCTTGAAGGTCAAATTATAGGCAGGAGGTAATGCGGACAATGGAAGGCTGTTCCAGTTTATCAGTGTAAGGGATGAAAGAGTGGAGATATGCTGATTAACTCACAGATACTCACAGATGACTTCTGGAAGAGGCCCCTTCAGGCCTGTGACTCCAGTTCCAAACTTACTATATCCTGGTCTGGGTGCCGGACGCGCTGCATAAGATGTTTGGCAAGATATAACATGCAGTAATTGACTTAAATTAAAAAAGTATAGATTTAGGAGGGAAATGGGCAGGCATTGGTTTAATAATAGGGTGGTGGGGGAATGGAATAGACTCAGCAATCACATAGTGAGTGCAGGGACGATAGCTTGTTTTAAGAGTAGACTGGATAGCTACATGGACGAGGCTGACAGGTGGTAATGGGGAGGAATCTGGAGCTGCCGTGTGTAGGCCATTCGGCCTCTTGCCGCGGGAGGAGGGGAGGCATGCAGTTAGCAAGTTCAGAACAGCTGTCAGCGTGAAAATTATTAGAATTTCCACATTATCATTATTTATATATATCACTTACCCCGGCTGGCATCCTTCCGTAATAAATGTAGCTTCACACCAGGCTGTGTCCTCTTTATCACCACAAAGGGACATGATTCGAGGCTCCGGCTGGTAAACGTGGCGGCCGCGGCGGTGTTATGATTTTTGAACGAGGCAGCGTTGCCATCGGAGCAGAGAAAGATATTGCTGCGAATAGCGTTATAATAAACAGTATAAGTTAGACCAAGATAATTATATTCACCCACTCTTTCCCCCTACAAACCAATGACTCAGTGTATATATATCATCATTACTGATGGGAGTCAGCGTGCGTGCTAAAACAATGAGTTTGGAAGAAAAAACATGATCACATAGTTTTAAAGAACGGCAGTAGGGCTACAATTCCTTGGTTCATTCCAGTATGTATACAGAAAGGTTAAACACATAAAACACATCTAACCACACATGCAGAGAAAGTAATATAATTGTGGTATAATAATATAACAATAATAGCATTACTCATGACATGCAGTCAGGCTATATCTACCTAGTAAATATATACAGTATATATAGTTCCTGCTGTTCATTTCAATATTTATCTACCATTATTTTTTTTTATTTAAAATGGGAAATAACCAGACTGAAGAAAAAAAGTAGCAACATTTGCTGCTTGATCCCATGTAGCAACACTGCTGATTGGTTCTGGGGGTTGGGGGTGGGTCTGGAGGGGGGGAGGCGCCTGAATGTAAACAAAGCTGCTCCTGCGCCATCTGTTGCAACCGACATACACCAACACCCGCCCACGGTCTCCCATAGAGGCCCCCTCTCCTGTTCTATAGTCTCCTTGGGTAGGACCGTAGGAGGAATGTAAACACCGATCAGCTGATTGGTTGGCTGGTCACACGAGACGCTTCAGAGCTGCCAACCTGTGCGGAAAGTGGGGTTGGTGTCTGCTTGGCCTAGCACCACGTAGGGTCTCCCTTTCGGTGTTTAAAAACGCGTTCGCGATGTTAGTAAGACAGGATGCGACGTGGGCTTTGCGGTTGCTGTTTGCTAACTCGAACGTTTAAAAAAGCGGGCCCTAGCCCCGCTTCCGAGCAGTCAGGCTGAGGGGCGACCTGACGTCACAAGATGGCGCCTAGGACGTTTTTTGAACATCGCACAGGGCAGAACTTGCAACCACAATGGCGGATTTAGGACCAAATGTTGAGATACGACCGGTTGAGCATCCGGCGCCAGGGTCCTCCGTTGATGGTGGTGGAGTGCTCCCTGGGCTGAGGTCAAGGTTGGGCCGGTCTCCAGGACGCCGGCACATCCAGGGGTGCGGAAGAGGCACTCTGGCGCCGACTCGGACTGCTCCACAACAGCCTGGACCATAGCTTGGTAGTCGGGGTGCCTCCTCTAGCCCTTGATGGCGTCCAGGGTACGGTGGAGCAGCACCTCCCTCAGGATAGCTTGATTCATGGCAGGATGACCTGGGTGGGACTTCTCAAAGCTGGCCATCAACTCCAGCTCCTCAGGGTCTCACCGTACCTTGGGACGAGAATCAAGCCTCTCGACCTCAGCAGCGTGAAACACGGTTGGGTGCATACGTCTCTGTTGCTAGTATTCCGCAGGTGGTGGCTGAATAGTTAGCGTGACGGCCCCGCGCTCAGGAGGTCCAGGAGGGACGCGGGTTCGAATCCTGGCCGCCGCACGGCTGAGGTTTTTCAGTCACCGCCGAGTGGCCTAAGACTACCCACATGCTGGCCTGAAGACCACCCATCAACCCGGGCTCTAGATAACCTCTCCAAAGAGAGGCTCAAAGATGAGTTCCGGGGGGGCAGCATGAGCCAGCACAAGATGGCGCCACTATAAACACTCGCCTGCGCCAGAACGGGCTGGGCCGACTATCAGGCCCCACCGGGAAGAAGCCTTGAGTTACCGGAGCGGTGTAGCTACCGGAGCGGTGTGTGTGTGTGTGTGTGTGTGTGTGTGTGTGTGTGTGTGTAAAATTAAAGAATAAAGTTTCCTCTTATTTTTTTCTTATTTTGAAAATATAATAATAATAATAATAATAATAATAATAATAATAATAATAATAATAATAGCTCTATTTCGCCAAGCGGCATATATATAACAAATAACAAAAAAAAAACAGGACAAATAATCGAACGAGATCAACCGAGATTCATACACGCTTTAATAATTGACAGCTATATATGCGTGTGCACGGCACACGTACGCACAATCTACACGTACAGAAGGCCCAGCCACTCCCGCCGCATGGATCCACATACATAGGCCGAGCTCTGTCTGACGGAGGTGATGATGGAGTTCCCAGATTGCTCCACTCTACTCCTCACACGGTACGCGGCGTGGCGACGCAGCACAGCCAGCAGCTCATCCCGTGCCTGGTGAAGGCCAGGGATGAGCTAGTCCATTTAGGAAGCCCCAGAAGCCGCTCACAGCCGTTACAAAATTTTCAGTCAGATCACGGTTGATCACTTCACAGTGAATGCATGATTTCGCAAGCCCATCCAATCTCTCCTCACCCATAGTTAACCGTCTGAATGATTTTATATGTTTAAGTGTAGAAAAACTTTGTTCTGCTATAGCAGATGAAATGGGCAAAGTGGCATAAATAAGTAACCATTTCTTTGTAACAGGATTTAGAGCACTGCTCAAATGTATTAAGTCCAGTATTTAGCACGGAGCTTTTAGGTACAGAAGACCAATGCCGTCTCCACACTCTGAATTCAGTGACAGAATCAGGCAAATCATCCAGGCCCAGAACTGGATCATTTATCAAGAGGTAGTCTTTGTACATCAATAGCGACCAGCCGCAGCTCGATCTCTGACC